>NC_142031.1:118820986-119125668 GCF_982192425.1 Myodes glareolus | reverse complement strand
TCTGAAAGGACAGCATTTAGAAAGTGAAGCAACACTCCATTCACTTCGCACAGTGAATTGAAGTGTTGGAACAGACTGCTTCTCTTTCAGAGAAACGCATGTGAGTTTCTGTTGAATGCTTGTAAGTAGCTTAAGGCACTTTCAAAGGAAAGAGATTTTCTCTGAAAGGACAGCATTTAGAAAGTGAGGCAACACTCCATTCACTTCACACAGTGAATTGAAGTGTTGGAACAGACTGCTTCCTTTTAGAGAAACGCATGTGTGTTTCTTCCTAATGCTTGCAAGTAGCTTAAGGCACTTTCAAAGGAAAGTGATTTTCTCTGAAAGGACAGCATATAGAAAGTGAAGCAACACTCCATTCACTTCGCACAAAGAATTGAAGTATTGAAACAGACTGCTTCTCTTTCATAAACGCATTAGTGTTTCTTGTGAATGCTTGCAATACCTTAAGGCACTTTCAAAGGAAAGTGATTTTCTCTGAAAGGACAGCATTTAGAAAGTGAAGCAACACTCCATTCACTTCGCACAGTGAATTGAAGTGTTGGAACAGACTGCTTCTCTTTCAGAGAAATGCATGTGAGTTTCTGTTGAATGCTTGTAAGTAGCTTAAGGAACTTTCAAAGGAGAGTGATTTTCTCTGAAAGGACAGCATTTAGAAAGTGAAGCAACACTGCATTCACTTCGCACAGTGAATTGAAGTGTTGGAACAGACTGCATCTCTTTCAGAGAAACGCATGTGAGTTTCTGTTGAATGCTTGCAAGTAGCTTAAGGCACTATCAAAGGAAAGTGATTTTCTCTGAAAGGACAGCATTTAGAAAGTGAGGCAACACTCCTTTCACTTCGCACAGTGAATTGAAGTGTTGGAACAGAGTGCTTCTCTTTCATAGAAACGCATTAGTGTTTCTTGTGAATGCTTGCAAGTTGCTTAAGGCACTTTCAAAGGAAAGTGATTTTCTCTGAAAGGACAGCATTTAGAAAGAGAAGCAACACTCCATTCACTTTGCACAGTTAATTGAAGTGTTGGAGCAGACTCCTTCTCTTTCAGAGAAACGCATGTGAGTTTTTTGTGAATGCTTGAAAGTAGTTTAAGGCACTTTCATAGGAAAGTGATTTTCTCTGAAAGGACAGAATTTAGAAAGTGAAGCAACACTCCATTCACTTCGCACAGTGAATTGAAGTGTTGGAACAGATTGCTTCTCTTTCAGAGAAATGCATGTGAGTTTCTGTTGAATGCTTGTAAGTAGCTTAAGGCACTTTCAAAGGAAAGTGATTTTCTCTGAAAGGACAGCATTTAGAAAGTGAAGCAACACTCCATTCCCTTCGTGCAGTGAATTGAAGTGTTGGAAGAGACTGCTTGTCTTTCATAGAAACGCATTAGTGTTTCTTCTGAATGCTTGCAAGTACCTTAAGGCACTTTCAAAGGAAAGTGATTTTCTCTGAAAGGACAGCATTTAGAAAGTGAAGCAAAACTCCATTTACTTCGCACAGTGAATTGAAGTGTTGGAACAGACTGCTTCTCTTTCAGAGAAACGCATGTGAGTTTCTTCCTAATGCTTGCAAGTACCTTAAGGCACTTTCAAAGGAAAGTGATTTTCTCTGAAAGGACAGCATTTAGAAAGTGAAACAACACTCCATTCACTTCGCACAGAGAAATGAAGTGTTGGAACAGACTGCTTCTCTTTCAGAGAAATGCATGTGAGTTTTTTGTGAATGATTGTAAGTAGATTAAGGCACTTTCCAAGGAAAGTGATTTCCTCTGAAAGGACAGCATTTAGAAAGTGAAGCAACACTCCATTAACTTCGCACAGTGAATTGAAGTGTTGGAACAGACTCCTTCTCTTTCAGAGAAACGCATGTGAGTTTCTTCCTAATGCTTGCAAGTAGCTTAAGGCACTTTCAAAGGAAAGTGATTTTCTCTGAAAGGACAGCATTTAGAAAGTGAAGCAACAATCCATTCCCTTCGTGCAGTGAATTGAAGTGTTGGAACAGACTTCTTGTCTTTCATAGAAACGCATTAGTGTTTCTTGTGAATGCTTGAAAGTACCTTAAGGCACTTTCAAAGAAAGTGATTTTCTCTGAAAGGACAGCATTTAGAATGTGAAGCAACACTCCATTCCCTTCGTGCAGTGAATTGAAGTGTTGGAACAGAGTGATTCTCTTTCAGAGAAACGCATTAGTGATTCTTGTGAATGCTTGCAAGTAGCTTAAGGCACTTTCAAAGGAAAGTGATTTTCTCTGAAAGGACAGCATTTAGACAGTGAAGCAACACTCCATTCACTTTGCGCAGTGAATTGAAGGGTTGGAACAGACTGCTTATCTTTCAGAGAAATGCATGTGATTTTTTTGTGAATACTTGAAAGTAGTTTAAGGCACTTTCAAAGGAAAGTGATTTTCTCTGAAAGGACAGAATTTAGAAACTGAAGCAACACTCCATTCACTTCGCACAGTGAATTGAAGTGTTGGAACAGACTGCTTCTCTTTCAGAGAAACGCATGTGAGTTTTTTGTGAATGCTTGAAAGTAGTTTAAGGCACTTTCAAAGGAAGTGATTTTCTCTGAAAGGACAGATTTTAGAATGTGAAGCAACACTCCATTCACTTCGCACAGTGAATTGAAGTGTTGGAAAATGAGGCTTGTCTTTCAGAGAAATGCATGTGAGATTCTTGTGAATGCTTGAAAGTTGCTTAAGGCACTTTCAAAGGAAAGTGATTTTCTCTGAATGTACAGCATTTAGAAAGTGATGCAACACTCCATTCACTTCGCACAGTGAAATGAAGTGTTGGAACAGAGTGCTTCTCTTTCAGAGAAACGCATGTGAGTTTCTTCCTAATGCTTGTAAGTAGCTTAATGCTCTTTCAAAGGAAAGTGATTTTCTCTGAAAGGACAGCATTTAGAAAGTGAAGCAACACTCCATTCACTTCGCACAGTGAATTGAAGTGTTGGAACAGACTCCTTCTCTTTCAGAGAAACACATGTGAGTTTCTTGTGAATTCTTGTAAGAAGATTAAGGCAGTTTCTAAGGAAAGTGATTTTCTCTAAAAGGACAGCATTTGGAAAGTGAAGCAACACTCCATTCACTTCGCACAGTGAAATGAAGTGTTGGAACAGACTGCTTCTCTTTCAGAGAAGTGCATGTGAGTTTCTGTTGAATTCTTGTAAGTAGCTTAAGGCACTTTCAAAGGAAAGTGATTTTCTCTGAAAGGACAGCATTTAGAAAGTGAAGCAACACTCCATTCACTTCGCACAGTGAATTGAAGTGTTGGAGCAGACTGCTTCTCTTTCAGAGAAACGCATGTGAGTTTCTTCCTAATGCTTGTAAGTAGCTTAAGGCACTTTCAAAGGAAAGTGATTGTCTCTGAAAGGACAGCATTTAGAAAGTGAAACAACACTCCATTCACTTCGCACAGAGAAATGAAGTGTTGTAACACACTGCTTCTCTTTCAGAGAAATGCATGTGACTTTTTTGTGAATGATTGTAAGTAGATTAAGGCACTTTCCAAGGAAAGTGATTTCCTCTGAAAGGACAGCATTTAGAAAGTGAAGCAACACTCCATTAACATCGCGCAGTGAATTGAAGTGTTGGAACAGACTCCTTCTCTTTCAGAGAAACACATGTGAGTTTCTTGTGAATGATTGTAAGAAGATTAAGGCAGTTTCTAAGGAAAGTGATTTTCTCCAAAAGGACAGCATTTAGAAAGTGGAGCAACACTCCATTCACTTCGCACAGTGAATTGAAGTGTTGGAACAGACTGCTTCTTTTTCAGAGAAATGCATGTGATTTTCTGTTGAATGCTTGTAAGTAGCTCAAGGCTCTTTCAAAGGAAAGTGATTTTCTCTTGAAAGGACAGCATTTAGAAAGTAAAGCAACACTCCATTCCCTTCGTGCAATGAATTGAAGTGTTGAAACAGACTCCTTCTCTTTCAGAGAAACGCATGTGAGTTTCTTCCTAATGCTTGCAAGTAGCTTAAGGCACTTTCAAAGGAAAGTGATTTTCTCTGAAAGGACAGCATTTAGAAAGTGAAGCAACGCTCCATTCCCTTCGTGCAGTGAATTGAAGTGTTGGAACAGAGTGATTCTCTTTCAGAGAAACGCGTTAGTGATTCTTGTGAATGCTTGCAAGTAGCTTAAGGCGCTTTCAAAGAAAGTGATTTTCTCTGAAAGGAAAGCATTTAGAAAGTGAAGCAACACTCCATTCACTTTGCACAGTGAATTGAAGGGTTGGAACAGACTGCTTATCTTTCAGAGAAACGCATGTGATTTTTTTGTGAATACTTGAAAGTAGCTTAAGGCACTTTCAAAGGAAAGTGATTTTCTCTGAAAGGACAGAATTTAGAAAGTGAAGCAACACTCCATTCACTTCGCACAGTGAATTTCAGTTTTTTAACAGACTGCTTCTCTTTCAGAGAAACGCATGTGAGTTTTTTGTGAATGCTTGAAAGTAGTTTAAGGCACTTTCAAAGAAAGTGATTTTCTCTGAAAGGACAGATTTTAGAAAGTGAAGCAACACTCCATTCACTTCATAGAGTGAATTGAAGTATTGGAACAGACTGCTTCTCTTTCAGAGAAACACATGTGAGTTTCTGGTTAATGCTTGTAAGTAACTTAAGGCACTTTCAAAGGAAAGTGATTTTCTCTGAAAGGACAGCATTTAGAAAGTGAAGCAACACTCCATTCACTTCGCACAGTGAATTGAAGTGTTGGAAGAGAAGGCTTCTCTTTCAGAGAAATGCATGTGAATTTCTTGTGAGTGCTTGAAAGTTGCTTAAGGCACTTTCAAACAAAAGTGATTTTCTCTGAAAGGACAGGATTTAGAAAGTGAAGCAACAATCCATTCCCTTCGTGCAGTGAATTGAAGTGTTGGAACAGACTGCTTGTCTTTCATAGAAACGCATTAGTGTTTCTTGTGAATGCTTGCAAGTAACTTAAGGCACTTTCAAAGGAAAGTTGTTTTCTCTGAAAGGACAGCATTTAGGAAGTGAAGCAACACTCCATTCCCTTCGTGCAGTGAATTGAAGTGTTGGAACAGAGTGATTCTCTTTCAGAGAAACGCATTAGTGATTCTTGTGAATGCTTGCAAGTATTTAAGGCAATTTCAAAGGAAAGTGATTTTCTCTGAAAGGAAAGCATTTAGAAAGTGAAGCAACACTCCATTCACTTCGCACAGTGAATTGAAGAGTTGGAACAGACTGCTTTTCTTTCAGAGAAACGCATGTGATTTTTTTGTGAATACTTGAAAGTAGTTTAAGGCACTTTCAAAGGTAAGTGATTTTCTCTGAAAGGACAGAATTTAGAAAGTGAAGCAACACTCCATTCACTTCGCACAGTGAATTGAAGTTTTGGAACAGACTGCTTCTCTTTCAGAGAAACGCATGTGAGTTTTTTGTGAATGCTTGAAAGTAGTTTAAGGCACTTTCAAAGAAAGTGATTTTCTCTGAAAGGACAGATTTTAGAAAGTGAAGCAACACTCCATTCACTTCGCACAGTGAATTGAAGTGTTAGAACAGATTGCTTCTCTTTCAGAGAAATTCATGTGAGTTTCTGTTGAATGCTTGTAAGTAGCTTAAGGCACTTTCAAAGGAAAGTGATTTTCTCTGAAAGGACAGCATTTAGAAAGTGAAGCAACAATCCATTCCCTTCATGCAGTGAATTGAAGTGTTGGAACAGACTGCTTGTCTTTCATAGAAACGCATTAGTGTTTCTTGTGAATGCTTGCAAGTACCTTAAGGCACTTTCAAAGGAAAGTGATTTTCTCTGAAAGGACAGCATTTAGAAAGTGAAGCAACACTCCATTCCCTTCGTGCAGTGAATTGAAATGTTGGAACAGAGTGAATCTCTTTCAGAGAAACGCATTAGTGATTCTTGTGAATGCTTGCAAGTAGCTTAAGGCACTTTCAAAGGAAAGTGATTTTCTCTGAAAGGACAGCATTTAGAAAGTGAAGCAACACTCCATTCACTTTGCGCAGTGAATTGAAGGGTTGGAACAGACTGCTTATCTTTAGGAGAAACGCATGTGATTTTTTTGTGAATACTTGAAAGTAGTTTAAGGCACTTTCAAAGGAAAGTGATTTCCTCTGAAAGGACAGAATTTAGAAAGTGAAGCAACACTCCATTCACTTCGCACAGTGAATTGAAGTGTTGAAACAGACTGATTCTCTTTCAGAGAAACGCATGTGAGTTTTTTGTGAATGCTTGAAAGTAGTTTAAGGCACTTTCAAAGAAAGTGATATTCTCTGAAAGGACAGATTTTAGAAAGTGAAGCAACACTCCATTCACTTCGCACAGTGAATTGAAGTGTTGGAACAGATTGCTTCTCTTTCAGAGAAATTCATGTGAGTTTCTGTTGATTGCTTGTAAGTAGCTTAAGGCACTTTCAAAGGAAAGTGATTTTCTCTGAAAGGACAGCATTTAGAACCTGAAGCAACACTCCATTCACTTCGCACAGTGAATTGAAGTGTTGGAACAGACTGCTTCTCTTTCAGAGAAACGCATGTGAGTTTCTTCCTAATGCTTGCAAGTAGCTTAAGGCACTTTCAAAGGAAAGTGATTTTCTCTGAAAGGCCAGCATTTAGAAACTGAAGTAACACTCCATTCACTTCGCACAGTGAATTGAAGTCTTGGACCAGACTGCTTCTCTTTCAGAGAAACGCATGTGAGTTTCTGGTGAATGCTTGTATGTAGCTTAAGGCACTTTCAAAGGAAAGTGATTTTCTCTGAAAGGACAGCATTTAGAAAATGAAGCAACACTCCATTCCCTTTGTGCAGTGAATTGAAGTATTGGAACAGAGTGCTTCTCTTTCATAGATACGCATTAGTGTTTCTTATGAATGCTTGCAAGTAGCTTAAGGCAATTTCAAAGCAAAGTGATTTTCTCTGAAATGACAGCATTTAGAAAGTGAAGCAACACTCCATTCACTTCGCACAGTGAATTGAAGTGTTCGAACAGACTGCTTATCTTTCAGAGAAATGAATGTGATTTTTTTGTGAATACTTGAAAGTAGTCTAAGGCACTTTCAAAGGAAAGTGATTTTCTCTGAAAGGACAGAATTTAGAAAGTGAAGCAACACTCCATTCGCTTCGCAGAGTGAATTGAAGTATTGGAACAGAGTGCTTCTCTTTCAGAGAAATGCATTTGAGTTTCTGTTGAATCCTTGTAAGTAGCTTAAGGCACTTTCAAAGGAAAGTGATTTTCTCTGAAAGGACAGCATTTAGAAAGTGAAGCAACACTCCATTCACTTCGCACAGTGAATTGAAGTGTTGGAACAGACTGCTTCTCTTTCAGAGAAACGCATGTGAGTTTCTTCCTAATGCTTGCAAGTAGCTTAAGGCACTTTCAAAGGAAAGTGATTTTCTCTGAAAGGACAGCATTTAGAAAGTGAAGCAACACTCCATTCCCTTCGTGCAATGAATTGAAGTGTTGGAACAGAGTGATTCTCTTTCATTCAAACGCATTAGTGTTTCTTGTGAATGCTTGCAATTTGCTTAAGGCACTTTCAAAGGAAAGTGATTTTCTCTGAAAGGACAGCATTTAGAAAGTGAAGCAACACTCCATTCACTTTGCACAGTGAATTGAAGTGTTGGAACAGACTGCTTCTCTTTCAGAGAAATGCATGTGAGTTTTTTGTGAATGCTTGAAAGTAGTTTAAGGCACTTTCAAAAGAAAGTGATTTTCTCTGAAAGGACAGAATTTAGAAAGTGAAGCAACACTCCATTCACTTCGCACAGTGAATTGAAGTGTTGGAACAGACTGCTTCTCTTTCAGAGAAATGCATGTGAGTTTCTGTTGAATGCTTGTAATTAGCTTAAGGCACTTTCAAAGGAAAGAGATTTTCTCTGAAAGGACAGCATTTAGAAAGTGAAGCAACACTCCATTCACTACGCACAGTGAATTGAAGTGTTGAAACAGACTTCTTCTGTTTCAGAGAAACGCATGTGAGTTTCTGTTGAATGCTTGTAAGTAGCTTAAGGCACTTTCAAAGGAAAATGATTTTCTCTGAAAGGACAGCATTTAGAAAGTGAAGCAACACTCCATTCACTTCACACAGTGAATTGAAGTGTTGGAACAGACTGCTTCTCTTTCAGAGAAACGCATGTGAGCTTCTTCCTAGTAAGTAGCTTAAGGCACTTTCAAAGGAAAGTGATTTTCTCTGAAAGGACAGCATTTAGAAAGTGAAGCAACACTCCATTCACTTCGCACAGTGAATTGAAGTGTTGGAACAGACTGCTTCTCTTTCAGAGAAACGCATGTGAGCTTCTTCCTAGCAAGTAGCTTAAGGCACTTTCAAAGGAAAGTGATTTTCTCTGAAAGGACAGAATTTAGAAAGTGAAGCAACACTCCATTCACTTCGCACAGTGAATTGAAGTATTGGAACAGACTGCTTCTCTTTCAGAGAAACGCATTGAGTTTCTTCCTAATGCTTGCAAGTAGCTTAAAGCACTTTCAAAGGAAAGTGATTTTCTCTGAAAGGACAGCATTTAGAAAGTGAAACAACACTCCATTAACTTCGCACAGTGAATTGAAGTGTTGGAACAGACTGCTTCTCTTTCAGAGAAATGCATGTGAGTTTCTGTTGAATGCTTGTAAGTAGCTTAAGGCACTTTCAAAGGAAAGAGATTTTCTCTGAAAGGACAGCATTTAGAAAGTGAAGCAACACTCCATTCACTACGCACAGTGAATTGAAGTGTTGGAACAGACTTCTTCTGTTTCAGAGAAACGCATGTGAGTTTCTGTTGAATGCTTGCAAGTAGCTTAAGGCACTTTCAAAGGTAAGTGATTTTCTATAAAAGGACAGCATTTAGAAAGTGAAGCAACGCTCCATTCACTTCACACAGTGAATTGAAGTGTTGGAACAGACTGCTTCTCTTTCAGAGAAACGCATGTGAGCTTCTTCCTAGCAAGTAGCTTAAGGCACTTTCAAAGGAAAGTGATTTTCTCTTGAAAGGACAGCATTTAGAAAGTGGAGCAACCCTCCATTCACTTCGCACAGTGAATTGAAGTGTTGGAACAGACTGCTTCTTTTTCAGAGAAATGCATGTGATTTTCTGTTGAATGCTTGTAAGTAGCTCACGGCTCTTTCAAAGGAAAGTGATTTTCTCTGAAAGGACAGCATTTAGAAAGTAAAGCAACACTCCATTCTTTTCGTGCAATGAATTGAAGTGTTGAAACAGACTGCTTCTCTTTCATAGAAACGCATTAGTGTTTCTTGAGAATGCTTGCAAGTAGCTTAAGGCACTTTCAAAGGAAAGTGATTTTCTCTGAAAGGACAGCATTTAGAAAGTGAAGCAACACTCCATTCACTTCGCACAGTGAATTGAAGTGTTGGAACAGACTGCTTCTCTTTCAGAGAAACGCATGTGAGTTTCTGTTGAATGCTTGTAAGTAGCTTAAGGCACTTTCAAAGGAAAGAGATTTTCTCTGAAAGGACAGCATTTAGAAAGTGAGGCAACACTCCATTCACTTCACACAGTGAATTGAAGTGTTGGAACAGACTGCTTCCTTTTAGAGAAACGCATGTGTGTTTCTTCCTAATGCTTGCAAGTAGCTTAAGGCACTTTCAAAGGAAAGTGATTTTCTCTGAAAGGACAGCATATAGAAAGTGAAGCAACACTCCATTCACGTCGCACAAAGAATTGAAGTATTGAAACAGACTGCTTCTCTTTCATAAACGCATTAGTGTTTCTTGTGAATGCTTGCAAGTACCTTAAGGCACTTTCAAAGGAATGTGATTTTCTCTGAAAGGACAGCATTTAGAAAGTGAAGCAACACTCCATTCACTTCGCACAGTGAATTGAAGTGTTGGAACAGACTGCTTCTCTTTCAGAGAAATGCATGTGAGTTTCTGTTGAATGCTTGTAAGTAGCTTAAGGAACTTTCAAAGGAGAGTGATTTTCTCTGAAAGGACAGCATTTAGAAAGTGAAGCAACACTGCATTCACTTCGCACAGTGAATTGAAGTGTTGGAACAGACTGCATCTCTTTCAGAGAAACGCATGTGAGTTTCTGTTGAATGCTTGCAAGTAGCTTAAGGCACTATCAAAGGAAAGTGATTTTCTCTGAAGGGACAGCATTTAGAAAGTGAGGCAACACTCCTTTCACTTCGCACAGTGAATTGAAGTGTTGGAACAGAGTGCTTCTCTTTCATAGAAACGCATTAGTGTTTCTTGTGAATGCTTGCAAGTTGCTTAAGGCACTTTCAAAGGAAAGTGATTTTCTCTGAAGGACAGCATTTAGAAAGAGAAGCAACACTCCATTCACTTTGCACAGTTAATTGAAGTGTTGGAGCAGACTGCTTCTCTTTCAGAGAAACGCATGTGATTTTTTTGTGAATGCTTGAAAGTAGTTTAAGGCACTTTCATAGGAAAGTGATTTTCTCTGAAAGGACAGAATTTAGAAAGTGAAGCAACACTCCATTCACTTCGCACAGTGAATTGAAGTGTTGGAACAGATTGCTTCTCTTTCAGAGAAATGCATGTGAGTTTCTGTTGAATGCTTGTAAGTAGCTTAAGGCACTTTCAAAGGAAAGTGATTTTCTCTGAAAGGACAGCATTTAGAAAGTGAAGCAACACTCCATTCCCTTCGTGCAGTGAATTGAAGTGTTGGAAGAGACTGCTTGTCTTTCATAGAAACGCATTAGTGTTTCTTCTGAATGCTTGCAAGTACCTTAAGGCACTTTCAAAGGAAAGTGATTTTCTCTGAAAGGACAGCATTTAGAAAGTGAAGCAAAACTCCATTTACTTCGCACAGTGAATTGAAGTGTTGGAACAGACTGCTTCTCTTTCAGAGAAACGCATGTGAGTTTCTTCCTAATGCTTGCAAGTATCTTAAGGCACTTTCAATGAAAGTGATTTTCTCTGAAAGGACAGCATTTAGAAAGTGAAACAACACTCCATTCACTTCGCACAGAGAAATGAAGTGTTGGAACAGACTGCTTCTCTTTCAGAGAAATGCATGTGAGTTTTTTGTGAATGATTGTAAGTAGATTAAGGCACTTTCCAAGGAAAGTGATTTCCTCTGAAAGGACAGCATTTAGAAAGTGAAGCAACACTCCATTAACTTCGCACAGTGAATTGAAGTGTTGGAACAGACTCCTTCTCTTTCAGAGAAACGCATGTGAGTTTCTTCCTAATGCTTGCAAGTAGCTTAAGGCACTTTCAAAGGAAAGTGATTTTCTCTGAAAGGACAGCATTTAGAAAGTGAAGCAACAATCCATTCCCTTCGTGCAGTGAATTGAAGTGTTGGAACAGACTGCTTGTCTTTCATAGAAACGCATTAGTGTTTCTTGTGAATGCTTGCAAGTACCTTAAGGCACTTTCAAAGGAAAGTGATTTTCTCTGAAAGGACAGCATTTAGAAAGTGAAGCAACACTCCATTCCCTTCGTGCAGTGAATTGAAGTGTTGGAACAGAGTGATTCTTTTTCATAGAAACGCATTAGTGATTCTTGTGAATGCTTGCAAGTAGCTTAAGGCACTTTCAAAGGAAAGTGATTTTCTCTGAAAGGACAGCATTTAGAAAGTGAAGCAACACTCCATTCACTTTGCGCAGTGAATTGAAGGGTTGGAACAGACTGCTTATCTTTCAGAGAAATGCATGTGATTTTTTTGTGAATACTTGAAAGTAGTTTAAGGCACTTTCAAAGGAAAGTGATTTTCTCTGAAAGGACAGAATTTAGAAAGTGAAGCAACATTCCATTCACTTCGCACAGTGAATTGAAGTGTTGGAACAGACTGCTTCTCTTTCAGAGAAACGCATGTCAGTTTTTTGTGAATGCTTGAAAGTAGTTTAAGGCACTTTCAAAGGAAGTGATTTTCTCTGAAAGGACAGATTTTAGAATGTGAAGCAACACTCCATTCACTTCGCACAGTGAATTGAAGTGTTGGAACATATTGCTTCTCTTTCAGAGAAATTCATGTGAGTTTCTGTTGAAAGCTTGTAAGTAGCTGAAGGCACTTTCAAAGGAAAGTGATTTTCTCTGAAAGGACAGCATTTAGAAAGTGAAGCAACACTCCATTCACTTCGCACAGTGAATTGAAGTGTTGGAACAGACTGCTTCTCTTTCAGAGAAAGGCATGTGAGTTTCTTCCTAATGCTTGCAAGTAGCTTAAGGCACTTTCAAAGGAAAGTGATTTTCTCTGAAAGGCCAGCATTTAGAAACTGAAGCAACACTCCATTCACTTCGCACAGTGAATTGAAGTCTTGGACCAGACTGCTTCTCTTTCAGAGAAACGCATGTGAGTTTCTGGTGAATGCTTGTAAGTAGCTTAAGGCACTTTAAAAGGAAAGTGATTTTCTCTGAAAGGACAGCATTTAGAAAGTGAAGCAACACTCCATTCCCTTCGTGCAGTGAATTGAAGTATTGGAACAGAGTGCTTCTCTTTCATAGAAACGCATTAGTGTTTCTTATGAATTCTTGCAAGTAGCTTAAGGCAATTTCAAAGGAAAGTTATTTTCTCTGAAATGACAGCATTTAGAAAGTGAAGGAACACTCCATTCACTTCGAACAGTGAATTGAAGTGTTCGAACAGACTGCTTATCTTTCAGAGAAACGCATGTGATTTTTTTGTGAATACTTGAAAGTAGTTTAAGGCACTTTCAAAGGAAAGTGATTTTCTCTGAAAGGACAGAATTTAGAAAGTGAAGCAACACTCCATTCACTTCGCACAGTGAATTGAAGTATTGGAACAGAGTGCTTCTCTTTCATAGAAACGCATTAGTATTTCTTATGAATGCTTGTAAGTAGCTTAAGGCACTTTCAAAGGAAAGTGATTTTCTCTGAAAGGACAGCATTTAGAATGTGAAGCAACACTCCATTCACTTCGCACAGTGAATTGAAGTGTTGGAAAATAAGGCTTCTCTTTCAGAGAAATGCATGTGAGATTCTTGTGAATGCTTGAAAGTTGCTTAAGGCACTTTCAAAGGAAAGTGATTTTCTCTGAATGTACAGCATTTAGAAAGTGAAGCAACACTCCATTCACTTCGCACAGTGAAATGAAGTGTTGGAACAGAGTGCTTCTCTTTCAGAGAAACGCATGTGAGTTTCTTCCTAATGCTTGTAAGTAGCTTAATGCTCTTTCAAAGGAAAGTGATTTTCTCTGAAAGGACAGCATTTAGAAAGTGAAACAACACTCCATTCACTTCGCACAGTGAATTGAAGTGTTGGAACAGACTCCTTCTCTTTCAGAGAAACACATGTGAGTTTCTTGTGAATGCTTGTAAGAAGATTAAGGCAGTTTCTAAGGAAAGTGATTTTCTCTAAAAGGACAGCATTTGGAAAGTGAAGCAACACTCCATTCACTTCGCACAGTGAAATGAAGTGTTGGAACAGACTGCTTCTCTTTCAGAGAAGTGCATGTGAGTTTCTGTTGAATTCTTGTAAGTAGCTTAAGGCACTTTCAAAGGAAAGTGATTTTCTCTGAAAGGACAGCATTTAGAAAGTGAAGCAACACTCCATTCACTTCGCACAGTGAATTGAAGTGTTGGAGCAGACTGCTTCTCTTTCAGAGAAACGCATGTGAGTTTCTTCCTAATGCTTGTAAGTAGCTTAAGGCACTTTCAAAGGAAAGTGATTTTCTCTGAAAGGACAGCATTTAGAAAGTGAAACAACACTCCATTCACTTCGCACAGAGAAATGAAGTGTTGTAACACACTGCTTCTCTTTCAGAGAAATGCATGTGATTTTTTTGTGAATGATTGTAAGTAGATTAAGGCAATTTCCAAGGAAAGTGATTTCCTCTGAAAGGACAGCATTTAGAAAGTGAAGCAACACTCCATTAACATCGCGCAGTGAATTGAAGTGTTGGAACAGACTCCTTCTCTTTCAGAGAAACACATGTGAGTTTCTTGTGAATGATTGTAAGAAGATTAAGGCAGTTTCTAAGGAAAGTGATTTTCTCCAAAAGGACAGCATTTAGAAAGTGGAGCAACACTCCATTCACTTCGCACAGTGAATTGAAGTGTTGGAACAGACTGCTTCTTTTTCAGAGAAATGCATGTGATTTTCTGTTGAATGCTTGTAAGTAGCTCAAGGCTCTTTCAAAGGAAAGTGATTTTCTCTTGAAAGGACAGCATTTAGAAAGTAAAGCAACACTCCATTCCCTTCGTGCAATGAATTGAAGTGTTGAAACAGACTGCTTCTCTTTCATAGAAACGCATTAGTGTTTCTTGTGAATGCTTGCAAGTAGCTTAAGGCACTTTCAAAGGAAAGTGATTTTCTCTGAAAGGACAGCATTTAGAAAGTGAAGCAACACTCCATTCACTTCGCACAGTGAATTGAAGTGTTGGAACAGACTGCTTCTCTTTCAGAGAAACGCATGTGAGTTTCTTCCTAATGCTTGCAAGTAGTTTAAGGCACTTTCAAAGGAAAGTGATTTTCTCTGAAAGGACAGCATTTAGAAAGTGAAGCAACACTCCATTCACTTCGCACAAAGAATTGAAGTATTGGAACAGACTGCTTCTCTTTCATAGAAACGCATTAGTGTTTCTTGTGAATGCTTGCAAGTAGCTTAAGGCACTTTCAAAGGAAAGTGATTTTCTCTGAAAGGACAGCATTTAGAAAGAGAAGCAACACTGCATTCACTTCGCACAGTGAATTGAAGTGTTGGAATAGACTGCATCTCTTTCAGAGAAACGCATGTGAGTTTCTGTTGAATGCTTGCAAGTAGCTTAAGGCACTTTCAAAGGAAAGTGATTTTCTCTGAAAGGACAGCATTTAGAAAGTGAGGCAACACTCCTTTCACTTCACACAGTGAATTGAAGTGTTGGAACAGAGTGCTTCTCTTTCATAGAAACGCATTAGTGTTTCTTGTGAATGCTTGCAAGTTGCTTAAGGCACTTTCAAAGAAAAGTGATTTTCTCTGAAAGGACAGCATTTAGAAAGTGAAGCAACACTCCATTCCCTTCGTGGAGTGAATTGAAGTGTTGGAAGAGACTGCTTGTCTTTCATAGAAACGGATTAGTGTTTCTTGTGAATGCTTGCAAGTACCTTAAGGCACTTTCAAAGGAAAGTGATTTTCTCTGAAAGGACAGCATTTAGAAAGTGAAGCAACACTCCATTTACTTCGCACAGTGAATTGAAGTGTTGGAACAGACTGCTTCTCTTTCAGAGAAACGCATGTGAGTTTCTTCCTAATGCTTGCAAGTAGCTTAAGGCACTTTCAAAGGAAAGTGATTTTCTCTGAAAGGACAGCATTTAGAAAGTGAAGCAACACTCCATTCACTTCGCACAGTGAATTGAAGTATTGGAACAGACTGCTTCTCTTTCAGAGAAATGCATGTGAGTTTCTGTTGAATTCTTGTTAGTAGCTTAAGGCACTTTCAAAGGAACGTGATTTTCTCTTAAAGGACAGCCTTTAGAATGTGAAGCAACACTCCATTCACTTCGCACAGTGAATTGAAGTGTTGGAAAATAAGGCTTCTCTTTCAGAGAAATGCATGTGAGTTTCTTGTGAATGCTTGAAAGTTGCTTAAGGCACTTTCAAAGGAAAGTGATTTTCTCTGAAAGTACAGCATTTAGAAAGTGAAGCAACACTCCATTCACTTCGCACAGTGAAATGAAGTGTTGGAACAGACTGCTTCTCTTTCAGAGAAACGCATGTGAGTTTCTTCCTAATGCTTGTAAGTAGCTTAAGGCTCTTTCAAAGGAAAGTGATTTCCTCTGAAAGGACAGCATTTAGAAAGTGAAACAACACTCCATTCACTTCGCACAGAGAAATGAAGTGTTGTAACAGACTGCTTCTCTTTCAGAGAAAAGCATGTGAGTTTTTTGTGAATGATTGTAAGTAGATAAGGCACTTTCCAAGGAAAGTGATTTCCTCTGAAAGGACAGCATTTAGAAAGTGAAGCAACACTCCATTCACTTCGCACAGTGAATTGAAGTGTTGGAACAGAGTGATTCTCTTTCATATAAACGCATTAGTGTTTCTTGTGAATGCTTGCAATTTGCTAAAGGCACTTTCAAAGGAAAGTGATTTTCTCTGAAAGGACAGCATTTAGAAAGTGAAGAAACACTCCATTCACTTGGCACAGTGAATTGAAGTGTTGGAACAGACTGCTTCTCTTTCAGAGAAATGCATGTGAGTTTCTGTTGAATGCTTGTAAGTAGCTTAAGGCACTTTCAAAGGAAAGAGATTTTCTCTGAAAGGACAGCATTTAGAAAGTGAAGCAACACTCCATTCACTTCGCACCGTGAATTGAAGTGTTGGAACAGACTTCTTCTGTTTCAGAGAAACGCATGTGAGTTTCTGTTGAAAGCTTGTAAGTAGCTTAAGGCACTTTCAAAGGAAAGTGATTTTCTCTGAAAGGACAGCATTTAGAAAGTGAAGCAACACTCCATTCACTTCGCACAGTGAATTGAAGTGTTGGAACAGACTACATTTCTTTCAGAGAAACGCATGTGAGTTTCTTCCTAATGCTTGCAAGTAGCTTAAGGCACTTTCAAAGGAAAGTGATTTTCTCTGAAAGGACAGCATTTAGAAAGTGAAGCAACACTCCATTCACTTCGCACAGTGAATTGAAGTATTGGAACAGACTGCTTCTCTTTCAGAGAAATGCATGTGAGTTTCTTTTGAATGCTTGAAAGTTGCTTAAGGCACTTTCAAAAGAAAGTGATTTTCTCTGAAAGTACAGCATTTAGAAAGTGAAGCAACACTCCATTCACTTCGCACAGTGAAATGATGTGTTGGAACAGAGTGCTTCTCTTTCAGAGAAACGCATGTGAGTTTCTTCCTAATGCTTGTAAGTAGCTTAAGGCTCTTTCAAAGGTAAGTGATTTCCTCTGAAAGGACAGCATTTAGAAAGTGAAACAACACTACATTCACTTCGCACAGAGAAATGAAGTGTTGGAACAGACTGCTTCTCTTTCAGAGAAATGCATGTGAGTTTTTTGTGAATGATTGTAAGTAGATTAAGGCACTTTCCAAGGAAAGTGATTTCCTCTGAAAGGACAGCATTTAGAAAGTGAAGCAACACTCCATTCACTTCGCACAGTGAATTGAAGTGTTGGAACAGACTCCTTCTCTTTCAGAGAAACGCATGTGAGTTTCTTCCTAATGCTTGCAAGTAGCTTAAGGCACTTTCAAAGGAAAGTGATTTTCTCTGAAAGGACAGCATTTAGAAAGTGAAGCAACAGTCCATTTCCTTCGTGCAGTGAATTGAAGTGTTGGAACAGAGTGATTCTCTTTCAGAGAAACGCATTAGTGATTCTTCTGAATGCTTGCAAGTAGCTTAAGGCACTTTCAAAGGAAAGTGATTTTCTCTCAAAGGACAGCATTTAGAAAGTGAAGCAACACTGCATTCACTTCGCACAGTGAATTGAAGGGTTGGAACAGACTGCTTATCTTTCAGAGAAACGCATGTGATTTTTTTGTGAATACTTGAAAGTAGTTTAAGGCACTTTCAAAGGAAAGTGATTTTCTCTGAAAGGACAGAATTTAGAAAGTGAAGCAACACTCCATTCACTTCGCACAGTGAATTGAAGTGTTGTAACAGACTGCTTCTCTTTCAGAGAAACGCATTTGAGTTTTTTGTGAATGCTTGTAAGAAGATTAAGGCAGTTTCTAAGGAAAGTGATTTTCTCTAAAAGGACAGCATTTGGAAAGTAAAACAACACTCCATTCACTTTGCACAGTGAAATGAAGTGTTGGAACAGACTGCTTCTCTTTCAGAGAAATGCATTTGAGTTTCTGTTGAATCCTTGTAAGTAGCTTAAGGCACTTTCAAAGGAAAGTGATTTTCTCTGAAAGGACAGCATTTAGAAAGTGAAGCAACACTCCATTCACTTCGCACAGTGAATTGAAGTGTTGGAACAGACTGCTTCTCTTTCAGAGAAACGCATGTGAGTTTCTTCCTAATGCTTGCAAGTAGCTTAAGGCACTTTCAAAGGAAAGTGATTTTCTCTGAAAGGACAGCATTTAGAAAGAGAAGCAACACTCCATTCTCTTCTCACAGTGAATTGAAGTATTGGAACAGACTGCTTCTCTTTCAGAGAAATGCATGTGAGTTTCTTGTGAATGCTTGAAAGCTGCTTAAGGCACTTGCAAAGGAAAGAGATTTTCTCTGAAAGTACAGCATTTAGAAAGTGAAGCAACACTCCATTCACTTCGCACAGTGAAATGAAGTGTTGGAACAGACTGCTTCTCTTTCAGAGAAACGCATGTGAGTTTCTTCCTAATGCTTGTAAGTAGCTTAAGGCTCTTTCAAAGGAAAGTGATTTTCTCTGAAAGGACAGCATTTAGAAAGTGAAACAACACTCCATTCACTTCGCACAGAGAAATGAAGTGTTGAAACAGACTGCTTCTCTTTCAGAGAAATGCATGTGAGTTTTTGTGAATGCTTGCAAGTACCTTAAGGCACTTTCCAAGGAAAGTGATTTCCTCTGAAAGGACAGCATTTAGAAAGTGAAGCAACATTCCATTCACTTCGCACAGTGAATTGAAGTGTTGGAACAGACTCCTTCTCTTTCAGAGAAACGCATGTGAGTTTCTTCCTAATGCTTGCAAGTAGCTTAAGGCACTTTCAAAGGAAAGTGATTTTCTCTGAAAGGACAGCATTTAGAAAGTGAAGCAACACTCCATTCCCTTCGTGCAGTGAATTGAAGTGTTGGAACAGAGTGATTCTCTTTCAGAGAAACGCATTAGTGATTCTTGTGAATGCTTGCAAGTAGCTTAAGGCACTTTCAAAGGAAAGTGATTTTCTCTGAAAGGACAGCATTTAGAAAGTGAAGCAACACTCCATTCACTTTGCACAGTGAATTGAAGGGTTGGAACAGACTGCTTCTCTTTCAGAGAAACGCATGTGATTTTTTTGTGAATACTTGAAAGTAGTTTAAGGCACTTTCAAAGGAGAGTGATTTTCTCTGAAAGGACAGAATTTAGAAAGTGAAGCAACACTCCATTCACTTCGCACAGTGAATTGAAGTGTTGTAACAGACTGCTTCTCTTTCAGAGAAACGCAATTGAGTTTTTTGTGAATGCTTGTAAGAAGATTAAGGCAGTTTCTAAGGAAAGTGATTTTCTCTAAAAGGACAGCATTTGGAAAGTAAAATAACACTCCATTCACTTGGCACAGTGAAATGAAGTGTTGGAAAAGACTGCTTCTCTTTCAGAGAAATGCATTTGAGTTTCTGTTGAATCCTTGTAAGTAGCTTAAGGCACTTTCAAAGGAAAGTGATTTTCTCTGAAAGGACAGCATTTAGAAAGTGAAGCAACACTCCATTCACTTCGCACAGTGAATTGAAGTGTTGGAACAGACTGCTTCTCTTTCAGAGAAACGCATGTGAGTTTCTTCCTAATGCTTGCAAGTAGCTTAAGGCACTTTCAAAGGAAAGTGATTTTCTCTGAAAGGACAGCATTTAGAAAGTGAAGCAACACTCCATTCACTTTGCACAGTGAATTGAAGGGTTGGAACAGACTGCTTATCTTTCAGAGAAACGCATGTGATTTTTTTGTGAATACTTGAAAGTAGTTTAAGGCACTTTCAAAGGAAAGTGATTTTCTCTGAAAGGACAGAATTTAGAAAGTGAAGCAACACTCCATTCACTTCGCACAGTGAATTGAAGTGTTGGAACAGACTGCTTCTCTTTCTGAGAAACGCATGTGAGTTTTTTGTGAATGCTTGAAAGTAGTTTAAGGCACTTTCAAAGAAAGTGATTTTCTCTGAAAGGATAGATTTTAGAAAGTGAAGCAACACTCCATTCACTTCGCACAGTGAATTGAAGTGTTGGAACAGATTGCTTCTCTTTCAGAGAAATTCATGTGAGTTTCTGTTGAATGCTGGTAAGTAGCTTAAGGCACTTTCAAAGGAAAGTGATTTTCTCTGAAAGGACAGCATTTAGAAAGTGAAGCAACACTCCATTCCCTTCGTGCTGTGAATTGAAGTGTTGGAACAGACTGCTTGTCTTTCATAGAAACGCATTAGTGTTTCTTGTGAATGCTTGCAAGTACCTTAAGGCACTTTCAAAGGAAAGTGATTTTCTCTGAAAGGACAACATTTAGAAAGTGAAGCAACACTCCATTCCCTTCGTGCAGTGAATTGAAGTGTTGGAACAGAGTGATTCTCTTTCAAAGAAACGCATTAGTGATTCTTGTGAATACTTGCAAGTAGCTTAAGGCACTTTCAAAGGAAAGTGATTTTCTCTGAAAGGACAGCATTTAGAAAGTGAAGCAACACTCCATTCACTTTGCACAGTGAATTGAAGGGTTGGAACAGACTGCTTATCTTTCAGAGAAATGCATGTGATTTTTTTGCGAATACTTGAAAGTAGTTTAAGGCACTTTCAAAGGAAAGTGATTTTCTCTGAAAGGACAGAATTTAGAGAGTGAAGCAACACTCCATTCACTTCGCACAGTGAATTGAAGTGTTGTAACAGACTGCTTCTCTTTCAGAGAAACGCATTTGAGTTTTTTGTGAATGCTTGTAAGAAGATTAAGGCAGTTTCTAAGGAAAGTGATTTTCTCTAAAAGGACAGCATTTGGAAAGTAAAACAACACTCCATTCACTTTGCACAGTGAAATGAAGTGTTGGAACCGACTGCTTCTCTTTCAGAGAAATGCATTTGAGTTTCTGTTGAATCCTTGTAAGTAGCTTAAGGCACTTTCAAAGGAAAGTGATTTTCTCTGAAAGGACAGCATTTAGAAAGTGAAGCAACACTCCATTCACTTCGCACAGTGAATTGAAGTGTTGGAACAGACTGCTTCTCTTTCAGAGAAACGCATGTGAGTTTCTTCCTAATGCTTGCAAGTAGCTTAAGGCACTTTCAAAGGAAAGTGATTTTCTCTGAAAGGACAGCATTTAGAAAGTGAAGCAACACTCCATTCTCTTCGCACAGTGAATTGAAGTATTGGAACAGACTGCTTCTCTTTCAGAGAAATGCATGTGAGTTTCTTGTGAATGCTTGAAAGCTGCTTAAGGCACTTGCAAAGGAAAGTGATTTTCTCTGAAAGTACAGCATCTAGAAAGTGAAGCAACACTCCATTCACTTCGCACAGTGAAATGAAGTGTTGGAACAGACTGCTTCTCTTTCAGAGAAACGCATGTGAGTTTCTTCCTAATGCTTGTAAGTAGCTTAAGGCTCTTTCAAAGGAAAGTGATTTTCTCTGAAAGGACAGCATTTAGAAAGTGAAACAACACTCCATTCACTTCGCACAGAGAAATGAAGTGTTGAAACAGACTGCTTCTCTTTCAGAGAAATGCATGTGAGTTTTTTGTGAATGATTGTAAGTAGATTAAGGCACTTTCCAAGGAAAGTGATTTCCTCTGAAAGGACAGCATTTAGAAAGTGAAGCAACATTCCATTCACTTCGCACAGTGAATTGAAGTGTTGGAACAGACTCCTTCTCTTTCAGAGAAACGCATGTGAGTTTCTTCCTAATGCTTGCAAGTAGCTTAAGGCACTTTCAAAGGAAAGTGATTTTCTCTGAAAGGACAGCATTTAGAAAGTGAAGCAACACTCCATTCCCTTCGTGCAGTGAATTGAAGTGTTGGAACAGAGTGATTCTCTTTCAGAGAAACGCATTAGTGATTCTTGTGAATGCTTGCAAGTAGCTTAAGGCACTTTCAAAGGAAAGTGATTTTCTCTGAAAGGACAGCATTTAGAAAGTGAAGCAACACTCCATTCACTTTGCACAGTGAATTGAAGGGTTGGAACAGACTGCTTATCTTTCAGAGACACGCATGTGATTTTTTTGTGAATACTTGAAAGTAGTTTAAGGCACTTTCAAAGGAAAGTGATTTTCTCTGAAAGGACAGAATTTAGAAAGTGAAGCAACACTCCATTCACTTCGCACAGTGAATTGTAGTGTTGGAACAGACTGCTTCTCTTTCAGAGAAACGCATGTGAGTTTTTTGTGAATGCTTGAAAGTAGTTTAAGGCACTTTCAAAGAAAGTGATTTTCTCTGAAAGGACAGATTTTAGAAAGTGAAGCAACACTCCATTCACTTCGCACAGTGAATTGAAGTGTTGGAACAGATTGCTTCTCTTTCAGAGAAATTCATGTGAGTTTCTGTTGAATGCTTGTAAGTAGCTTAAGGCACTTTCAAAGGAAAGTGATTTTCTCTGAAAGGACAGCATTTAGAAAGTGAAGCAACAATCCATTCCCTTCGTGCAGTGAATTGAAGTGTTGGAACAGACTGCTTGTCTTTCATAGAAACGCATTAGTGTTTCTTGTGAATGCTTGCAAGTACCTTAAGGCACTTTCAAAGGAAAGTGATTTTCTCTGAAAGGACAGCATTTAGAAAGTGAAGCAACACTCCATTCCCTTCGTGCAGTGAATTGAAGTGTTGGAGCAGAGTGATTCTCTTTCAGAGAAACGCATTAGTGATTCTTGTGAATACTTGTAAGTAGCTTAAGGCACTTTCAAAGGAAAGTGATTTTCTCTGAAAGGCCAGCATTTAGAAACTGAAGAAACACTCCATTCACTTCGCACAGTGAATTGAAATGTTGGAACAGACTGCTTCTCTTTGAGAGAAACGCATGTGAGTTTCTGTTGAATGCTTGTAAGTAGCTTAAGGCACTTTCAAAGGAAAGTGATTTTCTCTGAAAGGACAGCATTTAGAAAGTGAAGCAACACTCCATTCCCTTCGTGCCGTGAATTTAAGTATTGGAACAGAGTGCTTCTCTTTCATAGAAACGCATTAGTGTTTCTTATGAATGCTTGCAAGTATCTTAAGGCAATTTCAAAGGAAAGAGATTTTCTCTGAAATGACAGCATTAAGAAAGTGAAGCAACACTCCATTCACTTCGCACAGTGAATTGAAGTGTTCGAACAGACTGCTTATCTTTCAGAGAAACGCATGTGATTTTTTTGTGAATACTTGAAAGTAGTTTAAGGCACTTTCAAAGGAAAGTGATTTTCTCTGAAAGGACAGAATTTAGAAAGTGAAGCAACACTCCATTCACTTTGCACAGTGAATTGAAGTATTGGAACAGAGTGCTTCTCTTTCATAGAAACGCATTAGTGTTTCTTATGAATGCTTGCAAGTAGCTTAAGGCACTGTCAAAGGAAAGTGATTTTCTCTGAAAGGACAGCATTTAGAATGTGAAGCAACACTCCATTCACTTCGCACAGTGAATTGAATTGTTGGAAAATAAGGCTTCTCTTTCAGAGAAATGCATGTGAGTTTCTTGTGAATGCTTGAAAGTTGCTTAAGGCACTTTCAAAGGAAAGTGATTTTCTCTGAATGTACAGCATTTCGAAAGTGAAGCAACACTCCATTCACTTCGCACAGTGAAATGAAGTGTTGGAACAGAGTGCTTCTCTTTCAGAGAAACGCATGTGAGTTTCTTCCTAATTCTTGCAAGTAGCTTAAGGCACTTTCAAAGGAAAGTGATTTTCTCTGAAAGGACAGCATTTAGAAAGTGAAGCAACAGTCCATTTCCTTCGTGCAGTGAATTGAAATGTTGGAACAGAGTGATTCTCTTTCAGAGAAACGCATTAGTGATTCTTGTGAATGCTTGCAAGTAGCTTAAGGCACTTTCAAAGGAAATTGATTTTCTCTGAAAGGACAGCATTAATAAAGTGAAGAAACACTCCATTCACTTCGCACAGTGAATTGAAGTGTTCGAACAGACTGCTTATCTTTCAGAGAAACGCATGTGATTTTTTTGTGAATACTTGAAAGTAGTTTAAGGCACTTTCAAAGGAAAGTGATTTTCTCTGAAAGGACAGAATTTAGAAAGTGAAGCAACACTCCATTCACTTTGCACAGTGAATTGAAGTATTGGAACAGAGTGCTTCTCTTTCATAGAAACGCATTAGTGTTTCTTATGAATGCTTGCAAGTAGCTTAAGGCACTTTCAAAGGAAAGTGATTTTCTCAGAAAGGACAGCATTTAGAATGTGAAGCAACACTCCATTCACTTCGCACAGTGAATTGAATTGTTGGAAAATAAGGCTTCTCTTTCAGAGAAATGCATGTGAGTTTCTTGTGAATTCTTGAAAGTTGCTTAAGGCACTTTCAAAGGAAAGTGATTTCCTCTGAATGTACAGCATTTCGAAAGTGAAGCAACACTCCATTCACTTCGCACAATGAATTGAAGTGTTGGAACAGACTCCTTCTCTTTCAGAGAAACGCATGTGAGTTTCTTCCTAATTCTTGCAAGTAGCTTAAGGCACTTTCAAAGGAAAGTGATTTTCTCTGAAAGGACAGCATTTAGAAAGTGAAGCAACAGTCCATTTCCTTCGTGCAGTGAATTGAAGTGTTGGAACAGAGTGATTCTCTTTCAGAGAAACGCATTAGTGATTCTTGTGAATGCTTGCAAGTAGCTTAAGGCACTTTCAAAGGAAAGTGATTTTCTCTGAAAGGACAGCATTTAGAAAGTGAAGCAACACTCCATTCACTTTGCACAGTGAATTGAAGGGTTGGAACAGACTGCTTATCATTCAGAGAAACGCATGTGATTTTTTTGTGAATACTTGAAAGTAGTTTAAGGCACTTTCAAAGAAAGTGATTTTCTCTGAAAGGACAGAATTTAGAAAGTGAAGCCACACTCCATTCACTTCGCACAGTGAATTGAAGTGTTGGAACAGACTGCTTCTCTTTTAGAGAAACGCATGTGAGTTTTTTGTGAATGCTTGAAAGTAGTTTAAGGCACTTTCAAAGAAAGTGATTTTCTCTGAAAGGACAGATTTTAGAAAGTGAAGCAACACTCCATTCACTTCGCACAGTGAATTGAAGTGTTGGAACAGATTGCTTCTCTTTCAGAGAAATTCATGTGAGTTTCTGCTGAATGCTTGTAAGTAGCTTAAGGCACTTTCAAAGGAAAGTGATTTTCTCTGAAAGGACAGCATTTAGAAAGTGAAGCAACACTCCATTGCCTTCGTGCAGTGAATTGAAGTGTTGGAACAGACTGCTTGTCTTTCATAGTAACGCATTAGTGTTTCTTGTGAATGCTTGCAAGTACCTTAAGGCACTTTCAAAGGAAAATGATTTTCTCTGAAAGGACAGCATTTAGAAAGTGAAGCAACACTCCATTCCCTTCGTGCAGTGAATTGAAGTGTTGGAACAGAGTGATTCTCTTTCAGAGAAACGCATTAGTGATTCTTGTGAATACTTGCAAGTAGCTTAAGGCAGTTTCAAAGGAAAGTGATTTTCTCTGAAAGGACAGCATTTAGAAAGTGAAGCAACACTCCATTCACTTTGCACAGTGAATTGAAGGGTTGGAACAGACTGCTTATCTTTCGGAGAAATGCATGTGATATTTTTGTGAATACTTGAAAGTAGTTTAAGGCACTTTCAAAGGAAAGTGATTTTCTCTGAAAGGACAGAATTTAGAAAGTGAAGCAACACTCCATTCACTTCGCACAGTGAATTGAAGTGTTGGAACAGACTGCTTCTCTTTCAGAGAAACGCATGTGAGTTTTTTGAGAATGCTTGTAAGAAGATTAAGGCAGTTTCTAAGGAAAGTGATTTTCTCTAAAAGGACAGCATTTGGAAAGTGAAACAACACTCCATTCACTTGGCACAGTGAAATGAAGTGTTGGAACAGACTGCTTCTCTTTCAGACAAATGCATTTGAGTTTCTGGTGAATCCTTGTAAGTAGCTAAAGGCACTTTCAAAGGAAAGTGATTTTCTCTGAAAGGACAGCATTTAGAAAGTGAAGCAACACTCCATTCACTTCGCACAGTGAATTGAAGTGTTGGAACAGACTGCTTCTCTTTCAGAGAAACGCATGTGAGTTTCTTCCTAATGCTTGCAAGTAGCTTAAGGCACTTTCAAAGGAAAGTGATTTTCTCTGAAAGGACAGCATTTAGAAAGTGAAGCAACACTCCATTCACTTCGCACAGTGAATTGAAGTATTGGAACAGACTGCTTCTCTTTCAGAGAAACGCATGTGAGTTTCTTGTGAATGCTTGAAAGCTGCTTAAGGCACTTTCAAAGGAAAGTGATTTTCTCTGAAAGTACAGCATTTAGAAAGTGAAGCAACACTCCATTCACTTCGCACAGTGAAATGAAGTGTTGGAACAGAGTGCTTCTCTTTCAGAGAAACGCATGTGAGTTTCTTCCTAATGCTTGTAAGTAGCTTAAGGCTCTTTCAAAGGAAAGTGCTTTCCTCTGAAACGACAGCATTTAGAAAGTGAAACAACACTCCATTCACTTCACACAGAGAAATGAAGTGTTGGAACAGACTGCTTCTCTTTCAGAGAAATGCATGTGAGTTTTTTGTGAATGATTGTAAGTAGATTAAGGCACTTTCCAAGGAAAGTGATTTCCTCTGAAAGGACAGCATTTAGAAAGTGAAGCAACATTCCATTCACTTCGCACAGTGAATTGAAGTGTTAGAACAGACTCCTTCTCTTTAAGAAAAACGCATGTGAGTTTCTTCCTAATGCTTGCAAGTAGCTTAAGGCACTTTCAAAGGAAAGTGATTTTCTCTGAAAGGACAGCATTTAGAAAGTGAAGCAACAGTCCATTTCCTTCGTGCAGTGAATTGAAGTGTTGGAACAGAGTGATTCTCTTTCAGAGAAACGCATTAGTGATTCTTGTGAATGCTTGCAAGTAGCTTAAGGCACTTTCAAAGGAAATTGATTTTCTCTGAAAGGACAGCATTTAGAAAGTGAAGCAACACTCCATTCACTTTGCACAGTGAATTGAAGGGTTGGAACAGAATGCTTATCTTTCAGAGAAACGCATGTGATTTTTTTGTGAATACTTGAAAGTAGTTTAAGGCACTTTCAAAGGAAAGTGATTTTCTCTGAAAGTACAGCATTTAGAAAGTGAAGCAACACTCCATTCACTTCGCACAGTGAATTGAAGTGTTGGAACAGACTGCTTCTCTTTCAGAGAAACGCATGTGAGTTTTTTGTGAATGCTTGAAAGTAGTTTAAGGCACTTTCAAAGAAAGTGATTTTCTCTGAAAGGACAGAATTTAGAAAGTGAAGCAACACTCCATTCACTTCGCACAGTGAATTGAAGTGTTGGAACAGATTGCTTCTCTTTCAGAGAAATTCATGTGAGTTTCTGTTGAATGCTTGTAAGTAGCTTAAGGCACTTTCAAATGAAAGTGATTTTCTCTGAAAGGACAGCATTTAGAAAGTGAAGCAACAATCCATTCCCTTCGTGCAGTGAATTGAAGTGTTGGAACAGACTGCTTGTCATTCATAGAAACGCATTAGTGTTTCTTGTGAATGCTTGCAAGTACCTTAAGGCACTTTCAAAGGAAAGTGATTTTCTCTGAAAGGACAGCATTTAGAAAGTGAAGCAACACTCCATTCCCTTAGTGCAGTGAATTGAAGTGTTGGAACAGAGTGATTCTCTTTCATAGAAACGCATTAGTGTTTCTTGTGAATACTTGCAAGTAGCTTAAGGCACTTTCAAAGGAAAGTGATTTTCTCTGAAAGGACAGCATTTACAAAGTGAAGCAACACTCCATTCACTTTGCACAGTGAATTGAAGGGTTGGAACAGACTGCTTATCTTTCAGAGAAATGCATGTGATTTTTTTGTGAATACTTGAAAGTAGTTTAAGGCACTTTCAAAGGAAAGTGATTTTCTCTGAAAGGACAGAATTTAGAAAGTGAAGCAACACTCCATTCACTTCGCACAGTGAACTGAAGTGTTGGAACAGACTGCTTCTCTTTCAGAGAAACGCATGTGAGTTTTTTGTGAATGCTTGTAAGAAGATTAAGGCAGTTTCTAAGGAAAGTGATTTTCTCTAAAAGGACAGCATTTGGAAAGTGAAACAACACTCCATTCACTTGGCACAGTGAAATGAAGTGTTGGAACAGACTGCTTCTCTTTCAGAGAAACGCATGTGAGTTTCTTCCTAATGCTTGCAAGTAGCTTAAGGCACTTTCAAAGGAAAGTGATTTTCTCTGAAAGGACAGCATTTAGAAAGTGAAGCAACACTCCATTCACTTCGCACAGTGAATTGAAGTATTGGAACAGACTGCTTCTCTTTCAGAGAAATGCATGTGAGTTTCTTGTGAATGCTTGAAAGCTGCTTAAGGCACTTTCAAAGGAAAGTGATTTTCTCTGAAAATACAGCATTTAGAAAGTGAAGCAACACTCCATTCACTTCGCACAGTGAAATGAAGTGTTGGAACAGATTGCTTCTCTTTCAGAGAAACGCATGTGAGTTTCTTCCTAATGCTTGTAAGTAGCTTAAGGCTCTTTCAAAGGAAAGTGATTTCCTCTGAAAGGACAGCATTTAGAAAGTGAAACAACACTCCATTCACTTCACACAGAGAAATGAAGTGTTGGAACAGACTGCTTCTCTTTCAGAGAAATGCATGTGAGTTTTTTGTGAATGATTGTAAGTAGATTAAGGCACTTTCCAAGGAAAGTGATTTCCTCTGAAAGGACAGCATTTAGAAAGTGAAGCAACATTCCATTCACTTCGCACAGTGATTTGAAGTGTTGGAACAGACTCCTTCTCTTTCAGAGAAACGCATGTGAGTTTCTTCCTGATGCTTGCAAGTAGCTTAAGGCACTTTCAAAGGAAAGTGATTTTCTCTGAAAGGACAGCATTTAGAAAGTGAAGCAACACTCCATTCCCTTCGTGCAGTGAATTGAAGTGTTGGAACAGAGTAATTCTCTTTCAGAGAAACGCATTAGTGATTCTTGTGAATGCTTGCAAGTAGCTTAAGGCACTTTCAAAGGAAAGTGATTTTCTCTGAAAGGACAGCATTTAGAAAGTGAAGCAACACTCCATTCACTTTGCACAGTAAATTGAAGGGTTGGAACAGACTGCTTATCATTCAGAGAAACGCATGTGATTTTTTTGTGAATACTTGAAAGTAGTTTAAGGCACTTTCAAAGGAAAGTGATTTTCTCTGAAAGGACAGAATTTAGAAAGTGAAGCAACACTCCATTCACTTCGCACAGTGAATTGAAGTGTTGGAACAGACTGCTTCTCTTTCAGAGAAACGCATGTGAGTTTTTTGTGAATGCTTGTAAGAAGATTAAGGCAGTTTCTAAGGAAAGTGATTTTCTCTAAAAGGACAGCATTTGGAAAGTGAAACAACACTCCATTCACTTGGCACAGTGAAATGAAGTGTTGGAACAGACTGCTTCTCTTTCAGAGAAACGCATGTGAGTTTCTTCCTAATGCTTGCAAGTAGCTTAAGGCACTTTCAAAGGAAAGTGATTTTCTCTGAAAGGACAGCATTTAGAAAGTGAAGCAACACTCCATTCACTTCGCACAGTGAATTGAAGTATTGGAACAGACTGCTTCTCTTTCAGAGAAATGCATGTGAGTTTCTTGTGAATGCTTGAAAGCTGCTTAAGGCACTTTCAAAGGAAAGTGATTTTCTCTGAAAGTACAGCATTTAGAAAGTGAAGCAACACTCCATTCACTTCGCACAGTGAAATGAAGTGTTGGAACAGATTGCTTCTCTTTCAGAGAAACGCATGTGAGTTTCTTCCTAATGCTTGTAAGTAGCTTAAGGCTCTTTCAAAGGAAAGTGATTTCCTCTGAAAGGACAGCATTTAGAAAGTGAAACAACACTCCATTCACTTCACACAGAGAAATGAAGTGTTGGAACAGACTGCTTCTCTTTCAGAGAAATGCATGTGAGTTTTTTGTGAATGATTGTAAGTAGATTAAGGCACTTTCCAAGGAAAGTGATTTCCTCTGAAAGGACAGCATTTAGAAAGTGAAGCAACATTCCATTCACTTCGCACAGTGATTTGAAGTGTTGGAACAGACTCCTTCTCTTTCAGAGAAACGCATGTGAGTTTCTTCCTGATGCTTGCAAGTAGCTTAAGGCACTTTCAAAGGAAAGTGATTTTCTCTGAAAGGACAGCATTTAGAAAGTGAAGCAACACTCCATTCCCTTCGTGCAGTGAATTGAAGTGTTGGAACAGAGTGATTCTCTTTCAGAGAAACGCATTAGTGATTCTTGTGAATGCTTGCAAGTAGCTTAAGGCACTTTCAAAGGAAAGTGATTTTCTCTGAAAGGACAGCATTTAGAAAGTGAAGCAACACTCCATTCACTTTGCACAGTGAATTGAAGGGTTGGAACAGACTGCTTATCATTCAGAGAAACGCATGTGATTTTTTTGTGAATACTTGAAAGTAGTTTAAGGCACTTTCAAAGGAAAGTGATTTTCTCTGAAAGGACAGAATTTAGAAAGTGAAGCAACACTCCATTCACTTCGCACAGTGAATTGAAGTGTTGGAACAGACTGCTTCTCTTTCAGAGAAACGCATGTGAGTTTTTTGTGAATGCTTGAAAGTAGTTTAAGGCACTTTCAAAGAAAGTGATTTTCTCTGAAAGGACAGCATTTAGAAAGTGAAACAACACTCCATTCACTTCACACAGAGAAATGAAGTGTTGGAACAGACTGCTTCTCTTTCAGAGAAATGCATGTGAGTTTTTTGTGAATGATTGTAAGTAGATTAAGGCACTTTCCAAGGAAAGTGATTTCCTCTGAAAGGACAGCATTTAGAAAGTGAAGCAACATTCCATTCACTTCGCACAGTGAATTGAAGTGTTAGAACAGACTCCTTCTCTTTAAGAAAAACGCATGTGAGTTTCTTCCTAATGCTTGCAAGTAGCTTAAGGCACTTTCAAAGGAAAGTGATTTTCTCTGAAAGGACAGCATTTAGAAAGTGAAGCAACAGTCCATTTCCTTCGTGCAGTGAATTGAAGTGTTGGAACAGAGTGATTCTCTTTCAGAGAAACGCATTAGTGATTCTTGTGAATGCTTGCAAGTAGCTTAAGGCACTTTCAAAGGAAATTGATTTTCTCTGAAAGGACAGCATTTAGAAAGTGAAGCAACACTCCATTCACTTTGCACAGTGAATTGAAGGGTTGGAACAGAATGCTTATCTTTCAGAGAAACGAATGTGATTTTTTTGTGAATACTTGAAAGTAGTTTAAGGCACTTTCAAAGGAAAGTGATTTTCTCTGAAAGTACAGCATTTAGAAAGTGAAGCAACACTCCATTCACTTCGCACAGTGAATTGAAGTGTTGGAACAGACTGCTTCTCTTTCAGAGAAACGCATGTGAGTTTTTTGTGAATGCTTGAAAGTAGTTTAAGGCACTTTCAAAGAAAGTGATTTTCTCTGAAAGGACAGAATTTAGAAAGTGAAGCAACACTCCATTCACTTCGCACAGTGAATTGAAGTGTTGGAACAGATTGCTTCTCTTTCAGAGAAATTCATGTGAGTTTCTGTTGAATGCTTGTAAGTAGCTTAAGGCACTTTCAAATGAAAGTGATTTTCTCTGAAAGGACAGCATTTAGAAAGTGAAGCAACAATCCATTCCCTTCGTGCAGTGAATTGAAGTGTTGGAACAGACTGCTTGTCATTCATAGAAACGCATTAGTGTTTCTTGTGAATGCTTGCAAGTACCTTAAGGCACTTTCAAAGGAAAGTGATTTTCTCTGAAAGGACAGCATTTAGAAAGTGAAGCAACACTCCATTCCCTTCGTGCAGTGAATTGAAGTGTTGGAACAGAGTGATTCTCTTTCATAGAAACGCATTAGTGTTTCTTGTGAATACTTGCAAGTAGCTTAAGGCACTTTCAAAGGAAAGTGATTTTCTCTGAAAGGACAGCATTTAGAAAGTGAAGCAACACTCCATTCACTTTGCACAGTGAATTGAAGGGTTGGAACAGACTGCTTATCTTTCAGAGAAATGCATGTGATTTTTTTGTGAATACTTGAAAGTAGTTTAAGGCACTTTCAAAGGAAAGTGATTTTCTCTGAAAGGACAGAATTTAGAAAGTGAAGCAACACTCCATTCACTTCGCACAGTGAACTGAAGTGTTGGAACAGACTGCTTCTCTTTCAGAGAAACGCATGTGAGTTTTTTGTGAATGCTTGTAAGAAGATTAAGGCAGTTTCTAAGGAAAGTGATTTTCTCTAAAAGGACAGCATTTGGAAAGTGAAACAACACTCCATTCACTTGGCACAGTGAAATGAAGTGTTGGAACAGACTGCTTCTCTTTCAGAGAAACGCATGTGAGTTTCTTCCTAATGCTTGCAAGTAGCTTAAGGCACTTTCAAAGGAAAGTGATTTTCTCTGAAAGGACAGCATTTAGAAAGTGAAGCAACACTCCATTCACTTCGCACAGTGAATTGAAGTATTGGAACAGACTGCTTCTCTTTCAGAGAAATGCATGTGAGTTTCTTGTGAATGCTTGAAAGCTGCTTAAGGCACTTTCAAAGGAAAGTGATTTTCTCTGAAAGTACAGCATTTAGAAAGTGAAGCAACACTCCATTCACTTCGCACAGTGAAATGAAGTGTTGGAACAGATTGCTTCTCTTTCAGAGAAACGCATGTGAGTTTCTTCCTAATGCTTGTAAGTAGCTTAAGGCTCTTTCAAAGGAAAGTGATTTCCTCTGAAAGGACAGCATTTAGAAAGTGAAAAAACACTCCATTCACTTCACACAGAGAAATGAAGTGTTGGAACAGACTGCTTCTCTTTCAGAGAAATGCATGTGAGTTTTTTGTGAATGATTGTAAGTAGATTAAGGCACTTTCCAAGGAAAGTGATTTCCTCTGAAAGGACAGCATTTAGAAAGTGAAGCAACATTCCATTCACTTCGCACAGTGATTTGAAGTGTTGGAACAGACTCCTTCTCTTTCAGAGAAACGCATGTGAGTTTCTTCCTGATGCTTGCAAGTAGCTTAAGGCACTTTCAAAGGAAAGTGATTTTCTCTGAAAGGACAGCATTTAGAAAGTGAAGCAACACTCCATTCCCTTCGTGCAGTGAATTGAAGTGTTGGAACAGAGTAATTCTCTTTCAGAGAAACGCATTAGTGATTCTTGTGAATGCTTGCAAGTAGCTTAAGGCACTTTCAAAGGAAAGTGATTTTCTCTGAAAGGACAGCATTTAGAAAGTGAAGCAACACTCCATTCACTTTGCACAGTAAATTGAAGGGTTGGAACAGACTGCTTATCATTCAGAGAAACGCATGTGATTTTTTTGTGAATACTTGAAAGTAGTTTAAGGCACTTTCAAAGGAAAGTGATTTTCTCTGAAAGGACAGAATTTAGAAAGTGAAGCAACACTCCATTCACTTCGCACAGTGAATTGAAATGTTGGAACAGACTGCTTCTCTTTCAGAGAAACGCATGTGAGTTTTTTGTGAATGCTTGTAAGAAGATTAAGGCAGTTTCTAAGGAAAGTGATTTTCTCTAAAAGGACAGCATTTGGAAAGTGAAACAACACTCCATTCACTTGGCACAGTGAAATGAAGTGTTGGAACAGACTGCTTCTCTTTCAGAGAAACGCATGTGAGTTTCTTCCTAATGCTTGCAAGTAGCTTAAGGCACTTTCAAAGGAAAGTGATTTTCTCTGAAAGGACAGCATTTAGAAAGTGAAGCAACACTCCATTCACTTCGCACAGTGAATTGAAGTATTGGAACAGACTGCTTCTCTTTCAGAGAAATGCATGTGAGTTTCTTGTGAATGCTTGAAAGTTGCTTAAGGCACTTTCAAAGGAAAGTGATTTTCTCTGAAAGTACAGCATTTAGAAAGTGAAGCAACACTCCATTCACTTCGCACAGTGAAATGAAGTGTTGGAACAGATTGCTTCTCTTTCAGAGAAACGCATGTGAGTTTCTTCCTAATGCTTGTAAGTAGCTTAAGGCTCTTTCAAAGGAAAGTGATTTCCTCTGAAAGGACAGCATTTAGAAAGTGAAACAACACTCCATTCACTTCACACAGAGAAATGAAGTGTTGGAACAGACTGCTTCTCTTTCAGAGAAATGCATGTGAGTTTTTTGTGAATGATTGTAAGTAGATTAAGGCACTTTCCAAGGAAAGTGATTTCCTCTGAAAGGACAGCATTTAGAAAGTGAAGCAACATTCCATTCACTTCGCACAGTGATTTGAAGTGTTGGAACAGACTCCTTCTCTTTCAGAGAAACGCATGTGAGTTTCTTCCTGATGCTTGCAAGTAGCTTAAGGCACTTTCAAAGGAAAGTGATTTTCTCTGAAAGGACAGCATTTAGAAAGTGAAGCAACACTCCATTCCCTTCGTGCAGTGAATTGAAGTGTTGGAACAGAGTGATTCTCTTTCAGAGAAACGCATTAGTGATTCTTGTGAATGCTTGCAAGTAGCTTAAGGCACTTTCAAAGGAAAGTGATTTTCTCTGAAAGGACAGCATTTAGAAAGTGAAGCAACACTCCATTCACTTTGCACAGTGAATTGAAGGGTTGGAACAGACTGCTTATCATTCAGAGAAACGCATGTGATTTTTTTGTGAATACTTGAAAGTAGTTTAAGGCACTTTCAAAGGAAAGTGATTTTCTCTGAAAGGACAGAATTTAGAAAGTGAAGCAACACTCCATTCACTTCGCACAGTGAATTGAAGTGTTGGAACAGACTGCTTCTCTTTCAGAGAAACGCATGTGAGTTTTTTGTGAATGCTTGAAAGTAGTTTAAGGCACTTTCAAAGAAAGTGATTTTCTCTGAAAGGACAGATTTTAGAAAGTGAAGCAACACTCCATTCACTTCGCACAGTGAATTGAAGTGTTGGAACAGATTGCTTCTCTTTCAGAGAAATTCATGTGAGTTTCTGTTGAATGCTTGTAAGTAGCTTAAGGCACTTTCAAAGGAAAGTGATTTTCTCTGAAAGGACAGCATTTAGAAAGTGAAGCAACAATCCATTCCCTTCGTGCAGTGAATTGAAGTGTTGGAACAGACTGCTTGTCTTTCATAGAAACGCATTAGTGTTTCTTGTGAATGCTTGCAAGTATCTTAAGGCACTTTCAAAGGAAAGTGATTTTCTCTGAAAGGACAGCATTTAGAAAGTGAAGCAACACTCCATTCCCTTCGTGCAGTTAATTGAAGTGTTGGAACAGAGTAATTCTCTTTCAGAGAAACGCATTAGTGATTCTTGTGAATACTTGCAAGTAGCTTAAGGCACTTTCAAAGGAAAGTGATTTTCTCTGAAAGGCCAGCATTTAGAAAGTGAAGCAACACTCCATTCACTTCGCACAGTGAATTGAAGTGTTGGAACAGACTGCTTCTCTTTCAGAGAAACGCATGTGAGTTTCTGTTGAATGCTTGTAAGTAGCTTAAGGCACTTTCAAAGGAAAGTGATTTTCTCTGAAAGGACACAATTTAGAAAGTGAAGGAACACTCCATTCCCTTCGTGCAGTGAATTGAAGTATTGGAATAGAGTGCTTCTCTTTCATAGAAACGCATTAGTGTTTCTTATGAATGCTTGCAAGTAGCTTAAGGCAATTTCAAAGGAAAGAGATTTTCTCTGAAATGACAGCATTTAGAAAGTGAAGCAACACTCCATTCACTTAGCACAGTGAATTGAAGTGTTCGAACAGACTGCTTATCTTTCAGAGAAACGCATGTGATTTTTTTGTGAATACTTGAAAGTAGTTTAAGGCACTTTCAAAGGAAGGTGATTTTCTCTGAAAGGACAGAATTTAGAAAGTGAAGCAACACTCCATTCACTTCGCACAGTGAATTGAAGTATTGGAACAGAGTGCTTCTCTTTCATAGAAACGCATTAGTGTTTCTTATGAATGCTTGCATGTAGCTTAAGGCACTTTCAAAGGAAAGTGATTTTCTCTGAAAGGACAGCATTTAGAAAGTGAAGCAACACTCCATTCACTTCGCACAGTGAAATGAATTGTTGGAACAGAGTGCTTCTCTTTCAGAGAAACGCATGTGAGTTTCTTCCTAATGCTTGTAAGTAGCTTAAGGCTATTTCAAAGGAAAGTGATTTTCTCTGAAAGGACAGCATTTAGAAAGTGAAGCAACACTCCATTCACTTCACACAGTGAATTGAAGTGTTGGAACAGACTTCTTCTCTTTCAGAGAAACACATGTGAGTTTCTTGTGAATGCTTGTAAGAAGATTAAGGCAGTTTCTAAGGAAAGTGATTTTCTCTAAAAGTACAGCATTTGGAAAGAGAAGCAACACTCCATTCACTTCGCACAGTGAAATGAAGTGTTGGAACAGACTGCTTCACTTTCAGAGAAATGCATGTGAGTTTCTGTTGAATTCTTCTAAGTAGCTTAAGGCACTTTCAAAGGAAAGTGATTTTCTCTGAAAGGACAGCATTTAGAAAGTGAAGCAACACTCCATTCACTTCGCACAGTGAATTGAAGTGTTGGAACAGACTGCTTCTCTTTCAGAGAAACACATGTGAGTTTCTTCCTAATGCTTGCAAGTAGCTTAAGGCACTTTCAAAGGAAAGTGATTTTCTCTGAAAGGACAGCATTTAGAAAGTGAAACAACACTCCATTCACTTAGCACAGAGAAATGAAGTGTTGGAACAGACTGCTTCTCTTTCAGAGAAATGCATGTGATTTTTTTGTGAATGATTGTAAGTAGATTAAGGCACTTTCCAAGGAAAGTGATTTCCTCTGAAAGGACAGCATTTAGAAAGTGAAGCAACACTCCATTAACATCGCACAGTCAATTGAAGTGTTGGAACAGACTCCTTCTCTTTCAGAGAAACACATGTGAGTTTCTTGTGAATGCTTGCAAGAAGATTAAGGCAGTTTCTAAGGAAAGTGATTGTCTCTAAAAGGACAGCATTTGGAAAGTGAAGCAACACTCCATTCACTTCGCACAGTGAAATAAAGTGTTGGAACAGACTGCTTCTCTTTCAGAGAAATGCATGTGAGTTTCTGTTGAATTCTTGCAAGTAGCTTAAGGCACTTTGAAAGGAAAGTGATTTTCTCTGAAAGGACAGCATTTAGAAAGTGAAGCAACACTCCATTCACTTTGCACAGAGAATTGAATTGCTGAAACAGACTGCTTCTCTTTCAGAGAAACGCATGTGAGTTTTTTGTGAATGCTTGAAAGTAGTTTAAGGCACTTTCAAAAGAAAGTGATTTTCTCTGAAAGGACAGAATTTAGAAAGTGAAGCAACACTCCATTCACTTCGCACAGTGAATTGAAGTGTTGAAACAGACTGCTTCTCTTTCAGAGAAATGCATGTGAGTTTCTGTTGAATGCTTGTAAGTAGCTTAAGGCACTTTCAAAGGAAAGAGATTTTCTCTGAAAGGACAGCATTTAGAGAGTGAAGCAACACTCCATTCACTACGCACAGTGAATTGAAGTGTTGGAACAGACTTCTTCTGTTTCAGAGAAACACATGTGAGTTTCTGTTGAATGCTTGTAAGTAGCTTAAGGTACTTTCAAAGGAAAGTGATTTTCTCTGAAAGGACAGCATTTAGAAAGTGAAGCAACACTCCATTCACTTCACACAGTGAATTGAAGTGTTGGAACAGACTGCTTCTCTTTCAGAGAAACGCATGTGAGCTTCTTCCTAGCAAGTAGCTTAAGGCACTTTCAAAGGAAAGTGATTTTCTCTGAAAGGACAGCATTTAGAAGTTGAAGCAACACTCCATTCACTTCGCACAGTGAATTGAAGTGTTGGAACAGACTGCTTCTTTTTCAGAGAAATGCTTGTGATTTTCTGTTGAATGCTTATAAGTACCTCAAGGCTCTTTCAAAGGAAAGTGATTTTCTCTGAAAGGACAGCATTTAGAAAGTAAAGCAACACTCCATTCCCTTCGTGCAATGAATTCAAGTGTTGAAACAGACTGCTTCTCTTTCATAGAAACGCATTAGTGTTTCTTGTGAATGCTTGCAAGAAGCTTAAGGCACTTTCAAAGGAAAGTGATTTTCTCTGAAAGGACAGCATTTAGAAAGTGAAGCAACAATCCATTCACTTCGCACAGTGAATTGAAGTGTTGGAACAGACTGCTTCCTTTTAGAGAAACGCATGTGTGTTTCTTCCTAATGCTTGCAAGTAGCTTAAGGCACTTTCAAAGGAAAGTGATTTTCTCTGAAAGGACAGCATTTAGAAATTGAAGCAACACTCCATTCACTTCGCACAAAGAATTGAAGTATTGGAACAGACTGCTTCTCTTTCATAGAAACGCATGTGAGTTTCTTCCTAATGCTTGCAAGTAGCTTAAGGCACTTTCAAAGGAAAGTGATTTTCTCTGAAAGGACAGCATTTAGAAAGTGAAGCAACACTCCATTAACTTCGCACAGTGAATTGAAGTGCTGGAACAGACTGCTTCTCTTTCAGAGAAATGCATGTGAGTTTCTGTTGAATGCTTGTAAGTAGCTTAAGGCACTTTCAAAGGAAAGAGATTTTCTCTGAAAGGACAGCATTTAGAAAGTGAAGCAACACTCCATTCACTACGCACAGTGAATTGAAGTGTTGGAACAGCCTTCTTCTGTTTCAGAGAAACGCATGTGAGTTTCTGTTGAATGCTTGTAAGTAGCTTAAGGCACTTTCAAAGGTAAGTGATTTTCTCTGAAAGGACAGCATTTAGAAAGTGAAGCAACACTCCATTCACTTCACACAGTGAATTGAAGTGTTGGAACAGACTGCTTCACTTTCAGAGAAACGCATGTGAGCTTCTTCCTAGCAAGTAGCTTAAGGCACTTTCAAAGGAAAGTGATTTTCTCTTGAAAGGACAGCATTTAGAAAGTGGAGCAACACTCCATTCACTTCGCACAGTGAATTGAAGTGTTGGAACAGACTGCTTCTTTTTCAGAGAAATGCATGTGATTTTCTGTTGAATGCTTGTAAGTAGCTCAAGGCTCTTTCAAAGGAAAGTGATTTTCTCTGAAAGGACAGCATTTAGAAAGTAAAGCAACACTCCATTCCCCTCGTGCAATGAATTGAAGTGTTGAAACAGACTGCTTCTCTTTCATAGAAACGCATTAGTGTTTCTTGTGAATGCTTGCAAGTAGCTTAAGGCACTTTCAAAGGAAAGTGATTTTCTCTGAAAGGACAGCATTTAGAAAGTGAAGCAACACTCCATTCACTTCGCACAGTGAATTGAAGTGTTGGAACAGACTGCTTCTCTTTCAGAGAAACGCATGTCAGTTTCTGTTGAATGCTTGAAAGTAGCTTAAGGCACTTTCAAAGGAAAGAGATTTTCTCTGAAAGGACAGCATTTAGAAAGTGAGGCAACACTCCATTCACTTCACACAGTGATATGAAGTGTTGGAACAGACTGCTTCCTTTTAGAGAAACGCATGTGTGTTTCTTCCTAATGCTTGCAAGTAGCTTAAGGCACTTTCAAAGGAAAGTGAATTTCTCTGAAAGGACAGCATTTAGAAAGTGAAGCAACATTCCATTCACTTCTCACAGTGAATTGAAGTGTTGGAACAGACTGCTTCTCTTTCAGAGAAACGCATGTGAGTTTCTTCCTAATGCTTGCAAGTAGTTTAAGGCACTTTCAAAGGAAAGTGATTTTCTCTGAAAGGACAGCATTTAGAAAGTGAAGCAACACTCCATTCACTTCGCACAGTGAATTGAAGTGTTGGAACAGACTGCTTCTCTTTCAGAGAAACGCATGTCAGTTTCTGTTGAATGCTTGTAAGTACCTTAAGGCACTTTCAAAGGAAAGAGATTTTCTCTGAAAGGACAGCATTTAGAAAGTGAGGCAACACTCCATTCACTTCACACAGTGAATTGAAGTGTTGGAACAAACTGCTTCCTTTTAGAGAAACGCATGTGTGTTTCTTCCTAATGCTTGCAAGTAGCTTAAGGCACTTTCAAAGGAAAGTGATTTTCTCTGAAAGGACAGCATTTAGAAAGTGAAGCAACACTCCATTCACCTCGCACAGTGAATTGATGTGTTGGAACAGACTGCTTCTCTTTCAGAGAAACGCATGTGAGTTTCTTCCTAATGCTTGCAAGTAGTTTAAGGCACTTTCAAAGGAAAGTGATTTTCTCTGAAAGGACAGCATTTAGAAAGTGAAGCAACACTCCATTCACTTCACACAGTGAATTGAAGTGTTGGAACAGACTGCTTCTCTTTCATAGAAACGCATTAGTGTTTCTTGTGAATGCTTGCAAGTAGCTTAAGGCACTTTCAAAGGAAAGTGATTTTCTCTGAAAGGACAGCATTTAGAAAGTGAAGCAACACTCCATTCACTTCGCACAGTGAATTGAAGTGTTGGAACAGACTGCTTCTTTTTCAGAGAAATGCATGTGAGTTTCTGTTGAATGCTTGTAAGTAGCTTAAGGAACTTTCAAAGGAGAGTGATTTTCTCTGAAAGGACAGCATTTAGAAAGTGAAGCAACACTCCATTCACTTCGCACAGTGAATTGAAGTGTTGGAACAGACTGCATCTCTTTCAGAGAAACGCATATGAGTTTCTATTGAATGCTTGCAAGTAGCTTAAGGCACTTTCAAAGGAAAGTGATTTTCTCTGAAAGGACAGCATTTAGAAAGTGAGGCAACACTCCTTTCACTTCGCACAGTGAATTGAAGTGTTGGAACAGAGTGCTTCTCTTTCATAGAAACGCATTAGTGTTTCTTGTGAATGCTTGCAAGTTGCTTAAGGCACTTTCAAAGGAAAGTGATTTTCTCTGAAAGTACAGCATTTAGAAAGTGAAGCAACACTCCATTCACTTCGCACAGTGAAATGAAGTGTTGGAACAGAGTGCTTCTCTTTCAGAGAAATGCATGTGAGTTTCTTCCTTATGCTTGTAAGTAGCTTAAGGCTCTTTAAAAGGAAAGTGATTTCCTCTGAAAGGACAGTATTTAGAAAGTGAAACAACACTCCATTCACTTCGCACAGAGAAATGAAGTGTTGGAACAGACTGCTTCTCTTTCAGAGAAACGCATTAGTGTTTCTTGTGAATGCTTGCAAGTAGCTTAAGGCACTTTCAAAGGAAAGTGATTTTCTCTGAAAGGACAGCATTTAGAAAGTGAAGCAACACTCCATTCACTTCGCACAGTGAATTGAAGTGTTGGAACAGACTGCTTCTCTTTCTGAGAAACGAATGTGAGTTTCTTCCTAATGCTTGCAAGTAGTTAAAGGCACTTTCAAAAGAAAGTGATTTTCTCTGAAAGGACAGCATTTAGAAAGTGAAGCAACACTCCATTCACTTCGCACAGTGAATTGAAGTGTTGGAACAGACTGCTTCTCTTTCAGAGAAACGCATGTGAGTTTCTGTTGAATGCTTGTAAGTAGCTTAAGGCACTTTCAAAGGAAAGAGATTTTCTCTGAAAGGACAGCATTTAGAAAGTGAGGCAACACTCCATTCACTTCACACAGTGAATTGAAGTGTTGGAACAGATTGCTTCCTTTTAGAGAAACGCATGTGTGTTTCTTCCTAATGCTTGCAAGTAGCTTAAGGCACTTTCAAAGGAAAGTTATTTTCTCTGAAAGGACAGCATTTAGAAAGTGAAGCAACACTCCATTCACTTCGCACAGTGAATGGAAGTGTTGGAACAGACTGCTTCTCTTTCAGAGAAACGCACGTGAGTTTCTTCCTAATGCTTGCAAGTAGTTTAAGGCACTTTCAAAGGAAAGTGATTTTCTCTGAAAGGACAGCCTTTAGAAAGTGAAGCAACACTCCATTCACTTCGCACAGTGAATTGAAGTGTTGCAACAGACTGCTTCTCTTTCAGAGAAACGCATGTGAGTTTCTGTTGAATGCTTGTAAGTAGCTTAAGGCACTTTCAAAGGAAAGTGATTTTCTCTGAAAGGACAGCATTTAGAAAGTGAGGCAACACTCCATTCACTTCACACAGTGAATTGAAGTGTTGGAACAGACTGCTTCCTTTTAGAGAAACGCATGTGTGTTTCTTCCTAATGCTTGCAAGTAGCTTAAGGCACTTTCAAAGGAAAGTGATTTTCTCTGAAAGGACAGCATTTAGAAAGTGAAGCAACACTCCATTCACTTCGCACAAAGAATTGAAGTATTGGAACAGACTGCTTCTCTTTCATAGAAACGCATTAGTGTTTCTTGTGAATGCTTGCAAGTAGCTTAAGGCACTTTCAAAGGAAAGTGATTTTCTCTGAAAGGACAGCATTTAGAAAGTGAAGCAACAGTCCATTCACTTCGCACAGTGAATTGAAGTGTTGGAACAGACTGCTTCTCTTTCAGAGAAATGCATGTGAGTTTCTGTTGAATGCTTGTAAGTAGCTTAAGGAACTTTCAAAGGAGAGTGATTTTCTCTGAAAGTACAGCATTTAGAAAGTGAAGCAATACTCCATTCACTTCGCACATTGAATTGAAGGTTGGAACAGACTGCATCTCTTTCAGAGAAACGCATATGAGTTTCTGTTGAATGCTTGCATGTAGCTTAAGGCACTTTCAAAGGAAAGTGATTTTCTCTGAAAGGACAGCATTTAGAAAGTGAGGCAACACTCCTTTCACTTCGCACAGTGAATTGAAGTGTTGGAACAGAGTGCTTCTCTTTCATAGAAACGCATTAATGTTTCTTGTGAATGCTTGCAAGTTGCTTAAGGCACTTTCAAAGGAAAGTGATTTTCTCTGAAAGGACAGCATTTAGAAAGAGAAGCAACACTCCATTCACTTTGCACAGTTAATTGAAGTGTTGGAGCAGAGTGCTTCTCTTTCAGAGAAACGCATGTGAGTTTTTTGTGAATGCTTGAAAGTAGTTTAAGGTACTTTCATACGAAAGTGATTTTCTCTGAAATGACAGAATTTAGAAAGCGAAGCAACACTCCATTCACTTCGCACAGTGAATTGAATTGTTGGAACAGATTGCTTCTCTTTCAGAGAAATGCATGTGAGTTTCTGTTGAATGCTTGTAAGTAGCTTAAGGCACTTTCAAAGGAAAGTGATTTTCTCTGAAAAAACAGCATTTAGAAAGTGAAGCAACACTCCATTCACTTCGCACAGTGAATTGAAGTGTTGGAAGAGACTGCTTGTCTTTCATAGAAACGCATTAGTGTTTCTTGTGAATGCTTTCAAGTACCTTAAGGCACTTTCAAAGGAAAGTGATTTTCTCTGAAAGGACAGCATTTAGAAATTGAAGCAACACTCCATTCACTTCGCACAGTGAATTGAAGTGTTGGAACAGACTGCTTCTCTTTCAGAGAAACGCATGTGAGTTTCTTCCTAATGCTTGCAAGTAGCTTAAGGCACTTTCAAAGGAAAGTGATTTTCTCTGAAAGGACAGCATTTAGAAAGTGAAGCAACACTCCATTCACTTCGCACAGTGAATTGAAGTATTGGAACAGACTGCTTCTCTTTCAGAGAAATGCATGTGAGTTTCTGTTGAATTCTTGTAAGTAGCTTAAGGCACTTTCAAAGGAAAGTGATTTTCTCTTAAAGGACAGCCTTTAGAATGTGAAGCAACACTCCATTCACTTCGCACAGTGAATTGAAGTGTTGGAAAATAAGGCTTCTCTTTCAGAGAAATGCATGTGAGTTTCTTGTGAATGCTTGAAAGTTGCTTAAGGCACTTTCAAAGGAAAGTGATTTTCTCTGAAAGGACAGCATTTAGAAAGTGAAGCAACACTCCTTTCACTTCGCACAGTGAATTGAAGTGTTGGAACAGAGTGCTTCTCTTTCATAGAAACGCATTAATGTTTCTTGTGAATGCTTGCAAGTTGCTTAAGGCACTTTCAAAGGAAAGTGATTTTCTCTGAAAGGAAAGCATTTAGAAAGAGAAGCAACACTCCATTCACTTTGCACAGTTAATTGAAGTGTTGGAGCAGACTGCTTCTCTTTCAGAGAAACGCATGTGAGTTTTTTGTGAATGCTTGAAAGTAGTTTAATGCACTTTCAAAGGAAAGTGATTTTCTCTGAAAGGACAGCATTTAGAAAGTGAAGCAACACTCCATTCCCTTCGTGCAGTGAATTGAAGTGTTGGAACAGAGTGATTCTCTTTCATATAAACGCATTAGTGTTTCTTGTGAATGCTTGCAATTTGCTTAAGGCACTTTCAAAGGAAAGTGATTTTCTCTGAAAGGACAGCATTTAGAAAGTGAAGCAACACTCCATTCACTTCGCACAGTGAATTGAAGTGTTGGAACAGACTGCTTCTCATTCAGAGAAATGCATGTGAGTTTCTGTTGAATGCTTGTAAGTAGCTTAAGGCACTTTCAAAGGAAAGAGATTTTCTCTGAAAGGACAGCATTTAGAAAGTGAAGCAATACTCCATTCACTTCGCACAGTGAATTGAAGTGTTGGAACAGACTGCTTCTCTTTCAGAGAAACGCATGTGAGCTTCTTTCTAGCAAGTAGCTTAAGGCACTTTCAAAGGAAAGTGATTTTCTCTGAAAGGACAGCATTTAGAAAGTGAGGCAACACTCCATTCACTTCACACAGTGAATTGAAGTGTTGGAACAGACTGCTTCCTTTTAGAGAAACACATGTGTGTTTCTTCCTAATGCTTGCAAGTAGCTTAAGGCATTTTCAAAGGAAAGTGATTTTCTCTGAAAGGACAGCATTTAGAAAGTGAGGCAATACTCCATTCACTTCGCACATTGAATTGAAGTGTTGGAACAGACTGCATCTCTTTCAGAGAAACGCATAGGAGTTTCTGTTGAATGCTTGCAAGTAGCTTAAGGCACTTTCAAAGGAAAGTGATTTTCTCTGAAAGGACAGCATTTAGAAAGTGAGGCAACACTCCTTTCACTTTGCACAGTGAATTGAAGTGTTGGAACAGAGTGCTTCTCTTTCATAGAAACGCATTAATGTTTCTTGTGAATGCTTGCAAGTTGCTTAAGGGACTTTCAAAGGAAAGTGATTTTCTCTGAAAGGACAGCATTTAGAAAGTGAAGCAACACTCCATTCACTTCGCACAGTGAATTGAAGTGTTGGAACAGACTGCTTCTTTTTCAGAGAAATGCATGTGAGTTTCTGTTGAATGCTTGTAAGTAGCTTAAGGAACTTTCAAAGGAGAGTGATTTTCTCTGAAAGGACAGCATTTAGAAAGTGAAGCAACACTCCATTCACTTCGCACAGTGAATTGAAGTGTTGGAACAGACTGCATCTCTTTCAGAGAAACGCATATGAGTTTCTGTTGAATGCTTGCAAGTAGCTTAAGGCACTTTCAAAGGAAAGTGATTTTCTCTGAAAGGACAGCATTTAGAAAGTGAGGCAACACTCCTTTCACTTCGCACAGTGAATTGAAATGTTGGAACAGAGTGCTTCTCTTTCATAGAAACGCATTAGTGTTTCTTGTGAATGCTTGCAAGTTGCTTAAGGCACTTTCAAAGGAAAGTGATTTTCTCTGAAAGTACAGCATTTAGAAAGTGAAGCAACACTCCATTCACTTCGCACAGTGAAATGAAGTGTTGGAACAGAGTGCTTCTCTTTCAGAGAAATGCATGTGAGTTTCTTCCTTATGCTTGTAAGTAGCTTAAGGCTCTTTAAAAGGAAAGTGATTTCCTCTGAAAGGACAGTATTTAGAAAGTGAAACAACACTCCATTCACTTCGCACAGAGAAATGAAGTGTTGGAACAGACTGCTTCTCTTTCAGAGAAACGCATTAGTGTTTCTTGTGAATGCTTGCAAGTAGCTTAAGGCACTTTCAAAGGAAAGTGATTTTCTCTGAAAGGACAGCATTTAGAAAGTGAAGCAACACTCCATTCACTTCGCACAGTGAATTGAAGTGTTGGAACAGACTGCTTCTCTTTCTGAGAAACGAATGTGAGTTTCTTCCTAATGCTTGCAAGTAGTTAAAGGCACTTTCAAAAGAAAGTGATTTTCTCTGAAAGGACAGCATTTAGAAAGTGAAGCAACACTCCATTCACTTCGCACAGTGAATTGAAGTGTTGGAACAGACTGCTTCTCTTTCAGAGAAACGCATGTGAGTTTCTGTTGAATGCTTGTAAGTAGCTTAAGGCACTTTCAAAGGAAAGAGATTTTCTCTGAAAGGACAGCATTTAGAAAGTGAGGCAACACTCCATTCACTTCACACAGTGAATTGAAGTGTTGGAACAGATTGCTTCCTTTTAGAGAAACGCATGTGTGTTTCTTCCTAATGCTTGCAAGTAGCTTAAGGCACTTTCAAAGGAAAGTTATTTTCTCTGAAAGGACAGCATTTAGAAAGTGAAGCAACACTCCATTCACTTCGCACAGTGAATGGAAGTGTTGGAACAGACTGCTTCTCTTTCAGAGAAACGCACGTGAGTTTCTTCCTAATGCTTGCAAGTAGTTTAAGGCACTTTCAAAGGAAAGTGATTTTCTCTGAAAGGACAGCCTTTAGAAAGTGAAGCAACACTCCATTCACTTCGCACAGTGAATTGAAGTGTTGCAACAGACTGCTTCTCTTTCAGAGAAACGCATGTGAGTTTCTGTTGAATGCTTGTAAGTAGCTTAAGGCACTTTCAAAGGAAAGTGATTTTCTCTGAAAGGACAGCATTTAGAAAGTGAGGCAACACTCCATTCACTTCACACAGTGAATTGAAGTGTTGGAACAGACTGCTTCCTTTTAGAGAAACGCATGTGTGTTTCTTCCTAATGCTTGCAAGTAGCTTAAGGCACTTTCAAAGGAAAGTGATTTTCTCTGAAAGGACAGCATTTAGAAAGTGAAGCAACACTCCATTCACTTCGCACAAAGAATTGAAGTATTGGAACAGACTGCTTCTCTTTCATAGAAACGCATTAGTGTTTCTTGTGAATGCTTGCAAGTAGCTTTAGGCACTTTCAAAGGAAAGTGATTTTCTCTGAAAGGACAGCATTTAGAAAGTGAAGCAACAGTCCATTCACTTCGCACAGTGAATTGAAGTGTTGGAACAGACTGCTTCTCTTTCAGAGAAATGCATGTGAGTTTCTGTTGAATGCTTGTAAGTAGCTTAAGGAACTTTCAAAGGAGAGTGATTTTCTCTGAAAGTACAGCATTTAGAAAGTGAAGCAATACTCCATTCACTTCGCACATTGAATTGAAGGTTGGAACAGACTGCATCTCTTTCAGAGAAACGCATATGAGTTTCTGTTGAATGCTTGCATGTAGCTTAAGGCACTTTCAAAGGAAAGTGATTTTCTCTGAAAGGACAGCATTTAGAAAGTGAGGCAACACTCCTTTCACTTCGCACAGTGAATTGAAGTGTTGGAACAGAGTGCTTCTCTTTCATAGAAACGCATTAATGTTTCTTGTGAATGCTTGCAAGTTGCTTAAGGCACTTTCAAAGGAAAGTGATTTTCTCTGAAAGGACAGCATTTAGAAAGAGAAGCAACACTCCATTCACTTTGCACAGTTAATTGAAGTGTTGGAGCAGAGTGCTTCTCTTTCAGAGAAACGCATGTGAGTTTTTTGTGAATGCTTGAAAGTAGTTTAAGGTACTTTCATACGAAAGTGATTTTCTCTGAAATGACAGAATTTAGAAAGCGAAGCAACACTCCATTCACTTCGCACAGTGAATTGAATTGTTGGAACAGATTGCTTCTCTTTCAGAGAAATGCATGTGAGTTTCTGTTGAATGCTTGTAAGTAGCTTAAGGCACTTTCAAAGGAAAGTGATTTTCTCTGAAAAAACAGCATTTAGAAAGTGAAGCAACACTCCATTCACTTCGCACAGTGAATTGAAGTGTTGGAAGAGACTGCTTGTCTTTCATAGAAACGCATTAGTGTTTCTTGTGAATGCTTTCAAGTACCTTAAGGCACTTTCAAAGGAAAGTGATTTTCTCTGAAAGGACAGCATTTAGAAATTGAAGCAACACTCCATTCACTTCGCACAGTGAATTGAAGTGTTGGAACAGACTGCTTCTCTTTCAGAGAAACGCATGTGAGTTTCTTCCTAATGCTTGCAAGTAGCTTAAGGCACTTTCAAAGGAAAGTGATTTTCTCTGAAAGGACAGCATTTAGAAAGTGAAGCAACACTCCATTCACTTCGCACAGTGAATTGAAGTATTGGAACAGACTGCTTCTCTTTCAGAGAAATGCATGTGAGTTTCTGTTGAATTCTTGTAAGTAGCTTAAGGCACTTTCAAAGGAAAGTGATTTTCTCTTAAAGGACAGCCTTTAGAAAGTGAAGCAACACTCCATTCACTTCGCACAGTGAATTGAAGTGTTGGAAAATAAGGCTTCTCTTTCAGAGAAATGCATGTGAGTTTCTTGTGAATGCTTGAAAGTTGCTTAAGGCACTTTCAAAGGAAAGTGATTTTCTCTGAAAGGACAGCATTTAGAAAGTGAAGCAACACTCCTTTCACTTCGCACAGTGAATTGAAGTGTTGGAACAGAGTGCTTCTCTTTCATAGAAACGCATTAATGTTTCTTGTGAATGCTTGCAAGTTGCTTAAGGCACTTTCAAAGGAAAGTGATTTTCTCTGAAAGGAAAGCATTTAGAAAGAGAAGCAACACTCCATTCACTTTGCACAGTTAATTGAAGTGTTGGAGCAGACTGCTTCTCTTTCAGAGAAACGCATGTGAGTTTTTTGTGAATGCTTGAAAGTAGTTTAATGCACTTTCAAAGGAAAGTGATTTTCTCTGAAAGGACAGCATTTAGAAAGTGAAGCAACACTCCATTCCCTTCGTGCAGTGAATTGAAGTGTTGGAACAGAGTGATTCTCTTTCATATAAACGCATTAGTGTTTCTTGTGAATGCTTGCAATTTGCTTAAGGCACTTTCAAAGGAAAGTGATTTTCTCTGAAAGGACAGCATTTAGAAAGTGAAGCAACACTCCATTCACTTCGCACAGTGAATTGAAGTGTTGGAACAGACTGCTTCTCATTCAGAGAAATGCATGTGAGTTTCTGTTGAATGCTTGTAAGTAGCTTAAGGCACTTTCAAAGGAAAGAGATTTTCTCTGAAAGGACAGCATTTAGAAAGTGAAGCAATACTCCATTCACTTCGCACAGTGAATTGAAGTGTTGGAACAGACTGCTTCTCTTTCAGAGAAACGCATGTGAGCTTCTTTCTAGCAAGTAGCTTAAGGCACTTTCAAAGGAAAGTGATTTTCTCTGAAAGGACAGCATTTAGAAAGTGAGGCAACACTCCATTCACTTCACACAGTGAATTGAAGTGTTGGAACAGACTGCTTCCTTTTAGAGAAACACATGTGTGTTTCTTCCTAATGCTTGCAAGTAGCTTAAGGCATTTTCAAAGGAAAGTGATTTTCTCTGAAAGGACAGCATTTAGAAAGTGAGGCAATACTCCATTCACTTCGCACATTGAATTGAAGTGTTGGAACAGACTGCATCTCTTTCAGAGAAACGCATATGAGTTTCTGTTGAATGCTTGCAAGTAGCTTAAGGCACTTTCAAAGGAAAGTGATTTCCTCTGAAAGGACAGCATTTAGAAAGTGAGGCAACACTCCTTTCACTTTGCACAGTGAATTGAAGTGTTGGAACAGAGTGCTTCTCTTTCATAGAAACGCATTAATGTTTCTTGTGAATGCTTGCAAGTTGCTTAAGGGACTTTCAAAGGAAAGTGATTTTCTCTGAAAGGACAGCATTTAGAAAGAGAAGCAACACTCCATTCACTTTGCACAGTTAATTGAAGTGTTGGAGCAGAGTGCTTCTCTTTCAGAAAAACGCATGTGAGTTTTTTGTGAATGCTTGAAAGTAGTTTAAGGCACTTTCATACGAAAGTGATTTTCTCTGAAAGGACAGAATTTAGAAAGCGAAGCAACACTCCATTCACTTCGCACAGTGAATTGAAGTGTTGGAACAGACTGCTTCTCTTTCAGAGAATCGCATGTGAGCTTCTTCCTAGCAAGTAGCTTAAGGCACTTTCAAAGGAAAGTGATTTTCTCTGAAAGGACAGCATTTAGAAAGTGAAGCAACACTCCATTCACTTCGCACAGTGAATTGAAGTGTTGAAACAGACTGCTTCTTTTTCAGAGAAATGCATGTGAGTTTCTGTGAATGCTTGTAAGTAGCTCAAGGCTCTTTCAAAGGAAAGTGATTTTCTCTGAAAGGACAGCATTTAGAAAGTGAAGCAACACTCCTTTAACTTCGCACAGTGAATTGAAGTGTTGGAACAGACTCCTTCTCTTTCAGAGAAACACATGTGAGTTTCTCGTGAATGCTTGTAAGTAGATTAAGGCAGTTTCTAAGGAAAGTGATTTTCGCTAAAAGGACAGCATTTAGAAAGTGAAGCAACACTCCATTCACTTCGTGCAATGAATTGAAGTGTTGGAACCGACTGCTTCTCTTTCATAGAAACGCATTAGTGTTTTTTGTGAAAGTTTGCAAGTAGCTTATGGCACTTTCAAAGGAAAGTGATTTTCTCTGAAAGGACAGCATTTAGAAAGTGAAGCAACACTCCATTCACTTCGCACAGAGAATTGAAGTGTTGGAACAGACTGCTTCTCTTTCAGAGAAATGAATGTGAGTTTCTGTTGAATGCTTGTAATTAGCTTAAGGCACTTTCAAAGGAAAGTGATTTTCTCTGAAAGGACAGCATTTAGGAAGTGAAGCAACACTCCATTCACCTTGCACAGTGAATTGAAGTGTTGGAACAGACTGCTTCTCTTTCAGAGGAACGCATGTGAATTTCTTCCTAATGCTTGCAAGTAGCTTAAGGCACTATCAAAGGAAAGTGATTTTCTCTGAAAGGACAGAATTTAGAAAGTGAGGCAACACTCCCTTCACTTTGCACAGTGAATTGAAGTGTTGGAACAGACTGCTTCTCTTTCAGAGAAATGCATGTGAGTTTCTGTTGAATGCTTGTAAGTAGCTTAAGGCACTTTCAAATGAAAGTGATTTTCTCTGAAAGGACAGCATTCAGAAAGTGAAGCAACACTCCACTCACTTCGCACAGTGAATTGAAGTGTTGGAACAGACAGCTTCTCTTTCAGAGAAAGGCATGTGAGTTTCTTCCTAATGCTTGCAAGTAGCTTAAGGCACTTTCAAAGGAAAGTGATTTTCTCTGAAAGAAGAGCATTTAGAAAGTGAAGCAACACTCCATTCACTTCCCACAGTGAATTGAAGTGTTGGAACAGACTGCTTCTCTTTCAGAGAAACGCATGTGAGTTTCTACTTAATGCTTGCAAGTAGCTTAAGGCACTTTCAAAGGAAAGTGATTTTCTCTGAAAGAACAGCATTTAGAAAGTGAAGCAACACTCCATTCACTTCGCACAGTGAATTGAAGTGTTGGAACAGACTGCTTCTCTTTCAGAGAAATGCATGTGAGTTTCTGTTGAATGCTTGTAAGTAGCTTAAGGCACTTTCAAAGGAAAGCGATTTTCTCTGAAAGGACAGCATTTAGAAAGTGAAGCAACACTCCATTCACTTCGCACAGTGAATTGAAATGTTGGAACAGACTGCTTCTCTTTCAGGGAAACGCATGTGAGTTTTTTATGAATGCTTGAAAGTAGTTTAAGGCACTTTCAAAGGAAAGTGATTTTCTCTGAAAGGACAGCATTTAGAAAGTGAAGCAACACTCCATTCACTTCGCACAGTGAATTGAAGTGTTGAAACAGACTGCTTCTTTTTCAGAGAAATGCATGTGAGTTTCTGTGAATGCTTGTAAGTAGCTCAAGGCTCTTTCAAAGGAAAGTGATTTTCTCTGAAAGGACAGCATTTAGAAAGTGAAGCAACACTCCTTTAACTTCGCACAGTGAATTGAAGTTTTGGAACAGACTCCTTCTCTTTCAGAGAAACACATGTGAGTTTCTCGTGAATGCTTGTAAGTAGATTAAGGCAGTTTCTAAGGAAAGTGATTTTCACTAAAAGGACAGCATTTAGAAAGTGAAGCAACACTCCATTCACTTCGTGCAATGAATTGAAGTGTTGGAACCGACTGCTTCTCTTTCATAGAAACGCATTAGTGTTTTTTGTGAATGTTTGCAAGTAGCTTATGGCACTTTCAAAGGAAAGTGATTTTCTCTGAAAGGACAGCATTTAGAAAGTGAAGCAACACTCCATTCACTTCGCACAGAGAATTGAAGTGTTGGAACAGACTGCTTCTCTTTCAGAGAAATGGATGTGAGTTTCTGTTGAATGCTTGTAATTAGCTTAAGGCACTTTCAAAGGAAAGTGATTTTCTCTGAAAGGACAGCATTTAGAAAGTGAAGCAACACTCCATTCACCTTGCACAGTGAATTGAAGTGTTGGAACAGACTGCTTCTCTTTCAGAGAAACGCATGTGAATTTCTTCCTAATGCTTGCAAGTAGCTTAAGGCACTATCAAAGGAAAGTGATTTTCTCTGAAAGGACAGAATTTAGAAAGTGAAGCAACACTCCCTTCATTTTGCACAGTGAATTGAAGTGTTGGAACAGACTGCTTCTCTTTCAGAGAAATGCATGTGAGTTTCTGTTGAATGCTTGTAAGTAGCTTAAGGCACTTTCAAATGAAAGTGATTTTCTCTGAAAGGACAGCATTCAGAAAGTGAAGCAACACTCCACTCACTTCGCACAGTGAATTGAAGTGTTGGAACAGACAGCTTCTCTTTCAGAGAAAGGCATGTGAGTTTCTTCCTAATGCTTGCAAGTAGCTTAAGGCACTTTCAAAGGAAAGTGATTTTCTCTGAAAGAAGAGCATTTAGAAAGTGAAGCAACACTCCATTCACTTCCCACAGTGAATTGAAGTGTTGGAACAGACTGCTTCTCTTTCAGAGAAACGCATGTGAGTTTCTTCCTAATGCTTGCAATAGCTTAAGGCACTTTCAAAGGAAAGTGATTTTCTCTGAAAGAACAGCATTTAGAAAGTGAAGCAACACTCCATTCACTTCGCACAGTGAATTGAAGTGTTGGAACAGACTGCTTCTCTTTCAGAGAAATGCATGTGAGTTTCTGTTGAATGCTTGTAAGTAGCTTAAGGCACTTTCAAAGGAAAGCGATTTTCTCTGAAAGGACAGCATTTAGAAAGTGAAGCAACACTCCATTCACTTCGCACAGTGAATTGAAATGTTGGAACAGACTGCTTCTCTTTCAGGGAAACGCATGTGAGTTTTTTATGAATGCTTGAAAGTAGTTTAAGGCACTTTCAAAGGAAAGTGATTTTCTCTGAAAGGACAGCATTTAGAAAGTGAAGCAACACTCCATTCACTTAGCACAGAGAATTGAAGTGTTGGAACAGACTGCTTCTCTTTCAGGAAATGCATGTGAGTTTCTGTTGAATGCTTGTAAGTAGCTTAAGGCACTTTCAAAGGAAAGTGATTTTCTCTGAAAGGACAGCATTTAGAAAGTGAAGCAACACTCCATTCACTTTGCACAGTGAATTGAAGTGTTGGAACCGACTGCTTCTCTTTCTTAGAAACGCATTAGTGTTTTTTGTGAATGTTTGAAGTAGCTTATGGCACTTTCAAAGGAAAGTGATTTTCTCTGAAAGGACAGCATTTAGAAAGTGAAGCAACACTCCATTCACTTCGCACAGAGAATTGAAGTGTTGGAACAGACTGCTTCTCTTTCAGAGAAATGCATGTGAGTTTCTGTTGAATGCTTGTAATTAGCTTAAGGCACTTTCAAAGGAAAGTGATTTTCTCTGAAAGGACAGCATTTAGAAAGTGAAGCAACACTCCATTCACTTCGCACAGTGAATTGAAGTGTTGGAATAGACTGCTTCTATTTCAGAGAAACGCATGTGTGTTTCAAGTGAATGCTAGTAATTAGCTTAAGGCACTTTCAAAGGAAAGTGATTTTCTCTGAAAGGACAGCATTTAGAAAGTGAAGCAACACTCCATTCACTTCGCACAGTGAATTGAAGTGTTGGAACAGACTGCTTCTCTTTCAGAGAAACGCATATGAGTTTCTTCCTAATGCTTGCAAGTTGCTTAAGGCACTTTCAAAGGAAAGTGATTTTCTCTGAAAGGACAGCATTTAGAAAGTGAAGCAACACTCCATTCACTTCGCAGAGTGAATTGAAGTGATGGAACAGAATCCTTCTCTTTCAGAGAAACGCATGTGAGTTTCTTCCTAATGCTTGCAAGTAGCTGAAGGCACTTTCAAAGGAAAGTGATTTTCTCTGAAAGGACAGTATTTAGAAAGTGAGGCAGCACTCCATTTACTTTGCCCAGTGAATTTAAGTGTTGGAACAGATTGCTTCTCTTTCAGAGAAATACATGTGAGTTTCTGGTGAATGCTTGTAAGTAGCTTAAGGCAATTTCAAAGGAACGTGATTTTCTCTGAAAGGACAGCATTTAGAAAATGAAGCAACACTCCATTCACTTCGCACAGTGAATTGAAGTGTTGGAAGAGACTGCTTCTCTTTCAGAGAAATGCATGTGAGTTTCTGTTGAATGCTTGTAAGTAGCTTAAGGCACTTTCAAAGAAAAGTGATTTTCTCTGAAAGGACAGCATTTACAAAGTGAAGCAACACTCCATTCACTTCGAATAGTGAAATGAAGTGTTGGAACAGACTGCTTCTCTTTCAGAGAAACACATGTGACTTTCTTCCTAATGCTTGCAAGAAGCTTAAGGCACTTTCAAAGGAAAGTGATTTTCTCAAATGACAGCATTTCGAAAGTGAGGCAACACTCCATTCACTTTGCACAGTGAATGGAAATGTTGGAACATATTGCTTCTCTTTCAGAGAAACACATGTTAGTTTCTGGTGAATGCTTGTAAGTAGCTTAAGGCAATTTCAAAGGAACGTGATTTTCACTGAAAGGACAGCATTTAGAAAGTGAAGCAACAGTCCATTCACTACGCACAGTGAATTGAAATGTTGGAAGTGATGGCTTCTCTTTCAGAGAAATGCATGTGAATTTCTTGTGAATGCTTGAAAGTTGCTTAAGGCACTTTCAAACAAAAGTGATTTTCTCTGAAAGGACAGGATTTAGAAAGTGAAGCAACACTCCATTCACTTCGCACAGTGAATTGAAGTGTTGGAACAGACTGCTTCTATTTCAGAGAAACGCATGTGTGTTTCAAGTGAATGCTAGTAAGTAGTTTAAGGCACTTTCAAAGGAAAGTGATTTTCTCTGAAAGGACAGCATTTCGAAAGTGAGGCAACACTCCATTCACTTTGCACAGTGAATTGAAGTGCTGGAACAGATTGCTTCTCTTTCAGAGAAACACATGTGAGTTTCTGGAGAATGCTTGTAAGTAGCTTAAGGCATTTTCAAAGGAACGTGATTTTGTCGGGAAGGACAGCATTTAGAAAGTGAAGTAACATTCCATTCACTTCGCACAGTGAATTGAAGTGTTGGAACAGACTGCTTCTCTTTCAGAGAAACGCATCTGTGTTTCCTGTGAATGCTTGAAAGTAGCTTAAGGCACTTTCAAAGGAAAGTGTTTTTCTCTGAAAGGACAGCATTTAGAAAGTGAAGTAACATTCCATTCACTTCGCACAGTGAATTGAAGTGTTGGAACAGACTGCTTTTCTTTCAGAGAAATGCATGTGAGTTTCTGTTGAAAGCTTGTAAGTAGCTCAAGGCTCTTTCAAAGGAAAGTGATTTTCTCTGAAAGGACAGCATTTAGAAAGTAAAGCAACACTCCATTCCCTTCGCGCAATGAATTGAAGTGTTGGAACAGACTGCTTCTCTTTCACAGAAACGCATTAGTGTTTCTTGTGAATGCTTGCAAGTAGCTTAAGGCACTTTCAAAGGAAAGTGATTTTCTCTGAAAGGACAGCATTTAGAAAGTGAAGCAACACTCCATTCACTTCGCACAGTGAATTGAAGTGTTAGAACAGACTGCTTCTCTTTCAGAGAAACGCATGTGAGTTTCTTCCTAATGCTTGCAAGTAGCTTAAGGCACTTTCAAAGGAAAGTGATTTTCTCTGAAAGGACAGTATTTAGAAAGTGAAGCAACACTCCATTCACTTCCCACAATGAATTGAAGTATTGGAACAGACTGCTTCTCTTTCAGAGAAACGCATGTGAGTTTCTGGTGAATGCTTGCAAGGAGCTTAAGGCACTTTCAAATGAAAGTGATTTTCTCTGAAAGGACAGGATTTAGAAAGTGAAGCAACACTCCATTCACTTCGCACAGTGAATTGAAGTTTTGGAACAGACTGCTTCTATTTCAGAGAAACGCATGTGTGTTTCAAGTGAATGCTAGTAAGTAGCTTAAGGCACTTTCAAAGGAAAGTGATTTTCTCTGAAAGGACAGCATTTCGAAAGTGATGCAACACTCCATTCACTTTGCACAGTGAATTGAAGTGTTGGAACAGATTGCTTCTCTTTCAGAGAAACACATGTGAGTTTCTGGTGAATGCTTGTAAGTAGCTTAAGGCATTTTTAAAGGAACGTGATTTTCTCGGGAAGGACAGCATTTAGAAAGTGAAGTAACATTCCATTCACTTCGCACAGTGAATTGAAGTGTTGGAACAGGCCGCTTCTCTTTCAGAGAAACGCATCTGTGTTTCCTGTGAATGCTTGAAAGTAGCTTAAGGCACTTTCAAAGGAAAGTGATTTTCTCTGAAAGGACAGCATTTAGAAAGTGAAGTAACATTCCATTCACTTCCCACAATGAATTGAAGTGTTGGAACAGACTGCTTCTCTTTCAGAGAAACGCATGTGAGTTTCCGGTGAATGCTTGTAAGTAGCTTAAGGCACTTTCAAACAAAGTGATTTTCTCTGAAAAGACAGCATTTAGAAAGTGAAGCAACACTCCATTCACTTCGCACAGTGAATTGAAGTGTTGGAACAAACTGCTTCTCTTTCAGAGAAATGCATGTGAGTTTCTGTTGAATGCTTGTAAGTAGCTTAAGGCACTTTCAAAGGAAAGTGATTTTCTCTGAAAGGACAGCATTTAGAAAGTGAAGCAACACTCCATTCACTTCGCACAGTGAATTGAAGTGTTGGAACAGACTGCTTGTCTTTCATAGAAACGCATTAGTATTTCTTGTGAATGCTTGCAAGGAGCTTAAGGCACTTTCAAATGAAAGTGATTTTCTCTGAAAGGACAGCATTTACAAAGTGAAGCAACACTCCATTCACTTCGGACAGTGAATTGAAGTGTTGGAACAGACTGCTTCTCTTTCAGAGAAACGCATGTGAGTTTCTTCCTAATGTTTGCAAGAAGCTTAAGGCACTTTCAAAGGAAAGTGATTTTCTCTGAAAGGACAGCATTTCGAAAGTGAGGCAACACTCCATTCACTTAGCACAGTGAATTGAAGTGTTGGAACATATTACTTCTCTTTCAGAGAAACACATGTTAGTTTCTGGTGAATGCTTGTAAGTAGCTTAAGGCAATTTCAAAGGAACGTGATTTTCACTGAAAGGACAGCATTTAGAAAGTGAAGCAACACTCCATTCACTACGCACAGTGAATTGAAGTGTTGGAAGAGATGGCTTCTCTTTCAGATAAATGCATGTGAATTTCTTGTGAATGCTTGAAAGTTGCTTAAGGCACTTTCAAACAAAAGTGATTTTCTCTGAAAGGACAGGATTTAGAAAGTGAAGCAACACTCCATTCACTTTGCACTGTGAATTGAAGTGTTGGAACAGACTGCTTCTATTTCGAGAAACGCATGTGTGTTTCAAGTGAATGCTAGTAAGTAGCTTAAGGCACTTTCAAAGGAAAGTGATTTTCTCTGAAAGGACAGCATTTCGAAAGTGAGGCAACACTCCATTCACTTTGCACAGTGAATTGAAGTGTTGGAACAGATTGCTTCTCTTTCAGAGAAACACATGTGAGTTTCTGGTGAATGCTTGTAAGTAGTTTAAGGCATTTTCAAAGGAACGTGATTTTGTTGGGAAGGACAGCATTTGGAAAGTGAAGTAACATTCCATTCACTTCGCACAGTGAATTGAAGTGTTGGAACAGACTGCTTCTCTTTCAGAGAAACGCATCTGTGTTTCCTGTGAATGCTTGAAAGTAGCTTAAGGCACTTTCAAAGGAAAGTGATTTTCTCTGAAAGGACAGCATTTAGAAAGTGAAGTAACATTCCATTCACTTCACACAGTGAATTGAAGTGTTGGAACAGACTGCTTCTCTTTCAGAGAAATGCATGTGAGTTTCTGTTGAAAGCTTGTAAGTAGCTCAAGGCTCTTTCAAAGAAAAGTGATTTTCTCTGAAAGGACAGCATTTAGAAAGTGAAGCAACACTCCATTCACTTCGCGCAATGAATTGAAGTGTTGGAACAGACTGCTTCTCTTTCATAGAAACGCATTAGTGTTTCTTGTGAATGCTTGCAAGTAGCTTAAGGCACTTTCAAAGGAAAGTGATTTTCTCTGAAAGGACAGCATTTAGAAAGTGAAGCAACACTCCATTCACTTCGCACAGTGAATTGAAGTGTTGGAACAGACTGCTTCTCTTTCAGAGAAACGCATGTGAGTTTCTTCCTAATGCTTTCAAGTAGCTTAAGGCACTTTCAAAGGAAAGTGATTTTCTCTGAAAGGACAACATTTAGAAAGTGAAGCAACACTCCACTCACTTCCCACAATGAATTGAAGTGTTGGAACAGACTGCTTCTCTTTCAGAGAAACGCATGTGAGTTTCTGGTGAATGCTTGTAAGTAGCTTAAGGCACTTTCAAACAAAGTGATTTTCTCTGAAAAGACAGCATTTAGAAAGTGAAGCAACACTCCATTCACTTCGCACAGTGAATTGAAGTGTTGGAACAAACTGCTTCTCTTTCAGAGAAATGCATGGGAGTTTCTGTTGAATGCTTGTAAGTAGCTTAAGGCACTTTCAAAGGAAAGTGATTTTCTCTGAAAGGACAGCATTTAGAAAGTGAAGCAACACTCCATTCACCTCGCACAGTGAATTGAAGTGTTGGAACAGACTGCTTCTCTTTCAGAGAAACGCATGTGAGTTTCTTCCTAATGCTTGCAAGTAGCTTAAGGCACTTTCAAAGGAAAGTGATTTTCTCTGAAAGGACAGCATTTAGAAAGTGAAGCAACACTCCATTCACTTCGCACAGTGAATTGAAGTGTTGGAACACACTGCTTCTCTTTCAGAGAAACGCATGTGAGTTTATTGTGAATGCTTGCAAGTTGCTTAAGGCACTTTCAAAGGAAAGTGATTTTCTCTGAAAGGACAGAATTTAGAAAGTGAAGCAACACTCCATTTCCTTCGTGCAGTGAATTGAAGTGTTGGAACACACTGCTTGTCTTTCATAGAAAAGCATTAATGTTTCTTGTGAATGCTTGCAAGTAGCTTAAGGCACTTTCAAAGGAAAGTGATTTTCTCTGAAAGGACAGCATTTAGAAAGTGAGGCAACACTCCATTCACTTTGCCCAGTGAATTGAAGTGTTGGAACAGATTGCTTCTCTTTCAGAGAAATTCATGTGAGTTTCTGTTGAATGCTTGTAAGTAGCTTAAGGCACTTTCAAAGGAAAGTGATTTTCTCTGAAAGGACAGCATTTAGAAAGTGAAGCAACACTCCATTCCCTTCGTGCAGTGAATTGAAGTGTTGGAACAGACTGCTTGTCTTTCATAGAAACGCATTAGTATTTCTTGTGAATGCTTGCAAGGAGCTTAAGGCACTTTCAAAGGAAAGTGATTTTCTCTGAAAAGACAGCATTTAGAGAGTGAAGCAACACTCCATTCACTTCGCACAGTGAATTGAAGTGTTGGAACAGAATGCTTCTCTTTCAGAGAAACGCATGTGAGTTTCTTCCTAATGCTTTTAAGAAGCTTAAGGCACTTTCAAAGGAAAGTGATTTTCTCTGAAAGGACAGCATTTCGAAAGTGAGGCAACACTCCATTCACTTCGCACAGTGAATTGAAGTGTTGGAACAGATTGCTTCTCTTTCAGAGAAACACATGTTAGTTTCTGGTGAATGCTTGTAAGTTCTTAAGGCAATTTCAAAGGAACGTGATTTTCACTGAAAGGACAGCATTTAGAAAGTGAAGCAACACTCCATTCACTTCGCACAGTGAATTGAAGTGTTGGAAGAGATGGCTTCTCTTTCAGAGAAATGCATGTGAATTTCTTGTGAATTCTTGAAAGTTGCTTAAGGCACTTTCAAACAAAAGTGATTTTCTCTGAAAGGACAGGATTTAGAAAGTGAAGCAACACTCCATTCACTTCGCACAGCGAATTGAAGTATTGGAACAGACTGCTTCTATTTCAGAGAAACGCATGTGTGTTTCCTGTGAATGCTTGAAAGTAGCTTAAGGCACTTTCAAAGGAAAGTGATTTTCTCTGAAAGGAGAGCATTTAGAAAGTGAAGTAACATTCCATTCACTTCGCACAGTGAATTGAAGTGTTGGAACAGACTGCTTCCCTTTCAGAGAAACGCATGTGAGTTTCTTCCTAATGCTTGCAAGTAGCTTAAGGCATTTTCAAAGGAAAGTGATTTTCTCTGAAAGGACAGCATTTAGAAAGTGAAGCAACACTCCATTCACTTCGCACAGTGAATTGAAGTGTTGGAACAGACTGCTTCCCTTTCAGAGAAACGCATGTGAGTTTCTTCCTAATGCTTGCAAGTAGCTTAAGGCACTTTCAAAGGAAAGTGATTTTCTCTGAAAGGACAGCATTTAGAAAGTGAAGCAACACTCCATTCACTTCGCACAGTGAATTGAAGTGTTGGAACAGACTGCTTGTCTTTCAGAGAAACGCATGTGAGTTTTTTCCTAATGCTTGCAAGTAGCTTAAGGCACTTTCAAAGGAAAGTGATTTTCTCTGAAAGGACAGCATTTCGAAAGTGAGGCAACACTCCATTCACTTTGCACAGTGAATTGAAGTGTTGGAACAGATTGCTTCTCTTTCAGAGAAACACATGTGAGTTTCTGGTGAATGCTTGTAAGTAGCTTAAGGCATTTTCAAAGGAACGTGATTTTCTCGGGAAGGACAGCATTTAGAAAGTGAAGTAACATTCCATTCACTTCGCACAGTGAATTGAAGTGTTGGAACAGACTGCTTCTCTTTCAGAGAAACGCATCTGTGTTTCCTGTGAATGCTTGAAAGTAGCTTAAGGCACTTTCAAAGGAAAGTGATTTTCTCTGAAAGGACAGCATTTAGAAAGTGAAGTAACATTTCTTTCACTTCCCACAATGAATTGAAGTGTTGGAACAGACTGCTTCTCTTTCAGAGAAACGCATGTGAGTTTCTGGTGAATGCTTGTAAGTAGCTTAAGGCACTTTCAAGCAAAGTGATTTTCTTTGAAACAACAGCATTTAGAAAGTGAAGCAACACTCCATTCACTTCGCACAGTGAATTGAAGTGTTGGAACAAACTGCTTCTCTTTCAGAGAAATGCATGGGAGTTTCTGTTGAATGCTTGTAAGTAGCTTAAGGCACTTTCAAAGGAAAGTGATTTTCTCTGAAAGGACAGCATTTAGAAAGTGAAGCAACACTCCATTCACTTCGCACAGTGAATTGAAGTGTTGGAACAGACTGCTTCTCTCAGAGAAACGCATGTGAGTTTCTTCCTAATGCTTGCAAGTAGCTTAAGGCACTTTCAAAGGAAAGTGATTTTCTCTGAAAGGACAGCATTTAGAAAGTGAAGCAACACTCCATTCACTTCCCACAATGAACTGAAGTATTGGAACAGACTGCTTCTCTTTCAGAGAAACGCATGTGAGTTTCTGGTGAATGCTTGTAAGTAGCTTAAGGCACTTTCAAACAAAGTGATTTTCTCTGAAAAGACAGCATTTAGAAAGTGAAGCAACACTCCATTCACTTCGCACAGTGAATTGAAGTGTTGGAAGAGATGGCTTCTCTTTCAGAGAAATGCATGTGAATTTCTTGTGAATGCTTGCAAGGAGCTTAAGGCACTTTCAAATGAAAGTGATTTTCTCTGAAAGGACAGGATTTAGAAAGTGAAGCAACACTCCATTCACTTCGCACAGTGAATTGAAGTGTTGGAACAGACTGCTGCTATTTCAGAGAAATGCATGTGTGTTTCAAGTGAATGCTAGTAAGTAGCTTAAGGCACTTTCAAAGGAAAGTGATTTTCTCTGAGAGGACAGCATTTCGAAAGTGAGGCAACACTCCATTCACTTTGCACAGTGAATTGAAGTGTTGGAACAGATTGCTTCTCTTTCAGAGAAACACATGTGAGTTTCTGGTGAATGCTTGTAAGTAGCTTAAGGCATTTTCAAAGGAACGTGATTTTCTCGGGAAGGACAGCATTTAGAAAGTGAAGTAACATTCCATTCACTTCGCACAGTGAATTGAAGTGTTGGAACAGACTGCTTCTCTTTCAGAGAAACGCATCTGTGTTTCCTGTGAATGCTTGAAAGTAGCTTAAGGCACTTTCAAAGGAAAGTGATTTTCTCTGAAAGGACAGCATTTAGAAAGTGAAGTAACATTCCATTCACTTCCCACAATGAATTGAAGTGTTGGAACAGACTGCTTCTCTTTCAGAGAAACGCATGTGAGTTTCTGGTGAATGCTTGTATGTAGCTTAAGGCACTTTCAAACAAAGTGATTTTCTCTGAAAAGACAGCATTTAGAAAGTGAAGAAACACTCCATTCACTTCGCACAGTGAATTGAAGTGTTCGAACAAACTGCTTCTCTTTCAGAGAAATGCATGGGAGTTTCTGTTGAATGCTTGTAAGTAGCTTAAGGCACTTTCAAAGGAAAGTGATTTTCTCTGAAAGGACAGCATTTAGAAAGTGAAGCAACACTCCATTCACTTCGCACAGTGAATTGAAGTGTTGGAACAGACTGCTTCTCTTTCAGAGAAACGCATGTGAGTTTCTTCCTAATGCTTGCAAGTTGCTTAAGGCACTTTCAAAGGAAAGTGATTTTCTCTGAAAGGACAGCATTTAGAAAGTGAAGCAACACTCCATTCACTTCGCACAGTGAATTGAAGTGATGGAACAGAATGCTTCTCTTTCAGAGAAATGCATGTGAGTTTCTTCCTAATGCTTGCAAGTAGCTGAAGGCACTTTCAAAGGAAAGTGATTTTCTCTGAAAGGACAGTATTTAGAAAGTGAGGCAGCACTCCATTTACTTTGCCCAGTGAATTTAAGTGTTGGAACAGATTACTTCTCTTTCAGAGAAATACATGTGAGTTTCTGGTGAATGCTTGTAAGTAGCTTAAGGCAATTTCAAAGGAACGTGATTTTTTCTGAAAGGACAGCATTTAGAAAATGAAGCAACACTCCATTCACTTCGCACAGTGAATTGAAATGTAGGAAGAGAAGGCTTCTCTTTCAGAGAAATGCATGTGAATTTCTTGTGAATGCTGGAAAGTTGCTTAAGGCACTTTCAAACAAAAGTGATTTTCTCTGAAAGGACAGGATTTAGAAAGTGAAGCACCACTCCATTCACTTCGCACAGTGAATTGAAGTGTTGGAACAGACTGCTTCTATTTCAGAGAAACGCATGTGTGCTTCCTGTGAATGCTTGAAAGTAGCTTAAAGCCCTTTCAAAGAAAGTGATTTTCTCTGAAAGGACATCATTTAGAAAGTGAAGCAACACTCCATTCACTTCGAACAGAGTTGAAGTGTTGGAACAGATTGCTTCTCTTTCAGAGAAATGCATGTGAGTTTCTGTTGAATGCATGTAAGTAGCTTAAGGCACTTTCAAAGGAAAGTGATTTTCTCTGAAAGGACAGCATTTAGAAAGTGAAGCAACACTCCATTCCCTTCGTGCAGTGAATTGAAGTGTTGGAACAGACTGCTTCTATTTCGAGAAACGCATGTGTGTTTCAAGTGAATGCTAGTAAGTAGCTTAAGGCACTTTCAAAGGAAAGTGATTTTCTCTGAAAGGACAGCATTTCGAAAGTGAGGCAACACTCCATTCACTTTGCACAGTGAATTGAAGTGTTGGAACAGATTGCTTCTCTTTCAGAGAAACACATGTGAGTTTCTGGTGAATGCTTGTAAGTAGCTTAAGGCATTTTCAAAGGAACGTGATTTTGTCGGGAAGGACAGCATTTAGAGAGTGAAGTAACATTCCATTCACTTCGCACAGTGAATTGAAGTGTTGGAACAGACTGCTTCTCTTTCAGAGAAACACATCTGTGTTTCCTGTGAATACTTGAAAGTAGCTTAAGGCACTTTCAAAGGAAAGTGATTTTCTCTGAAAAGACAGCATTTAGAAAGTGAAGTAACATTCCATTCACTTCACACAGTGAATTGAAGTGTTGGAACAGACTGCTTCTCTTTCAGAGAAATGCATGTGAGTTTCTGTTGAAAGATTGTAAGTAGCTCAAGGCTCTTTCAAAGAAAAGTGATTTTCTCTGAAAGAACAGCATTTAGAAAGTAAAGCAACACTCCATTCCCTTCGCGCAATGAATTGAAGTGTTGGAACAGACTGCTTCTCTTTCATAGAAACGCATTAGTGTTTCTTGTGAATGCTTGCAAGTAGCTTAAGGCACTTTCAAAGGAAAGTGATTTTCTCTGAAAGGACAACATTTAGAAAGTGAAGCAACACTCCATTCACTTCCCACAATGAATTGAAGTGTTGGAACAGACTGCTTCTCTTTCAGAGAAACGCATGTGAGTTTCTGGTGAATGCTTGTAAGTAGCTTAAGGCACTTTCAAACAAAGTGATTTTCTCTGAAAAGACAGCATTTAGAAAGTGAAGCAACACTCCATTCACTTCGCACAGTGAACTGAAGTGTTGGAACAAACTGCTTCTCTTTCAGAGAAATGCATGGGAGTTTCTGTTGAATGCTTGTAAGTAGCTTAAGGCACTTTCAAAGGAAAGTGATTTTCTCTGAAAGGACAGCATTTAGAAAGTGAAGCAACACTCCATTCACTTCGCACAGTGAATTGAAGTGTTGGAACAGACTGCTTCTCTTTCAGAGAAACGCATGTGAGTTTCTTCCTAATGCTTGCAAGTAGCTTAAGGCACTTTCAAAGGAAAGTGATTTTCTCTGAAAGGACAGCATTTAGAAAGTGAAGCAACACTCCATTCACTTCGCACAGTGAATTGAAGTGTTGGAACAGACTGCTTCTCTTTCAGAGAAACGCATGTGAGTTTCTTGTGAATGCTTGCAAGTTGCTTAAGGCACTTTCAAAGGAAAGTGATTTTCTCTGAAAGGACAGAATTTAGAAAGTGAAGCAACACTCCATTTCCTTCGTGCAGTGAATTGAAGTGTTGGAACACACTGCTTGTCTTTCATAGAAAAGCATTAATGTTTCTTGTGAATGCTTGCAAGTAGCTTAAGGCACTTTCAAAGGAAAGTGATTTTCTCTGAAAGGACAGCATTTAGAAAGTGAAGCAACACTCCATTCACTTCGCACAGTGAATTGAAGTGTTCGAACAGAATGCTTCTCTTTCAGAGAAACGCATGTGAGTTTCTTCCTAATGCTTGCAAGTAGCTGAAGGCACTTTCAAAGGAAAGTGATTTTCTCTGAAAGGACAGCATTTAGAATGTGAAGCAACACTCCGTTCACTTCGCACAGTGAATTGAAGTGTTGGAACAGACTGGTTCTCTTTCAGAGAAACGCATGTGAGTTTCTTCCTAATGCTTGCAATAAGCTTAAGGCACTTTCAAAGGAAAGTGATTTTCTCTGAAAGGACAGCATTTAGAAAGTGAAGCAACACTCCATTCACTTCCCACAGTGAATTGAAGTGTTGGAACAGAGTGCTTCTCTTTCAGAGAAACGCATGTGAGTTTCTGGTGAATGCTTGTAAGTAGCTTAAGGCACTTTCAAACAAAGTGATTTTCTCTGATAGGACAGCATTTAGACAGTGAAGCAACACTCCATTCACTTCGCACAGTGAATTGAAGTGTTGGAACAAACTGCTTCTCTTTCAGAGAAATGCATGTGAGTTTCTGTTGAATGCTTGTAAGTAGCTTAAGGCACTTTCAAAGGAAAGTGATTTTCTCTGAAAGGACAGCATTTAGAAAGTGGAGCAACACTCCATTCACTTCGCACAGTGAATTGAAGTGTTGGAACAGACTGCTTCTCTTTCTGAGAAACGCATGTGAGTTTCTTCCTAATGCTTGAAAGTAGCTTAAGGCACTTTCAAAGGAAAGTGATTTTCTCTGAAAGGACAGCATTTAGAAAGTGAAGCAACACTCCATTCACTTCGCAGAGTGAATTGAAATATTGGAACAGACTGCTTCTCTTTCAGAGAAACACATGTGAGTTTCTGGTGAATGCTTGTAAGTAGCTTAAGGCACTTTCAAAGGAAAGTGATTTTCTCTGAAAGGACAGCATTTAGAAAGTGAAGCAACACTCCATTCACTTCGCAGAGTGAATTGAAGTGTTGGAACAGACTGCTTCTCTTTCAGAGAAACGCATGTGAGTTTCTTCCTAATGCTTGCAAGAAGCTTAAGGCACTTTCAAAGGAAAGTGATTTTCTCTGAAAGGACAGCATTTCGAAAGTCAGGCAACACTCCATTCACTTCGCACATTGAATTGAAGTGTTGGAACACACTGCTTGTCTTTCATAGAAACGCATTAGTGTTTCTTGTGAATGCTTGCAAGTAGCTTAAGGCACTTTCAAAGGAAAGTGATTTTCTCTGAAAGGACAGCATTTAGAAAGTGAAGAAACACTCCTTTCACTTCGAACAGTGAATAGAAGGGTTGGAACAGAATGCTTCTCTTTCAGAGAAACGCATGTGAGTTTCTTCCTAATGCTTGCAAGTAGCTTAAGGCACTTTCAAAGGAAAGTGATTTTCTCTGAAAGGACAGTATTTAGAAAGTGAGGCAACACTCCATTCACTTTGCACAGTGAATTGAAGTGTTGGAACAGACTGCTTCTCTTTCAGAGAAACGCATGTGAGTTTCTGGTGAATGCTTGTAAGTAGCTTAAGGCACTTTCAAACAAAGTGATTTTCTCTGAAAAGACAGCATTTAGAAAGTGAAGCAACACTCCATTCACTTCGCACAGTGAATTGAAGTGTTGGAACAAAGTGCTTCTCTTTCAGAGAAATGCATGGGAGTTTCTGATGAATGCTTGTAAGTAGCTTAAGGCCCTTTCAAAGGAAAGTGATTTTCTCTGAAAGGACAGCATTTAGAAAGTGAAGCAACACTCCATTCACTTCGCACAGTGAATTGAAGTGTTGGAACAGACTGCTTCTCTTTCAGAGAAACGCATGTGAGTTTCTTCCTAATGCTTGCAAGTAGCTTAAGGCACTTTCAAAGGAAAGTGATTTTCTCTGAAAGGACAGCATTTAGAAAGTGAAGCAACACTCCATTCACTTCCCACAGTGAATTGAAGTGTTGGAACAGAGTGCTTCTCTTTCAGAGAAAGGCATGTGAGTTTCTGGTGAATGCTTGTAAGTAGCTTAAGGCACTTTCAAACAAAGTGATTTTCTCTGAAAGGACAGCATTTAGACAGTGAAGCAACACTCCATTCACTTCGCACAGTGAATTGAAGTGTTGGAACAAACTGCTTCTCTTTCAGAGAAATGCATGTGAGTTTCTGTTGAATGCTTGTAAGTAGCTTAAGGCACTTTCAAAGGAAAGTGATTTTCTCTGAAAGGACAGCATTTAGAAAGTGAAGCAACACTCCATTCACTTCGTACAGTGAATTGAAGTGTTGGAACAGACTGCTTCTCTTTATGAGAAACGCATGTGAGTTTCTTCCTAATGCTTGCAAATACCTTAAGGCACTTTCACAGGAAAGTGATTTTCTCTGAAAGGACAGCATTTAGAAAGTGAAGCAACACTCCATTCACTTCGCAGAGTGAATTGAAGTATTGGAACAGACTGCTTCTCTTTCAGAGAAACACATGTGAGTTTCTGGTGAATGCTTGTAAGTAGCTTAAGGCACTTTCAAAGGAAAGTGATTTTCTCTGAAAGGACAGCATTTAGTAAGTGAAGCAACACTCCATTCACTTCGCACAGTGAATTGAAGTGTTGGAACAGACTGCTTCTCTTTCAGAGAAACGCATGTGAGTTTCTTCCTAATGCTTGCAATAAGCTTAAGGCACTTTCAAAGGAAAGTGATTTTCTCTGAAAGGACAGTATTTAGAAATTGAGGCAGCACTCCATTCACTTTGCCCAGTTAAATGAAGTGTTGGAACAGACTGCTTCTCTTTCAGAGAAACGCATGTGAGTTTCTGGTGAATGCTTGTAAGTAGCTTAAGGCACTTTCGAACAAAGTGATTTTCTCTGAAAAGACAGCATTTAGAAAGTGAAGCAACACTCCATTCACTTCGCACAGTGAATTGACGTATTGGAACAGATTGCTTCTCTTTCAGAGAAACACATGTGAGTTTCTGGTGAATGCTTGTAAGTAGCTTAAGGCACTTTCAAAGGAAAGTGATTTTCTCTGAAAGGACAGCATTTAGAAAGTGAAGCAACACTCCATTCACTTCGCACAGTGAATTGAAGTGTTGGAACAGACTGCTTATCTTTCAGAGAAACGCATGTGAGTTTCTTCCTAATGCTTGCAAGAAGCTTAAGGCACTTTCAAAGGAAAGTGATTTTCTCTGAAAGGACAGCATTTCGAAAGTGAGGCAACACTCCATTCACTTCGCACATTGAATTGAAGTGTTGGAACACACTGCTTGTCTTTCATAGAAACGCATTATTGTTTCTTGTGAATGCTTGCAAGTAGCTTAAGGCACTTTCAAAGGAAAGTGATTTTTTCTGAAAGGACAGCATTTAGAAAGTGAAGAAACACTCCTTTCACTTCGAACAGTGAATTGAAGGGTTGGAACAGAATGCTTCTCTTTCAGAGAAACGCATGTGAGTTTCTTCCTAATGCTTGCAAGTAGCTTAAGGCACTTTCAAAGGAAAGTGATTTTCTCTGAAAGGACAGTATTTAGAAAGTGAGGCAACACTCCATTCACTTTGCCCAGTGAATTGAAGTGTTGGAACAGACTGCTTCTCTTTCAGAGAAACGCATGTGAGTTTCTTCCTAATGCTTGCAAGTAGCTAAAGGCACTTTCAAAGGAAAGTGATTTTCTCTGAAAGGACAGCATTTAGAAAGTGAAGCAACACTCCATTCACTTCGCACAGTGAATTGAAGTGTTGGAACAGACTGCTTCTCTTTCAGAGAAACGCATGTGAGTTTCTTGTGAATGCTTGCAAGTTGCTTAAGGCACTTTCAAAGGAAAGTGATTTTCTCTGAAAGGACAGAATTTAGAAAGTGAAGCAACACTCCATTTCCTTCGTGCAGTGAATTGAAGTGTTGGAACACACTGCTTGTCTTTCATAGAAAAGCATTAATGTTTCTTGTGAATGCTTGCAAGTAGCTTAAGGCACTTTCAAAGGAAAGTGATTTTCTCTGAAAGGACAGCATTTAGAAAGTGAAGCAACACTCCATTCACTTCGCACAGTGAATTGAAGTGTTCGAACAGAATGCTTCTCTTTCAGAGAAACGCATGTGAGTTTCTTCCTAATGCTTGCAAGTAGCTGAAACCACTTTCAAAGGAAAGTGATTTTCTCTGAAAGGACAGCATTTAGAAAGTGAAGCAACACTCCGTTCACTTCGCACAGTGAATTGAAGTGTTGGAACAGACTGGTTCTCTTTCAGAGAAACGCATGTGAGTTTCTTCCTAATGCTTGCAAGTAGCTTAAGGCACTTTCAAAGGAAAGTGATTTTCTCTGAAAGGACAGCATTTAGAAAGTGAAGCAACACTCCATTCACTTCCCACAGTGAATTGAAGTGGTGGAACAGAGTGCTTCTCTTTCAGAGAAACGCATGTGAGTTTCTGGTGAATGATTGTAAGTAGCTTAAGGCACTTTCAAACAAAGTGATTTTCTCTGAAAGGACAGCATTTAGACAGTGAAGCAACACTCCATTCACTTCGCACAGTGAATTGAAGTGTTGGAACAGACTGCTTCTCTTTCAGAGAAACGCATGTGAGTTTCTTCCTAATGCTTGCAAGTAGCTTAAGGCACTTTCAAAGGAAAGTGATTTTCTCTGAAAGGACAGCATTTAGAAAGTGAAGCAACACTCCATTCACTTCGTACAGTGAATTGAAGTGTTGGAACAGACTGCTTCTCTTTCTGAGAAACGCATGTGAGTTTCTTCCTAATGATTGCAAGTAGCTTAAGGCACTTTCAAAGGAAAGTGATTTTCTCGGAAAGGACAGCATTTAGAAAGTGAAGCAACACTCCATTCACTTCGCACAGTGAATTGAAGTGTTGGAACAGACTGCTTCTCTTTCAGAGAAACGCATGTGAGTTTCTGGTGAATGCTTGCAAGAAGCTTAAGGCACTTTCAAAGGAAAGTGATTTTCTCTGAAAGGACAGTATTTAGAAAGTGAGGCAACACTCCATTCACTTTTCCCAGTGAATTGAAGTGTTGGAACAGACTGCTTCTCTTTCAGAGAAACGCATGTGAGTTTCTGGTGAATGCTTGTAAGTAGCTTAAGGCACTTTCAAACAAAGTGATTTTCTCTGAAAAGACAGCATTTAGAAAGTGAAGCAACACTCCATTCACTTCGCACAGTGAATTGAAGTATTGGAACACACTGCTTCTCTTTCAGAGAAACACATGTGAGTTTCTGGTGAATGCTTGTAAGTAGCTTAAGGCACTTTCAAAGGAAAGTGATTTTCTCTGAAAGGACAGCATTTAGAAAGTGAAGCAACACTATATTCACTTCGCACAGTGAATTGAAGTGTTGGAACAGACTGCTTCTCTTTCAGAGAAACGCATGTGAGTTTCTTCCTAATGCTTGCAAGAAGCTTAAGGCACTTTCAAAGGAAAGTGATTTTCTCTGAAAGGACAGCATTTCGAAAGTGAGGCAACACTCCATTCACTTCGCACATTGAATTGAAGTGTTGAAACACACTGCTTGTCTTTCATAGAAACGCATTAGTGTTTCTTGTGAATGCTTGCAAGTAGCTTGAGGCACTTTCAAAGGAAAGTGATTTTCTCTGAAAGGACAGCATTTAGAAAGTGAAGAAACACTCCTTTCACTTCGAACAGTGAATTGAAGGGTTGGAACAGAATGCTTCTTTTTCAGAGAAACGCATGTGAGTTTCTTCCTAATGCTTGCAAGTAGCTTAAGGCACTTTCAAAGGAAAGTGATTTTCTCTGAAAGGACAGTATTTAGAAAGTGAGGCAACACTCCATTCACTTTGCCCAGTGAATTGAAGTGTTGGAACAGACTGCTTCTCTTTCAGAGAAACGCATGTGAGTTTCTGGTGAATGCTTGTAAGTAGCTTAAGGCACTATCAAACAAAGTGATTTTCTCTGAAAAGACAGCATTTAGAAAGTGAAGCAACACTCCATTCACTTCGCACAGTGAATTGAAGTGTTGGAACAGACTGCTTCTCTTTCAGAGAAACGCATGTTAGTTTCTTCCTAATGCTTGCAAGTAGCTTAAGGCACTTTCAAAAGAAAGTGATTTTCTCTGAAAGGACAGCATTTAGAAAGTGAAGCAACACTCCATTCACTTCCCACAGTGAATTGAAGTGTTGGAACAGAGTGCTTCTCTTTCAGAGAAAGGCATGTGAGTTTCTGGTGAATGCTTGTAAGTAGCTTAAGGCACTTTCAAACAAAGTGATTTTCTCTGAAAGGACAGCATTTAGACAGTGAAGCAACACTCCATTCACTTCGCACAGTGAATTGAAGTGTTGGAACAAACTGCTTCTCTTTCAGAGAAATGCATGTGAGTTTCTGTTGAATGCTTGTAAGTAGCTTAAGGCACTCTCAAAGGAAAGTGATTTTCTCTGAAAGGACAGCATTTAGAAAGTGAATCAACACTCCATTCACTTCGCACAGTGAATTGAAGTGTTGGAACAGACTGCTTCTCTTTCAGAGAAACGCATGTGAGTTTCTTCCTAATGCTTGCAAGAAGCTTAAGGCACTTTCAAAGGAAAGTGATTTTCTCTGAAAGGACAGCATTTCAAAAGTGAGGCAACACTCCATTCACTTCGCACATTGAATTGAAGTGTTGGAACAAACTGCTTCTCTTTCAGAGAAATGCATGGGAGTTTCTGTTGAATTCTTGTAAGTAGCTTAAGGCACATTCAAAGGAAAGTGATTTTCTCTGAAAGGACAGCATTTAGAAAGTGAAGCAACACTCCATTCACTTCACACAGTGAATTGAAGTGTTGGAACAGACTGCTTCTCTTTCAGAGAAACGCATGTGAGTTTCTTCCGAATGCTTGCAAGTAGCTTAAGGCACTTTCAAAGGAAAGTGATTTTCTCTGAAAGGACAGTATTTAGAAAGTGAGGCAACACTCCATTCACTTTGCCCAGTGAATTGAAGTGTTGGAACAGATTGCTTCTCTTTCAAAGAAACACATGTTAGTTTCTGGTGAATGCTTGTAAGTAGCTTAAGGCAATTTCAACGGAACGTGATTTTCACTGAAAGGACAGCATTTAGAAAGTGAAGCAACACTCCATTCACTTCGCACAGTGAATTGAAGTGTTAGAAGAGATGGCTTCTCTTTCAGAGAAATGCATGTGAATTTCTTGTGAATGCTTGAAAGTTGCTTAAGGCACTTTCAAACAAAAGTGATTTTCTCTGAAAGGACAGGATTTAGAAAGTGAAGCAACACTCCATTCACTTCGCACAGTGAATTGAAGTGTTGGAACAGACTGCTTCTATTTCAGAGAAATGTATGTGTGTTTCCTGTGAATGCTTGAAAGTAGCTTAAGGCACTTTCAAAGGAAAGTGATTTTCTCTGAAAGGAGAGCATTTAGAAAGTGAAGTAACATTCCATTCACTTCGCACAGTGAATTGAAATGTTGGAACAGACTGCTTCTCTTTCAGAGAAATGCATATGAGTGTCTGTTGAATGCTTGTAAGTAGCTCAAGGCTCTTTCAAAGGAAAGTGATTTTCTCTGAAAGGACAGCATTTAGAAAGTGAAGCAACACTCCATTCACTTCGCACAGTGAATTGAAGTGTTGGAACAGACTGCTTCTCTTTCAGAGAAATGCATGTGAGTTTCTGTTGAATGCTTGTAAGTAGCTCAAGGCACTTTCAAACAAAAGTGATTTTCTCTGAAAGGATAGGATTTAGAAAGTGAAGCACCACTCCATTCACTTCGCACAGTGAATTGAAGTGTTGGAACAGACTGCTTCTATTTCAGAGAAACGCATGTGTGCTTCCTGTGAATGCTTGAAAGTATCTTAAAGCACTTTCAAAGGAAAGTGATTTTCTCTGAAAGAACAGCATTTAGAAAGTGAAGCAACACTCCATTCACTTCGCACAGAGTTGAAGTGTTGGAACAGATTGCTTCTCTTTCAGAGAAATGCATGTGAGTTTCTGTTGAATGCTTGTAAGTAGCTTAAGGCACTTTCAAAGGAAAGTGATTTTCTCTGAAAGGACAGCATTTAGAAAGTGAAGCAACACTCCATTCCCTTCGTGCAGTGAATTGAAGTGTTGGAACAGACTGCTTTTCTTTCATAGAAACGCATTAGTATTTCTTGTGAATGCTTGCAAGGAGCTTAAGGCACTTTCAAAGGAAAGTGATTTTCTCTGAAAGGACAGCATTTAGAGAGTGAAGCAACACTCCATTCACTTCGCACAGTGAATTGAAGTGTTGGAACAGAGTGCTTCTCTTTCAGAGAAACGCATGTGAGTTTCTTCCTAATGCTTGCAATTTGCTTAAGGCACTTTCAAAGGAAAGTGATTTTCTCTGAAAGGACAGCATTTCGAAAGTGAGGCAACACTCCATTCACTTCGCACAGTAAATTGAAGTGTTGGAACAGATTGCTTCTCTTTCAGAGAAACACATGTTAGTTTCTGGTGAATGCTTGTAAGTAGCTTAAGGCAATTTCAAAGGAACGTGATTTTCACTGAAAGGACAGCAATTAGAAAGTGAAGCAACACTCCATTCACTTCGCACAGTGAATTGAAGTGTTGGAAGAGATGGCTTCTCTTTCAGAGAAATGCATGTGAATTTCTTGTGAATGCTTGAAAGTTGCTTAAGGCACTTTCAAACAAAAGTGATTTTCTCTGAAAGGACAGGATTTAGAAAGTGAAGCAACACTCCATTCACTTCGCACAGTGAATTGAAGTGTTGGAACAGACTGCTTCTATTTCAGAGAAACGCATGCGTGTTTCCTGTGAATGCTTGAAAGTAGCTTAAGGCACTTTCAAAGGAAAGTGATTTTTCTGAAAGGAGAGCATTTAGAAAGTGAAGTAACATTCCATTCACTTCGCACAGTGAATTGAAGTGTTGGAACAGACTGCTTCTCTTTCAGAGAAATGCATATGAGTGTCTGTTGAATGCTTGTAAGTAGCTCAAGGCTCTTTCAAAGGAAAGTGATTTTCTCTGAAAGGACAGCATTTAGAAAGTGAAGTAACATTCCATTCACTTCGCACAGTGAATTGAAGTGTTGGAACAGACTGCTTCTCTTTCAGAGAAATGCATGTGAGTTTCTGTTGAATGCTTGTAAGTAGCTCAAGGCTCTTTCAAAGGAAAGTGATTTTCCTGAAAGGACAGCATTTAGAAAGTAAAGCAACACTCCATTCCCTTCGCGCAATGAATTGAAGTGTTGGAACAGACTGCTTCTCTTTCAGAGAAACGCATTAGTGTTTCTTGTGAATGCTTGCAAGTAGCTTAAGGCACTTTCAAAGGAAAGTGATTTTCTCTGAAAGGACAGCATTTAGAAAGTGAAGCAACACTCCATTCACTTCGCACAGTGAATTGAAGTGTTGGAACAGACTGGTTCTCTTTCAGAGAAACGCATGTGAGTTTCTTCCTAATGCTTGCAAGTAGCTTAAGGCACTTTCAAAGGAAAGTGATTTTCTCTGAAAGGACAGCATTTAGAAAATGAAGCAACACTCCATTCACTTCCCACAGTGAATTGAAGTGTTGGAACAGACTGCTACTCTTTCAGAGAAACACATGTGAGTTTCTGGTGAATGCTTGTAAGTAGCTTAAGGCACTTTCAAACAAAGTGATTTTCTCTGAAAGGACAGCATTTAGACAGTGAAGCAACACTCCATTCACTTAGCAGAGTGAATTGAAGTGTTGGAACAAACTGCTTCTCTTTCAGAGAAATGCATGTGAGTTTCTGTGGAATGCTTGTAAGTAGCTTAAGGCACTTTCAAAGGAAAGTGATTTTCTCTGAAAGGACAGCATTTAGAAAGTGAAGCAACACTCCATTCACTTCGCACAGTGAATTGAAGTGTTGGAACAGACTGCTTCTCTTTCTGAGAAACGCATGTGAGTTTCTTCCTAATGCTTGCAAGTAGCTTAAGGCACTTTCAAATGAAAGTGATTTTCTCTGAAAGGACAGCATTTAGAAAGTGAAGCAACACTCCATTCACTTCGCAGAGTGAATTGAAGTATTGGAACAGACTGCTACTCTTTCAGAGAAACACATGTGAGTTTCTGGTGAATGCTTGTAAGTAGCTTAGGGCACTTTCAAAGGAAAGTGATTTTCTCTGAAAGGACAGCATTTAGAAAGTGAAGCAACACTCCATTCACTTCGCACAGTGAATTGAAGTGTTGGAACAGACTGCTTCTCTTTCAGAGAAATGCATGTGAGTTTCTTCCTAATGCTTGCAAGAAGCATAAGGCACTTTCAAAGGAAAGTGATTTTCTCTGAAAGGACAGCATTTCGAAAGTGAGGCAACACTCCATTCACTTCGCACATTGAATTGAAGTGTTGGAACACACTACTTGTCTTTCATAGAAACACATTAGTGTTTCTTGTGAATGCTTCCAAGTAGCTTAAGGCACTTTCAAAGGAAAGTGATTTTCTCTGAAAGGACAGCATTTAGAAAGTGAAGCAACACTCCATTCACTTCGCACAGTGAATTGAAGGGTTGGAACAGAATGCTTCTCTTTCAGAGAAACGCATGTGAGTTTCTTCCTAATGCTTGCAAGTAGCTGAAGGCACTTTCAAAGAAAGTGATTTTCTCTGAAAGGACAGTATTTAGAAAGTGAGGCAACACTCCATTCACGTTGCCCAGTGAATTGAAGTGTTGGAACAGATTGCTTCTCTTTCAGAGAAATACATGTGAGTTTCTGGTGAATGCTTGTAAGTAGCTTAAGGCAATTTCAAAGGAACGTGATTTTCACTGAAAGGACAGCATTTAGAAAGTGAAGCAACACTCCATTCACTTCGCACAGTGAATTGAAGTGTTGGAAGAGATGGCTTCTCTTTCAGAGAAATGCATGTGAATTTCTTGTGAATGCTTGAAAGTTGCTTAAGGAATTTTCAAACAAAAGTGATTTTCTCTGAAGGGACAGGATTTAGAAAGTGAAGCAACACTCCATTCACTTCGCACAGTGAATTGAAGTGTTGGAACAGACTGCTTCTATTTCAGAGAAACGCATGTGTGTTTCCTGTGAATGCTTGAAAGTAGCTTAAGGCACTTTCAAAGGAAAGTGATTTTCTCTGAAAGGAGAGCATTTAGAAAGTGAAGTAACATTCCATTCACTTCGCACAGTGAATTGAAGTGTTGGAACAGACTGCTTCTCTTTCAGAGAAATGCATATGAGTGTCTGTTGAATGCTTGTAAGTAGCTCAAGGCTCTTTCAAAGGAAAGTGATTTTCTCTGAAAGGACAGCATTTAGAAAGTGAAGTAACATTCCATTCACTTCGCACAGTGAATTGAAGTGTTGGAACAGACTGCTTCTCTTTCAGAGAAATGCATGTGAGTTTCTGTTGAATGCTTGTAAGTAGCTCAAGGCTCTCTCAAAGGAAAGTGATTTTCTCTGAAAGGACAGCATTTAGAAAGTAAAGCAACACTCCATTCCCTTCGCGCAATGAATTGAAGTGTTGGAACAGACTGCTTCTCTTTCAGAGAAACGCATTAGTGTTTCTTGTGAATGCTTGCAAGTACCTTAAGGCACTTTCAAAGGAAAGTGATTTTCTCTGAAAGGACATCATTTAGAAAGTGAAGCAACACTCCATTCACTTCGCACAGTGAATTGAAGTGTTGGAACAGACTGCTTCTCTTTCAGAGAAACGCATGTGAGTTTCTTCCTAATGCTTGCAAGTAGCTTAAGGCACTTTCAAAGGAAAGTGATTTTCTCTGAAAGGACAGCATTTAGAAAGTGAAGCAACACTCCATTCACTTCCCACAGTGAATTGAAGTGTTGGAACAGAGTGCTTCTCTTTCAGAGAAACGCATGTGAGTTTCTGGTGAATGCTTGTAAGTAGCTTAAGGCACTTTCAAACAAAGTGATTTTCTCTGAAAGGACAGCATTTAGACAGTGAAGCAACACTCCATTCACTTCGCACAGTGAATTGAAGTGTTGGAACAAACTGCTTCTCTTTCAGAGAAATGCATGTGAGTTTCTGTTGAATGCTTGTAAGTAGCTTAAGGCACTTTCAAAGGAAAGTGATTTTCTCTGAAAGGACAGCTTTTAGAAAGTGAAGCAACACTCCATTCACTTCGCACAGTGAATTGAAGTGTTGGAACAGACTGCTTCTCTTTCTGAGAAACGCATGTGAGTTTCTTCCTAATGCTTGCAAGTAGCTTAAGGCACTTTCAAAGGAAAGTGATTTTCTCTGAAAAGACAGCATTTAGAAAGTGAAGCAACACTCCATTCACTTCGCAGAGTGAATTGAAGTATTGGAACAGACAGCTTCTCTTTCAGAGAAACACATGTGAGTTTCTGGTGAATGCTTGTAAGTAGCTTAAGGCACTTTCAAAGGAAAGTGATTTTCTCTGAAAGGACAGCATTTAGAAAGTGAAGCAACACTCCATTCACTTCGAGCAGTGAATTGAAGTGTTGGAACAGACTGCTTCTCTTTCAGAGAAACGCATGTGAGTTTCTTGTGAATGCTTGCAAGTTGCTTAAGGCACTTTCAAAGGAAAGTGATTTTCTCTGAAAGGACAGCATTTAGAAAGTGAAGCAACACTCCATTCACTTCGCACATTGAATTGAAGTGTTGGAACACACTGCTTGTCTTTCATAGAAACGCATTAGTGTTTCTTGTGAATGCTTGCAAGTAGCTTAAGGCACTTTCAAAGGAAAGTGATTTTCTCTGAAAGGACAGCATTTAGAAAGTGAAGAACCACTCCATTCACTTCGAACAGTGAATTGAAGGGTTGGAACAGAATGCTTCTCTTTCAGAGAAACGCATGTGAGTTTCTTCCTAATGATTGCAAGTAGCTTAAGGCACTTTCAAAGGAAAGTGATTTTCTCTGAAAGGACAGTATTTAGAAAGTGAGGCAACACTCCATTCACTTTGCCCAGTGAATTGAAGTGTTGGAACAGATTGCTTCTCTTTCAGAGAAATACATGTGAGTTTCTGGTGAATGCTTGTAAGTAGCTTAAGGCAATTTCAAAGGAACGTGATTTTCTCTGAAAGGACAGCATTTAGAAAATGAAGCAACACTCCATTCACTTCGCGCAATGAATTGAAGTGTTGGAAGAGAAGGCTTCTCTTTCAGAGAAATGCATGTGAATTTCTTGTGAATGCTTGAAAGTTGCTTAAGGAACTTTCAAACAAAAGTGATTTCCTCTGAAAGGACAGGATTTAGAAAGTGAAGCACCACTCCATTCACTTCGCACAGTGAATTGAAGTGTTGGAACAGACTGCTTCTCTTTCAGAGAAACCCATGTGAGTTTCTTCCTAATGCTTGCAAGTAGCTTAAGGCACTTTCAAAGGAAAGTGATTTTCTCAGAAAGGACAGCATTTAGAAAGTGAAGCAACACTCCATTCACTTCGCACAGTGAATTGAAGTGTTGGAACAGACTGCTTCTCTTTCAGAGAAACGCATGTGAGTTTCTTCCTAATGCTTGCAAGTAGTTTAAGGCACTTTCAAAGGAAAGTGATTTTCTCTGAAAGGACAGCATTTTGAAAGTGAAGCAACACTCCATTCACTTCGCACAGTGAATTGAAGTGTTGGAAGAGACTGCTTCTCTTTTAGAGAAACGCATGTGAGTTTCTGTTGAATGCTTGTAAGTAGCTTAAGGCACTTTCAAAGGAAAGTGATTTTCTCTGAAAGGACAGCATTTAGAAAGTGAGGCAACACTCCATTCACTTCACACAGTGAATTGAAGTGTTGGAACAGACTGCTTCCTTTTAGAGAAACGCATGTGTGTTTCTTCCTAATGCTTGCAAGTAGCTTAAGGCACTTTCAAAGGAAAGTGATTTTCTCTGAAAGGACAGCATTTAGAAAGTGAAGTAACACTCCATTCACTTCGCACAAAGAATTGAAGTATTGGAACAGACTGCTTCTCTTTCATAGAAACACATTAGTGTTTCTTGTGAATGCTTGCAAGTAGCTTAAGGCACTTTCAAAGGAAAGTGATTTTCTCTGAAAGGACAGCATTTAGAAAGTGAAGCAACACTCCATTCACTTCGCACAGTGAATTGAAGTGTTGGAACAGACTGCTTCTCTTTCAGAGAAACGCATGTGAGTTTCTTCCTAATGCTTGCAAGTAGCTTAAGGCACTTTCAAAGGAAAGTGATTTTCTCTGAAAGGACAGCATTTAGAAAGTGGAGCAACACTCCATTCACTTCGCACAGTGAATTGAAGTATTGGAACAGACTGCTTCTCTTTCAGAGAAATGCATGTGAGTTTCTGTTGAATTCTTGTAAGTAGCTTAAGGCACTTTCAAAGGAAAGTGATTTTCTCTTAAAGGACAGCCTTTAGAATGTGAAGCAACACTCCATTCACTTCGCACAGTGAATTGAAGTGTTGGAAAATAAGGCTTCTCTTTCAGAGAAATGCATGTGAGTTTCTTGTGAATGCTTGAAAGTTGCTTAAGGCACTTTCAATGGAAAGTGATTTTCTCTGAAAGTACAGCATTTAGAAAGTGAAGCAACACTCCATTCACTTCGCACAGTGAAATGAAGTGTTGGAACAGAGTGCTTCTCTTTCAGAGAAACGCATGTGAGTTTCTTCCTAATGCTTGTAAGTAGCTTAAGGCACTTTCAAAGGAAAGTGATTTCCTCTGAAAGGACAGCATTTAGAAAGTGAAACAACACTCCATTCACTTCGCACAGAGAAATGAAGTGTTGGAACAGACTGCTTCTCTTTCAGAGGAATGCATGTGAGTTTTTTGTGAATGTTTGTAAGTAGATTAAGGCACTTTCCAAGGAAAGTGATTTCCTCTGAAAGGACAGCATTAATAAAGTGAAGCAACACTCCATTAACTTCGCACAGTGAATTGAAGTGTTGGAACAGACTCCTTCTCTTTCAGAGAAACGCATGTGAGTTTCTTCCTAATGCTTGCAAGTAGCCTAAGGCACTTTCAAAGGAAAGTGATTTTCTCTGAAAGGACAGCATTTAGAAAGTGAAGCAACACTCCATTCACTTCGTGCAGTGAATTTAAGTGTTGGAACAGAGTGATTCTCTTTCATATAAACGCATTAGTGTTTCTTGTGAATGCTTGAAATTTGCTTTAGGCACTTTCAAAGGAAAGTGATTTTCTCTGAAAGGACAGCATTTAGAAAGTGAAGCAACACTCCATTCACTTCGCACAGTGAATTGAAGTGTTGGAACAGACTGCATCTCTGTCAGAGAAACGCATATGAGTTTCTGTTGTATGCTTGCAAGTAGCTTAAGGCACTTTCAAAGGAAAGTGATTTTCTCTGAAAGGACAGCATTTAGAAAGTGAGGCAACACTCCTTTCACTTCGCACAGTGAATTGAAGTGTTGGAACAGAGTGCTTCTCTTTCATAGAAACGCATTAATGTTTCTTGTGAATGCTTGCAAGTTGCTTAAGGCACTTTCAAAGGAAAGTGATTTTCTCTGAAAGGACAGCATTTAGAAAGAGAAGCAACACTCCATTCACTTTGCACAGTTAATTGAAGTGTTGGAGCAGACTGCTTCTCTTTCAGAGAAACGCATGTGTGTTTCCTGTGAATGCTTGAAAGTAGCTTAAGGCACTTTCAAAGGAAAGTGATTTTCTCTGAAAGGAGATCATTTAGAAAGTGAAGTAACATTCCATTCACTTCGCACAGTGAATTGAAGTGTTGGAACAGACTGCTTCTCTTTCAGAGAAATGCATATGAGTGTCTGTTGAATGCTTGTAAGTAGTTCAAGGCTCTTTCAAAGGAAAGTGATTTTCTCTGAAAGGACAGCATTTAGAAAGTGAAGTAACATTCCATTCACTTCGCACAGTGAATTGAAGTGTTGGAACAGACTGCTTCTCTTTCAGAGAAATGCATGTGAGTTTCTGTTGAATGCTTGTAAGTAGCTCAAGGCTCTTTCAAAGGAAAGTGATTTTCTCTGAAAGGACAGCATTTAGAAAGTAAAGCAACACTCCATTCCCTTCACACAATGAATTGAAGTGTTGGAACAGACTGCTTCTCTTTCAGAGAAACGCATTAGTGTTTCTTGTGAATGCTTGCAAGTAGCTTAAGGCACTTTCAAAGGAAAGTGATTTTCTCTGAAAGGACAGCATTTAGAAAGTGAAGCAACACTCCATTCACTTCGTACAGTGAATTGAAGTTTTGGAACAGACTGCTTCTCTTTCAGAGAAACGCATGTGAGTTTCTTCCTAATGCTTGCAAGTAGATTAAGGCACTTTCAAAGGAAAGTGATTTTCTCTGAAAGGACAGCATTTAGAAAGTGAAGCAACACTCCATTCACTTCCCACAGTGAATTGAAGTGTTGGAACAGAGTGCTTCTCTTTCAGAGAAACGCATGTGAGTTTCTGTTGAATGCTTGCAAGTTGCTTAAGGAACTTTCAAAGGAAAGTGATTTTCTCTGAAAGGACAGCATTTAGAAAGTGAAGCAACACTCCATTCACTTCGCACATTGAATTGAAGTGTTGGAACAAACTGCTTGTCTTTCATAGAAACGCATTAGTGTTTCTTGTGAATGCTTGCAAGTAGCTTAAGGCACTTTCAAAGGAAAGTGATTTTCTCTGAAAGGACAGCATTTAGAAAGTGAAGAACCACTCCATTCACTTCGAACTGTGAATTGAAGGGTTGGAACAGAATGCTTCTCTTTCAGAGAAACGCATGTGAGTTTCTTCCTAATGCTTGCAAGTAGCTTAAGGCACTTTCAAAGGAAAGTGATTTTCTCTGAAAGGACAGTATTTAGAAAGTGAGGCAACACTCCATTCACTTTGCCCAGTGAATTGAAGTGTTGTAACAGATTGCTTCTCTTTCAGAGAAATACATGTGAGTTTCTGGTGAATGCTTGTAAGTAGCTTATTGCAATTTCAAAGGAACATGATTTTCTCTGAAAGGACAGCATTTAGAAAGTGAAGCAACACTCCATTCACTTCGCGCAATGAATTGAAGTGTTGGAAGAGAAGGCTTCTCTTTCAGAGAAATGCATGTGAATTTCTTGTGAATGCTTGAAAGTTGCTTAAGGCACTTTCAAACAAAAGTGATTTTCTCTGAAAGGACAGGATTTAGAAAGTGAAGCACCACTCCATTCACTTCGAGCAGTGAATTGAAGTGTTGGAACAGACTGCTTCTCTTTCCGAGAAACGCGTGTGAGTTTCTTCCTAATGCTTGCAAGTAGCTTAAGGCACTTTCAAAGGAAAGTGATTTTCTCTGAAAGGACAGCATTTAGAAAGTGAAGCAACACTCCATTCACTTCGCACAGTGAATTGAAGTGTTGGAACAGACTGCTTCTCTTTCAGAGAAACGCATGTGAGTTTCTTCCTAATGCTTGCAAGTAGTTTAAGGCACTTTCAAAGGAAAGTGATTTTCTCTGAAAGGACAGCATTTAGAAAGTGAAGCAACACTCCATTCACTTCGCACAGTGAATTGAAGTGTTGGAACAGACTGCTTCTCTTTCAGAGAAACGCATGTGAGTTTCTGTTGAATGCTTGTAAGTAGCTTAAGGCACTTTCAAAGGAAAGTGATTTAGTCTGAAAGGACAGCATTTAGAAAGTGAGGCAACACTCCATTCACTTCAAACAGTGAATTGAAGTGTTGGAACAGACTGCTTCCTTTTAGAGAAATGCATGTGTGTTTCTTCCTAATGATTGCAAGTAGCTTAAGGCACTTTCAAAGGAAAGTGATTTTCTCTGAAAGGACAGCATTTAGAAAGTGAAGTAACCCTCCATTCACTTCGCACAAAGAATTGAAGTATTGGAACAGACTGCTTCTCTTTCATAGAAACGCATTAGTGTTTCTTGTGAATGCTTGCAAGTAGCTTAAGGCACTTTCAAAGGAAAGTGATTTTCTCTGAAAGGACAGCATTTAGAAAGTGAAGCAACACTCCATTCACTTCGCACAGTGAATTGAAGTGTTGGAACAGACTGCTTCTCTTTCAGAGAAACGCATGTGAGTTTCTTCCTAATGCTTGCAAGTAGCTTAAGGCACTTTCAAAGGAAAGTGATTTTCTCTGAAAGGACAGCATTTAGAAAGTGGAGCAACACTCCATTCACTTCGCACAGTGAATTGAAGTATTGGAACAGACTGCTTCTCTTTCAGAGAAATGCATGTGAGTTTCTGTTGAATTCTTGTAAGTAGCTTAAGGCACTTTCAAAGGAAAGTGATTTTCTCTTAAAGGACAGCCTTTAGAATGTGAAGCAACACTCCATTCACTTCGCACAGTGAATTGAAGTGTTGGAAAATAAGGCTTCTCTTTCAGAGAAATGCATGTGAGTTTCTTGTGAATGCTTGAAAGTTGCTTAAGGCACTTTCAAAGGAAAGTGATTTTCTCTGAAAGTACAGCATTTAGAAAGTGAAGCAACACTCCATTCACTTCGCACTGTGAATTGAAGTGTTGGAACAGAGTGCTTCACTTTCAGAGAAACGCATGTGAGTTTTTTCCTAATGCTTGTAAGTAGCTTAAGGCTCTTTCAAAGGAAAGTGATTTCCTCTGAAAGGACAGCATTTAGAAAGTGAAACAACACACCATTCACCTCGCACAGAGAAATGAAGTGTTGGAACAGACTGCTTCTCTTTCAGAGAAATGCATGTGAGTTTTTTGTGAATGTTTGTAAGTAGATTAAGGCACTATCCAAGGAAAGTGATTTCCTCTGAAAGGACAGCATTTAGAAAGTGAAGCAACACTCCATTAACTTCGCACAGTGAATTGAAGTGTTGGAACAGACTCCTTCTCTTTCAGAGAAATGCTTGTGAGTTTCTTCCTAATGCTTGCAAGTAGCCTAAGGCACTTTCAAAGGAAAGTGATTTTCTCTGAAAGGACAGCATTTAGAAAGAGAAGCAACACTCCATTCCCTTCGTGCAGTGAATTGAAGTGTTGGAACAGAGTGATTCTCTTTCATATAAACGCATTAGTGTTTCTTGTGAATGCTTGCAATTTGCTTTAGGCACTTTCAAAGGAAAGTGATTTTCTCTGAAAGGACAGCATTTAGAAAGTGAAGCAACACTCCATTCACTTCGCACAGTGAATTGAAGTGTTGGAACAGACTTCTTCTGTTTCAGAGAAACGCATGTGAGTTTCTGTTGAAAGCTTGTAAGTAGCTTAAGGCACTTTCAAAGGAAAGTGATTTTCTCTGAAAGGACAGCATTTAGAAAGTGAAGCAACACTCCATTCACTTCGCACAGTGAATTGAAGTGTTGAAACAGACTGCCTCTTTTTCAGAGAAATGCATGTGAGTTTCTGTGAATGCTCGTAAGTAGCTCAAGGCTCTTTCAAAGGAAAGTGATTTCCTCTGAAAGGACAGCATTTAGAAAGTAAAGCAACACTTCATTCCCTTCGTGCAATGAATTGAAGTGTTGAAACAGACTGCTTCTCTTTCATAGAAACGCATTAGTGTTTCTTGTGAATGCTTGCAAGTAGCTTAAGGAACTTTCAAAGGAAAGTGATTTTCTCTGAAAGGACAGCATTTAGAAAGTGAAGCAACACTCCATTCACTTCGCACAGTGAATTGAAGTGTTGGAACAGACTGCATCTCTTTCAGAGAAACGCATATGAGTTTCTGTTGAATGCTTGCAAGTAGCTTAAGGCACTTTCAAAGGAAAGTGATTTTCTCTGAAAGGACAGCATTTAGAAAGTGAGGCAACACTCCTTTCACTTCGCACAGTGAATTGAAGTGTTGGAACAGAGTGCTTCTCTTTCATAGAAACGCATTAATGTTTCTTGTGAATGCTTGCAAGTTGCTTAAGGCACTTTCAAAGGAAAGTGATTTTCTCTGAAAGGACAGCATTTAGAAAGAGAAGCAACACTCCATTCACTTTGCACAGTTAATTGAAGTGTTGGAGCAGACTGCTTCTCTTTCAGAGAAACGCATGTGTGTTTCCTGTGAATGCTTGAAAGTAGCTTAAGGCACTTTCAAAGGAAAGTGATTTTCTCTGAAAGGAGAGTATTTAGAAAGCGAAGTAACATTCCATTCACTTCGCACAGTGAATTGAAGTGTTGGAACAGACTGCTTCTCTTTCAGAGAAATGCATATGAGTGTCTGTTGAATGCTTGTAAGTAGCTCAAGGCTCTTTCAAAGGAAAGTGATTTTCTCTGAAAGGACAGCATTTAGAAAGTGAAGTAACATTCCATTCACTTCGCACAGTGAATTGAAGTGTTGGAACAGACTGCTTCTCTTTCAGAGAAATGCATGTGAGTTTCTGTTGAATGCTTGTAAGTAGCTCAAGGCTCTTTCAAATGAAAGTGATTTTCTCTGAAAGGACAGCATTTAGAAAGTAAAGCAACACTCCATTCCCTTCGCGCAATGAATTGAAGTGTTGGAACAGACTGCTTCTCTTTCAGAGAAACGCATTAGTGTTTCTTGTGAATGCTTGCAAGTAGCATAAGGCACTTTCAAAGGAAAGTGATTTTCTCTGAAAGGACAGAATTTAGAAAGTGAAGCAACACTCCATTCACTTCGCACAGTGAATTGAAGTGTTGGAACAGACTGCTTCTCTTTCAGAGAAACGCATGTGAGTTTCTTCCTAATGCTTGCAAGTAGCTTAAGGCACTTTCAAAGGAAAGTGATTTTCTCTGAAAGGACAGCATTTAGAAAGTGAAGCAACACTCCATTCACTTCCCACAGTGAATTGAAGTGTTGGAACAGAGTGCTTCTCTTTCAGAGAAATGCATGTGAGTTTCTGTTGAATGCTTGTAAGTAGCTTAAGGCACTTTCAAAGGAAAGTGATTTTCTCTTAAAGGACAGCCTTCAGAATGTGAAGCAACACTCCATTCACTTCGCACAGTGAATTGAAGTGTTGGAAAATAAGGCTTCTCTTTCAGAGAAATGCATGTGAGTTTCTTGTGAATGCTTGAAAGTTGCTTAAGGCACTTTCAAAGGAAAGTGATTTTCTCTGAAAGGACAGTATTTAGAAAGTGAGGCAACACTCCATTCACTTTGCCCAGTGAATTGAAGTGTTGGAACAGACTGCTTCTCTTTCAGAGAAACGCATGTGAATTTCTGGTGAATGCTTGTAAGTAGCTTAAGGCACTTTCAAACAAAGTGATTTTCTCTGAAAAGACAGCATTTAGAAAGTGAAGCAACACTCCATTCACTTCGCACAGTGAATTGAAGTGTTGGAACAAACTGCTTCTCTTTCAGAGAAATGCATGGGAGTTTCTGTTGAATGCTTGTAAGTAGCTTAAGGCACCTTCAAAGGAAAGTGATTTTCTCTGAAAGGACAGCATTTAGAAAGTGAAGCAACACTCCATTCACTTCGCACAGTGAAATGAAGTGTTGGAACAGACTGCTTCTCTTTCAGAGAAACGCATGTGAGTTTCTTCCTAATGCTTGCAAGTAGCTTAAGGCACTTTCAAAGGAAAGTGATTTTCTCTGAAAGGACAGCATTTAGAAAGTGAAGCAACACTCCATTCACTTCGCACAGTGAATTGAAGTGTTGGAACAGACTGCTTCTCTTTCAGAGAAACGCATGTGAGTTTCTTGTGAATGCTTGCAATTTGCTTAAGTCACTTTCAAAGGAAAGTGATTTTCTCTGAAAGCACAGCATTTAGAAAGTGAAGCAACACTCCATTCACTTCGCACAGTGAATTGAAGTGTTGGAACAAACTGCTTCTCTTTCAGAGAAACGCATGTGAGTTTCTTCCTAATGCTTGCAAGTAGCTTAAGGCACTTTCAAAGGAAAGTGATATTTTCTGAAAAGACAGCATTTAGAAAGTGAAGCAACACTCCATTCACTTCGCACAGTGAATTGAAGTGTTGGAACAAACTGCTTCTCTTTCAGAGAAACGCATGTGAGTTTCTTCCTAATGCTTGCAAGCAGCTTAAGGCACTTTCAAAGGAAAGTGATTTTCTCTGAAAAGACAGCATTTAGAAAGTGAAGCAACACTCCATTCACTTCGCAGAGTGAATTGAAGTATTGGAACAGACAGCTTCTCTTTCAGAGAAACACATGTGAGTTTCTGGTGAATGCTTGTAAGTAGCTTAAGGCACTTTCAAAGGAAAGTGATTTTCTCTGAAAGGACAGCATTTAGAAAGTGAAGCAACACTCCATTCACTTCGCACATTGAATTGAAGTGTTGGAACACACTGCTTGTCTTTCATAGAAACGCATTAGTGTTTCTTGTGAATGCTTGCAAGTAGCTTAAGGCACTTTCAAAGGAAAGTGATTTTCTCTGAAAGGACAGCATTTAGAAAGTGAAGAACCACTCCATTCACTTCGAACTGTGAATTGAAGGGTTGGAACAGAATGCTTCTCTTTCAGAGAAACGCATGTGAGTTTCTTCCTAATGCTTGCAAGTAGCTTAAGGCACTTTCAAAGGAAAGTGATTTTCTCTGAAAGGACAGTATTTAGAAAGTGAGGCAACACTCCATTCACTTTGCCCAGTGAATTGAAGTGTTGGAACAGATTGCTTCTCTTTCAGAGAAATACATGTGAGTTTCTGGTGAATGCTTGTAAGTAGCTTATTGCAATTTCAAAGGAACGTGATTTTCTCTGAAAGGACAGCATTTAGAAAGTGAAGCAACACTCCATTCACTTCGCGCAATGAATTGAAGTGTTGGAAGAGAAGGCTTCTCTTTCAGAGAAATGCATGTGAATTTCTTGTGAATGCTTGAAAGTTGCTTAAGGCACTTTCAAACAAAAGTGATTTTCTCTGAAAGGACAGGATTTAGAAAGTGAAGCACCACTCCATTCACTTCGCACAGTGAATTGAAGTGTTGGAACAGACTGCTTCTCTTTCAGAGAAACGCGTGTGAGTTTCTTCCTAATGCTTGCAAGTAGCTTAAGGCACTTTCAAAGGAAAGTGATTTTCTCTGAAAGGACAGCATTTAGAAAGTGAAGCAACACTCCATTCACTTCGCACAGTGAATTGAAGTGTTGGAACAGACTGCTTCTCTTTCAGAGAAACGCATGTGAGTTTCTGTTGAATGCTTGTAAGTATCTTAAGGCACTTTCAAAGGAAAGTGATTTAGTCTGAAAGGACAGCATTTAGAAAGTGAGGCAACACTCCATTCACTTCAAACAGTGAATAGAAGTGTTGGAACAGACTGCTTCCTTTTAGAGAAACGCATGTGTGTTTCTTCCTAATGCTTGCAAGTAGCTTAAGGCACTTTCAAAGGAAAGTGATTTTCTCTGAAAGGACAGCATTTAGAAAGTGAAGTAACACTCCATTCACTTCGCACAAAGAATTGAAGTATTGGAACAGACTGCTTCTCTTTCATAGAAACGCATTAGTGTTTCTTGTGAATGCTTGCAAGTAGCTTAAGGCACTTTCAAAGGAAAGTGATTTTCTCTGAAAGGACAGCATTTAGAAAGTGAAGCAACACTCCATTCACTTCGCACAGTGAATTGAAGTGTTGGAACAGACTGCTTCTCTTTCATAGAAACGCATGTGAGTTTCTTCCTAATGCTTGCAAGTAGCTTAAGGCACTTTCAAAGGAAAGTGATTTTCTCTGAAAGGACAGCATTTAGAAAGTGAAGCAACACTCCATTCACTTCCCACAGTGAATTGAAGTGTTGGAACAGAGTGCTTCTCTTTCAGAGAAATGCATGTGAGTTTCTGTTGAATGCTTGTAAGTAGCTTAAGGCACTTTCAAAGGAAAGTGATTTTCTCTTAAAGGACAGCCTTCAGAATGTGAAGCAACACTCCATTCACTTCGCACAGTGAATTGAAGTGTTGGAAAATAAGGCTTCTCTTTCAGAGAAATGCATGTGAGTTTCTTGTGAATGCTTGAAAGTTGCTTAAGGCACTTTCAAAGGAAAGTGATTTTCTCTGAAAGGACAGTATTTAGAAAGTGAGGCAACACTCCATTCACTTTGCCCAGTGAATTGAAGTGTTGGAACAGACTGCTTCTCTTTCAGAGAAACGCATGTGAATTTCTGGTGAATGCTTGTAAGTAGCTTAAGGCACTTTCAAACAAAGTGATTTTCTCTGAAAAGACAGCATTTAGAAAGTGAAGCAACACTCCATTCACTTCGCACAGTGAATTGAAGTGTTGGAACAAACTGCTTCTCTTTCAGAGAAATGCATGGGAGTTTCTGTTGAATGCTTGTAAGTAGCTTAAGGCACCTTCAAAGGAAAGTGATTTTCTCTGAAAGGACAGCATTTAGAAAGTGAAGCAACACTCCATTCACTTCGCACAGTGAAATGAAGTGTTGGAACAGACTGCTTCTCTTTCAGAGAAACGCATGTGAGTTTCTTCCTAATGCTTGCAAGTAGCTTAAGGCACTTTCAAAGGAAAGTGATTTTCTCTGAAAGGACAGCATTTAGAAAGTGAAGCAACACTCCATTCACTTCGCACAGTGAATTGAAGTGTTGGAACAGACTGCTTCTCTTTCAGAGAAACGCATGTGAGTTTCTTCCTAATGCTTGCAAGTAGCTTAAGGCACTTTCAAAGGAAAGTGATTTTCTCTGAAAGGACAGCATTTAGAAAGTGAAGCAACACTCCATTCACTTCCCACAGTGAATTGAAGTGTTGGAACAGAGTGCTTCTCTTTCAGAGAAATGCATGTGAGTTTCTGTTGAATGCTTGTAAGTAGCTTAAGGCACTTTCAAAGGAAAGTGATTTTCTCTTAAAGGACAGCCTTCAGAATGTGAAGCAACACTCCATTCACTTCGCACAGTGAATTGAAGTGTTGGAAAATAAGGCTTCTCTTTCAGAGAAATGCATGTGAGTTTCTTGTGAATGCTTGAAAGTTGCTTAAGGCACTTTCAAAGGAAAGTGATTTTCTCTGAAAGGACAGTATTTAGAAAGTGAGGCAACACTCCATTCACTTTGCCCAGTGAATTGAAGTGTTGGAACAGACTGCTTCTCTTTCAGAGAAACGCATGTGAATTTCTGGTGAATGCTTGTAAGTAGCTTAAGGCACTTTCAAACAAAGTGATTTTCTCTGAAAAGACAGCATTTAGAAAGTGAAGCAACACTCCATTCACTTCGCACAGTGAATTGAAGTGTTGGAACAAACTGCTTCTCTTTCAGAGAAATGCATGGGAGTTTCTGTTGAATGCTTGTAAGTAGCTTAAGGCACCTTCAAAGGAAAGTGATTTTCTCTGAAAGGACAGCATTTAGAAAGTGAAGCAACACTCCATTCACTTCGCACAGTGAAATGAAGTGTTGGAACAGACTGCTTCTCTTTCAGAGAAACGCATGTGAGTTTCTTCCTAATGCTTGCAAGTAGCTTAAGGCACTTTCAAAGGAAAGTGATTTTCTCTGAAAGGACAGCATTTAGAAAGTGAAGCAACACTCCATTCACTTCGCACAGTGAATTGAAGTGTTGGAACAGACTGCTTCTCTTTCAGAGAAACGCATGTGAGTTTCTTGTGAATGCTTGCAATTTGCTTAAGTCACTTTCAAAGGAAAGTGATTTTCTCTGAAAGCACAGCATTTAGAAAGTGAAGCAACACTCCATTCACTTCGCACAGTGAATTGAAGTGTTGGAACAAACTGCTTCTCTTTCAGAGAAACGCATGTGAGTTTCTTCCTAATGCTTGCAAGTAGCTTAAGGCACTTTCAAAGGAAAGTGATATTTTCTGAAAAGACAGCATTTAGAAAGTGAAGCAACACTCCATTCACTTCGCACAGTGAATTGAAGTGTTGGAACAAACTGCTTCTCTTTCAGAGAAACGCATGTGAGTTTCTTCCTAATGCTTGCAAGCAGCTTAAGGCACTTTCAAAGGAAAGTGATTTTCTCTGAAAAGACAGCATTTAGAAAGTGAAGCAACACTCCATTCACTTCGCAGAGTGAATTGAAGTATTGGAACAGACAGCTTCTCTTTCAGAGAAACACATGTGAGTTTCTGGTGAATGCTTGTAAGTAGCTTAAGGCACTTTCAAAGGAAAGTGATTTTCTCTGAAAGGACAGCATTTAGAAAGTGAAGCAACACTCCATTCACTTCGAGCAGTGAATTGAAGTGTTGGAACAGACTGCTTCTCTTTCAGAGAAACGCATGTGAGTTTCTTGTGAATGCTTGCAAGTTGCTTAAGGAACTTTCAAAGGAAAGTGATTTTCTCTGAAAGGACAGCATTTAGAAAGTGAAGCAACACTCCATTCACTTCGCACATTGAATTGAAGTGTTGGAACACACTGCTTGTCTTTCATAGAAACGCATTAGTGTTTCTTGTGAATGCTTGCAAGTAGCTTAAGGCACTTTCAAAGGAAAGTGATTTTCTCTGAAAGGACAGCATTTAGAAAGTGAAGAACCACTCCATTCACTTCGAACTGTGAATTGAAGGGTTGGAACAGACTGCTTCTCTTTCATAGAAACGCATTAGTGTTTCTTGTGAATGCTTGCAAGTAGCTTAAGGCACTTTCAAAGGAAAGTGATTTTCTCTGAAAGGACAGCATTTAGAAAGTGAAGCAACACTCCATTCACTTCGCACAGTGAATTGAAGTGTTGGAACAGACTGCTTCTCTTTCATAGAAACGCATGTGAGTTTCTTCCTAATGCTTGCAAGTAGCTTAAGGCACTTTCAAAGGAAAGTGATTTTCTCTGAAAGGACAGCATTTAGAAAGTGAAGCAACACTCCATTCACTTCCCACAGTGAATTGAAGTGTTGGAACAGAGTGCTTCTCTTTCAGAGAAATGCATGTGAGTTTCTGTTGAATGCTTGTAAGTAGCTTAAGGCACTTTCAAAGGAAAGTGATTTTCTCTTAAAGGACAGCCTTCAGAATGTGAAGCAACACTCCATTCCCTTCGCACAGTGAATTGAAGTGTTGGAAAATAAGGCTTCTCTTTCAGAGAAATGCATGTGAGTTTCTTGTGAATGCTTGAAAGTTGCTTAAGGCACTTTCAAAGGAAAGTGATTTTCTCTGAAAGGACAGTATTTAGAAAGTGAGGCAACACTCCATTCACTTTGCCCAGTGAATTGAAGTGTTGGAACAGACTGCTTCTCTTTCAGAGAAACGCATGTGAATTTCTGGTGAATGCTTGTAAGTAGCTTAAGGCACTTTCAAACAAAGTGATTTTCTCTGAAAAGACAGCATTTAGAAAGTGAAGCAACACTCCATTCACTTCGCACAGTGAATTGAAGTGTTGGAACAAACTGCTTCTCTTTCAGAGAAATGCATGGGAGTTTCTGTTGAATGCTTGTAAGTAGCTTAAGGCACCTTCAAAGGAAAGTGATTTTCTCTGAAAGGACAGCATTTAGAAAGTGAAGCAACACTCCATTCACTTCGCACAGTGAAATGAAGTGTTGGAACAGACTGCTTCTCTTTCAGAGAAACGCATGTGAGTTTCTTCCTAATGCTTGCAAGTAGCTTAAGGCACTTTCAAAGGAAAGTGATTTTCTCTGAAAGGACAGCATTTAGAAAGTGAAGCAACACTCCATTCACTTCGCACAGTGAATTGAAGTGTTGGAACAGACTGCTTCTCTTTCAGAGAAACGCATGTGAGTTTCTTGTGAATGCTTGCAATTTGCTTAAGTCACTTTCAAAGGAAAGTGATTTTCTCTGAAAGCACAGCATTTAGAAAGTGAAGCAACACTCCATTCACTTCGCACAGTGAATTGAAGTGTTGGAACAAACTGCTTCTCTTTCAGAGAAACGCATGTGAGTTTCTTCCTAATGCTTGCAAGTAGCTTAAGGCACTTTCAAAGGAAAGTGATATTTTCTGAAAAGACAGCATTTAGAAAGTGAAGCAACACTCCATTCACTTCGCACAGTGAATTGAAGTGTTGGAACAAACTGCTTCTCTTTCAGAGAAACGCATGTGAGTTTCTTCCTAATGCTTGCAAGCAGCTTAAGGCACTTTCAAATGAAAGTGATTTTCTCTGAAAAGACAGCATTTAGAAAGTGAAGCAACACTCCATTCACTTCGCAGAGTGAATTGAAGTATTGGAACAGACAGCTTCTCTTTCAGAGAAACACATGTGAGTTTCTGGTGAATGCTTGTAAGTAGCTTAAGGCACTTTCAAAGGAAAGTGATTTTCTCTGAAAGGACAGCATTTAGAAAGTGAAGCAACACTCCATTCACTTCGAGCAGTGAATTGAAGTGTTGGAACAGACTGCTTCTCTTTCAGAGAAACGCATGTGAGTTTCTTGTGAATGCTTGCAAGTTGCTTAAGGAACTTTCAAAGGAAAGTGATTTTCTCTGAAAGGACAGCATTTAGAAAGTGAAGCAACACTCCATTCACTTCGCACATTGAATTGAAGTGTTGGAACACACTGCTTGTCTTTCATAGAAACGCATCAGTGTTTCTTGTGAATGCTTGCAAGTAGCTTAAGGCACTTTCAAAGGAAAGTGATTTTCTCTGAAAGGACAGCATTTAGAAAGTGAAGAACCACTCCATTCACTTCGAACTGTGAATTGAAGGGATGGAACAGAATGCTTCTCTTTCAGAGAAACGCATGTGAGTTTCTTCCTAATGCTTGCAAGTAGCTTAAGGCACTTTCAAAGGAAAGTGATTTTCTCTGAAAGGACAGCATTTAGAAAGTGAGGCAACACTCCATTCACTTTGCCCAGTGAATTGAAGTGTTGGAACAGATTGCTTCTCTTTCAGAGAAATACATGTGAGTTTCTGGTGAATGCTTGTAAGTAGCTTATTGCAATTTCAAAGGAACGTGATTTTCTCTGAAAGGACAGCATTTAGAAAGTGAAGCAACACTCCATTCACTTCGCGCAATGAATTGAAGTGTTGGAAGAGAAGGCTTCTCTTTCAGAGAAATGCATGTGAATTTCTTGTGAATGCTTGAAAGTTGCTTAAGGCACTTTCAAACAAAAGTGATTTTCTCTGAAAGGACAGGATTTAGAAAGTGAAGCACCACTCCATTCACTTCGCACAGTGAATTGAAGTGTTGGAACAGACTGCTTCTCTTTCAGAGAAACGCGTGTGAGTTTCTTCCTAATGCTTGCAAGTAGCTTAAGGCACTTTCAAAGGAAAGTGATTTTCTCTGAAAGGACAGCATTTAGAAAGTGAAGCAACACTCCATTCACTTCGCACAGTGAATTGAAGTGTTGGAACAGACTGCTTCTCTTTCAGAGAAACGCATGTGAGTTTCTGTTGAATGCTTGTAAGTATCTTAAGGCACTTTCAAAGGAAAGTGATTTAGTCTGAAAGGACAGCATTTAGAAAGTGAGGCAACACTCCATTCACTTCAAACAGTGAATTGAAGTGTTGGAACAGACTGCTTCCTTTTAGAGAAACGCATGTGTGTTTCTTCCTAATGCTTGCAAGTAGCTTAAGGCACTTTCAAAGGAAAGTGATTTTCTCTGAAAGGACAGCATTTAGAAAGTGAAGTAACACTCCATTCACTTCGCACAAAGAATTGAAGTATTGGAACAGACTGCTTCTCTTTCATAGAAACGCATTAGTGTTTCTTGTGAATGCTTGCAAGTAGCTTAAGGCACTTTCAAAGGAAAGTGATTTTCTCTGAAAGGACAGCATTTAGAAAGTGAAGCAACACTCCATTCACTTCGCACAGTGAATTGAAGTGTTGGAACAGACTGCTTCTCTTTCATAGAAACGCATGTGAGTTTCTTCCTAATGCTTGCAAGTAGCTTAAGGCACTTTCAAAGGAAAGTGATTGTCTCTGAAAGGACAGCATTTAGAAAGTGAAGCAACACTCCATTCACTTCGCACAGTGAATTGAAGTATTGGAACAGACTGCTTCTCTTTCAGAGAAATGCATGTGAGTTTCTGTTGAATTCTTGTAAGTAGCTTAAGGCACTTTCAAAGGAAAGTGATTTTCTCTTAAAGAACAGCCTTTAGAATGTGAAGCAACACTCCATTCACTTCGCACAGTGAATTGAAGTGTTGGAAAATAAGGCTTCTCTTTCAGAGAAATGCATGTGAGTTTCTTGTGAATGCTTGAAAGTTGCTTAAGGCACTTTCAAAGGAAAGTGATTTTCTCTGAAAGTACAGCATTTAGAAAGTGAAGCAACACTCCATTCACTTCGCACTGTGAATTGAAGTGTTGGAACAGAGTGCTTCTCTTTCAGAGAAACGCATGTGAGTTTTTTCCTAATGCTTGTAAGTAGCTTAAGGCTCTTTCAAAGGAAAGTGATTTACTCTGAAAGGACAGCATTTAGAAAGTAAAACAACACACCATTCACCTCGCACAGAGAAATGAAGTGTTGGAACAAACTGCTTCTCTTTCAGAGAAATGCATGTGAGTTTTTTGTGAATGTTTGTAAGTAGATTAAGGCACTCTCCAAGGAAAGTGATTTCCTCTGAAAGGACAGCATTTAGAAAGTGAAGCAACACTCCATTAACTTCGCACAGTGAATTGAAGTGTTGGAACAGACTCCTTCTCTTTCAGAGAAATGCATGTGAGTTTCTTCCTAATGCTTGCAAGTAGCCTAAGGCACTTTCAAAGGAAAGTGATTTTCTCTGAAAGGACAGCATTTAGAAAGAGAAGCAACACTCCATTCCCTTCGTGCAGTGAATTGAAGTGTTGGAACAGAGTGATTCTCTTTCATATAAACGCATTAGTGTTTCTTGTGAATGCTTGCAATTTGCTTTAGGCACTTTCAAAGGAAAGTGATTTTCTCTGAAAGGACAGCATTTAGAAAGTGAAGCAACACTCCATTCACTTCGCACAGTGAATTGAAGTGTTGGAACAGACTTCTTCTGTTTCAGAGAAACGCATGTGAGTTTCTGTTGAAAGCTTGTAAGTAGCTTAAGGCACTTTCAAAGGAAAGTGATTTTCTCTGAAAGGACAGCATTTACAAAGTGAAGCAACACTCCATTCACTTCACACAGTGAATTGAAGTGTTGGAACAGACTGCTTCTCTTTCAGAGAAACGCATGTGAGCTTCTTCCTAGCAAGTAGCTTAAGGCACTTTCAAAGGAAAGTGATTTTCTCTGAAAGGACAGCATTTAGAAAGTGAAGCAACACTCCATTCACTTCGCACAGTGAATTGAAGTGTTGAAACAGACTGCTTCTTTTTCAGAGAAATGCATGTGAGTTTCTGTGAATGCTCGTAAGTAGCTCAAGGCTCTTTCAAAGGAAAGTGATTTTCTCTGAAAGGACAGCATTTAGAAAGTAAAGCAACACTTCATTCCCTTCGTGAAATGAATTGAAGTGTTGAAACAGACTGCTTCTCTTTCATAGAAACGCATTAGTGTTTCTTGTGAATGCTTGCAATTAGCTTAAGGCACTTTCAAAGGAAAGTGATTTTCTCTGAAAGGACAGCATTTAGAAAGTGAAGCAAAACTCCATTCACTTCGCACAGTGAATTGAAGTGTTGGAACAGACTGCATCTCTTTCAGAGAAACGCATATGAGTTTCTGTTGAATGCTTGCAAGTAGCTTAAGGCACTTTCAAAGGAAAGTGATTTTCTCTGAAAGGACAGCATTTAGAAAGTGAGGCAACACTCCTTTCACTTCGCACAGTGAATTGAAGTGTTGGAACAGAGTGCTTCTCTTTCATAGAAACGCATTAATGTTTCTTGTGAATGCTTGCAAGTTGCTTAAGGCACTTTCAAAGGAAAGTGATTTTCTCTGAAAGGACAGAATTTAGAAAGAGAAGCAACACTCCATTCACTTTGCACAGTTAATTGAAGTGTTGGAGCAGACTGCTTCTCTTTCAGAGAAACGCATGTGTGTTTCCTGTGAATGCTTGAAAGTAGCTTAAGGCACTTTCAAAGGAAAGTGATTTTCTCTGAAAGGAGAGCATTTAGAAAGCGAAGTAACATTCCATTCACTTCGCACAGTGAATTGAAGTGTTGGAACAGACTGCTTCTCTTTCAGAGAAATGCATATGAGTGTCTGTTGAATGCTTGTAAGTAGCTCAAGGCTCTTTCAAAGGAAAGTGATTTTCTCTGAAAGGACAGCATTTAGAAAGTGAAGTAACATTCCATTCACTTCGCACAGTGAATTGAAGTGTTGGAACAGACTGCTTCTCTTTCAGAGAAATGCATGTGAGTTTCTGTTGAATGCTTGTAAGTAGCTCAAGGCTCTTTCAAAGGAAAGTGATTTTCTCTGAAAGGACAGCATTTAGAAAGTAAAGCAACACTCCATTCCCTTCGCGCAATGAATTGAAGTGTTGGAACAGACTGCTTCTCTTTCAGAGAAACGCATTAGTGTTTCTTGTGAATGGTTGCAAGTAGCTTAAGGCACTTTCAAAGGAAAGTGATTTTCTCTGAAAGGACAGAATTTAGAAAGTGAAGCAACACTCCATTCACTTCGCACAGTGAATTGAAGTGTTGGAACAGACTGCTTCTCTTTCAGAGAAACGCATGTGAGTTTCTTCCTAATGCTTGCAAGTAGCTTAAGGCACTTTCAAAGGAAAGTGATTTTCTCTGAAAGGACAGCATTTAGAAAGTGAAGCAACACTCCATTCACTTCCCACAGTGAATTGAAGTGTTGGAACAGAGTGCTTCTCTTTCAGAGAAATGCATGTGAGTTTCTGTTGAATGCTTGTAAGTAGCTTAAGGCACTTTCAAAGGAAAGTGATTTTCTCTTAAAGGACAGCCTTTAGAATGTGAAGCAACACTCCATTCACTTCGCACAGTGAATTGAAGTGTTGGAAAATAAGGCTTCTCTTTCAGAGAAATGCATGTGAGTTTCTTGTGAATGCTTGAAAGTTGCTTAAGGCACTTTCAAAGGAAAGTGATTTTCTCTGAAAGGACAGTATTTAGAAAGTGAGGCAACACTCCATTCACTTTGCCCAGTGAATTGAAGTGTTGGAACAGACTGCTTCTCTTTCAGAGAAACGCATGTGAATTTCTGGTGAATGCTTGTAAGTAGCTTAAGGCACTTTCAAACAAAGTGATTTTCTCTGAAAAGACAGCATTTAGAAAGTGAAGCAACACTCCATTCACTTCGCACAGTGAATTGAAGTGTTGGAACAAACTGCTTCTCTTTCAGAGAAATGCATGGGAGTTTCTGTTGAATGCTTGTAAGTAGCTTAAGGCACTTTCAAAGGAAAGTGATTTTCTCTGAAAGGACAGCATTTAGAAAGTGAAGCAACACTCCATTCACTTCGCACAGTGAAATGAAGTGTTGGAACAGACTGCTTCTCTTTCAGAGAAACGCATGTGAGTTTCTTCCTAATGCTTGCAAGTAGCTTAAGGCACTTTCAAAGGAAAGTGATTTTCTCTGAAAGGACAGCATTTAGAAAGTGAAGCAACACTCCATTCACTTCGCACAGTGAATTGAAGTGTTGGAACAGACTGCTTCTCTTTCAGAGAAACGCATGTGAGTTTCTTGTGAATGCTTGCAATTTGCTTAAGTCACTTTCAAAGGAAAGTGATTTTCTCTGAAAGCACAGCATTTAGAAAGTGAAGCAACACTCCATTCACTTCGCACAGTGAATTGAAGTGTTGGAACAAACTGCTTCTCTTTCAGAGAAACGCATGTGAGTTTCTTCCTAATGCTTGCAAGTAGCTTAAGGCACTTTCAAAGGAAAGTGATTTTCTCTGAAAAGACAGCATTTAGAAAGTGAAGCAACACTCCATTCACTTCGCACAGTGAATTGAAGTGTTGGAACAAACTGCTTCTCTTTCAGAGAAACGCATGTGAGTTTCTTCCTAATGCTTGCAAGTAGCTTAAGGCACTTTCAAAGGAAAGTGATTTTCTCTGAAAAGACAGTATTTAGAAAGTGAAGCAACACTCCATTCACTTCAAACAGTGAATTGAAGTATTGGAACAGACAGCTTCTCTTTCAGAGAAACACATGTGAGTTTCTGGTGAATGCTTGTAAGTAGCTTAAGGCACTTTCAAAGGAAAGTGATTTTCTCTGAAAGGACAGCATTTAGAAAGTGAAGCAACACTCCATTCACTTCGAGCAGTGAATTGAAGTGTTGGAACAGACTGCTTCTCTTTCAGAGAAACGCATGTGAGTTTCTTGTGAATGCTTGCAAGTTGCTTAAGGAACTTTCAAAGGAAAGTGATTTTCTCTGAAAGGACAGCATTTAGAAAGTGAAGCAACACTCCATTCACTTCGCACATTGAATTGAAGTGTTGGAACACACTGCTTGTCTTTCATAGAAACGCATTAGTGTTTCTTGTGAATGCTTGCAAGTAGCTTAAGGCACTTTCAAAGGAAAGTGATTTTCTCTGAAAGGACAGCATTTAGAAAGTGAAGAACCACTCCATTCACTTCGAACTGTGAATTGAAGGGTTGGAACAGAATGCTTCTCTTTCAGAGAAACGCATGTGAGTTTCTTCCTAATGCTTGCAAGTAGCTTAAGGCACTTTCAAAGGAAAGTGATTTTCTCTGAAAGGACAGTATTTAGAAAGTGAGGCAACACTCCATTCACTTTGCCCAGTGAATTGAAGTGTTGGAACAGATTGCTTCTCTTTCAGAGAAATACATGTGAGTTTCTGGTGAATGCTTGTAAGTAGCTTATTGCAATTTCAAAGGAACGTGATTTTCTCTGAAAGCACAGCATTTAGAAAGTGAAGCAACACTCCATTCACTTCGCGCAATGAATTGAAGTGTTGGAAGAGAAGGCTTCTCTTTCAGAGAAATGCATGTGAATTTCTTGTGAATGCTTGAAAGTTGCTTAAGGCACTTTCAAACAAAAGTGATTTTCTCTGAAAGGACAGCATTTAGAAAGTGAAGCACCACTCCATTCACTTCGCACAGTAAATTGAAGTGTTGGAACAGACTGCTTCTCTTTCAGAGAAACGCGTGTGAGTTTCTTCCTAATGCTTGCAAGTAGCTTAAGGCACTTTCAAAGGAAAGTGATTTTCTCTGAAAGGACAGCATTTAGAAAGTGAAGCAACACTCCATTCACTTCGCACATTGAATTGAAGTGTTGGAACAGACTGCTTCTCTTTCAGAGAAACGCATGTGAGTTTCTTCCTAATGCTTGCAAGTAGTTTAAGGCACTTTCAAAGGAAAGTGATTTTCTCTGAAAGCACAGCATTTAGAAAGTGAAGCAACACTCCATTCACTTCGCACAGTGAATTGAAGTGTTGGAACAGACTGCTTCTCTTTCAGAGAAATGCATGTGAGTTTCTGTTGAATGCTTGTAAGTAGCTTAAGGCACTTTCAAAGGAAAGTGATTTAGTCTGAAAGGACAGCATTTAGAAAGTGAGGCAACACTCCATTCACTTCAAACAGTGAATTGAAGTGTTGGAACAGACTGCTTCCTTTTAGAGAAACGCATGTGTGTTTCTTCCTAATGCTTGCAAGTAGCTTAAGGCACTTTCAAAGGAAAGTGATTTTCTCTGAAAGGACAGCATTTAGAAAGTGAAGTAACACTCCATTCACTTCGCACAAAGAATTGAAGTATTGGAACAGACTGCTTCTCTTTCATAGAAACGCATTAGTGTTTCTTGTGAATGCTTGCAAGTAGCTTAAGGCACTTTCAAAGGAAAGTGATTTTCTCTGAATGGACAGCATTTAGAAAGTGAAGCAACACTCCATTCACTTCGCACAGTGAATTGAAGTGTTGGAACTGACTGCTTCTCTTTCAGAGAAACGCATGTGAGTTTCTTCCTAATGCTTGCAAGTAGCTTAAGGCACTTTCAAAGGAAAGTGATTTTCTCTGAAAGGACAGCATTTAGAAAGTGGAGCAACACTCCATTCACTTCGCACAGTGAATTGAAGTATTGGAACAGACTGCTTCTCTTTCAGAGAAATGCATGTGAGTTTCTGTTGAATTCTTGTAAGTAGCTTAAGGCACTTTCAAAGGAAAGTGATTTTCTCTTAAAAGACAGCCTTTAGAATGTGAAGCAACACTCCATTCACTTCGCACAGTGAATTGAAGTGTTGGAAAATAAGGCTTCTCTTTCAGAGAAATGCATGTGAGTTTCTTGTGAATGCTTGAAAGTTGCTTAAGGCACTTTCAAAGGAAAGTGATTTTCTCTGAAAGTACAGCATTTAGAAAGTGAAGCAACACTCCATTCACTTCGCACTGTGAATTGAAGTGTTGGAACAGAGTGCTTCTCTTTCAGAGAAACGCATGTGAGTTTTTTCCTAATGCTTGTAAGTAGCTTAAGGCTCTTTCAAAGGAAAGTGATTTCCTCTGAAAGGACAGCATTTAGAAAGTGAAACAACACACCATTCACCTCGCACAGAGAAATGAAGTGTTGGAACAGACTGCTTCTCTTTCAGAGAAATGCATGTGAGTTTTTTGTGAATGTTTGTAAGTAGATTAAGGCACTATCCAAGGAAAGTGATTTACTCTGAAAGGACAGCATTTAGAAAGTGAAGCAACACTCCATTAACTTCGCACAGTGAATTGAAGTGTTGGAACAGACTCCTTCTCTTTCAGAGAAATGCATGTGAGTTTCTTCCTAATGCTTGCAAGTAGCCTAAGGCACTTTCGAAGGAAAGTGATTTTCTCTGAAAGGACAGCATTTAGAAAGAGAAGCAACACTCCATTCCCTTCGTGCAGTGAATTGAAGTGTTGGAACAGAGTGATTCTCTTTCATATAAATGCATTAGTGTTTCTTGTGAATGCTTGCAATTTGCTTTAGGCACTTTCAAAGGAAAGTGATTTTCTCTGAAAGGACAGCATTTAGAAAGTGAAGCAACACTCCATTCACTTCGCACAGTGAATTGAAGTGTTGGAACAGACTTCTTCTGTTTCAGAGAAACGCATGTGAGTTTCTGTTGAAAGCTTGTAAGTAGCTTAAGGCACTTTCAAAGGAAAGTGATTTTCTCTGAAAGGACAGCATTTACAAAGTGAAGCAACACTCCATTCACTTCACACAGTGAATTGAAGTGTTGGAACAGACTGCTTCTCTTTCAGAGAAACGCATGTGAGCTTCTTCCTAGCAAGTAGCTTAAGGCACTTTCAAAGGAAAGTGATTTTCTCTGAAAGGACAGCATTTAGAAAGTGAAGCAACACTCCATTCACTTCGCACAGTGAATTGAAGTGTTGAAACAGACTGCTTCTTTTTCAGAGAAATGCATGTGAGTTTCTGTGAATGCTCGTAAGTAGCTCAAGGCTCTTTCAAAGGAAAGTGATTTTCTCTGAAAGGACAGCATTTAGAAAGTAAAGCAACACTTCATTCCCTTCGTGCAATGAATTGAAGTGTTGAAACAGACTGCTTCTCTTTCATAGAAACGCATTAGTGTTTCTTGTGAATGCTTGCAAGTAGCTTAAGGCACTTTCAATGGAAAGTGATTTTCTCTGAAAGGACAGCATTTAGAAAGTGAAGCAACACTCCATTCACTTCGCACAGTGAATTGAAGGGTTGGAACAGAATGCTTCTCTTTCAGAGAAACGCATGTGAGTTTCTTCCTAATGCTTTCAAGTAGCTGAAGGCACTTTCAAAGGAAAGTGATTTTCTCTGAAAGGACAGTATTTAGAAAGTGAGGCAACACTCCATTCACTTTGCCCAGTGAATTGAAGTGTTGGAACCGATTGCTTCTCTTTCAGAGAAATACATGTGAGTTTCTGGTGAATGCTTGCAAGTAGCTTAAGGCAATTTCAAAGGAACGTGATTTTCTCTGAAAGGACAGCATTTAGAAAATGAAGCAACACTCCATTCACTTCGCACAGTGAATTGAAGTGTTGGAAGAGAAGGCTTCTCTTTCAGAGAAATGCATGTGAATTTCTTGTGAATGCTTGAAAGTTGCTTAGGGCACTTTCAAACAAAAGTGATTTTCTCTGAAAGGACAGGATTTAGAAAGTGAAGCACCACTCCATTCACTTCGCACAGTGAATTGAAGTGTTGGAACAGACTGCTTCTATTTCAGAGAAACGCATGTGTGCTTCCTGTGAATGCTTGAAAGTAGCTTAAAGCACTTTCAAAGGAAAGTGATTTTCTCTGAAAGGACATCATTTAGAAAGTGAAGAAACACTCCATTCACTTCGCACAGAGTTGAAGTTTTGGAACAGATTTTTTCTCTTTCAGAGAAATGCATGTGAGTTTCTGTTGAATGCTTGTAAGTAGCTTAAGACACTTTCAAAGGAAAGTGATTTTCTCTGAAAGGACAGCATTTAGAAAGTGAAGCAACACTCCATTCCCTTCGTGCAGTGAATTGAAGTGTTGGAACAGACTGCTTGTCTTTCATAGAAACGCATTAGTATTTTTTGTGAATGCTTGCAAGGAGCTTAAGGCACTTTCAAATGAAAGTGATTTTCTCTGAAAGAACAGCATTTAGAAAGTGAAGCAACACTCCATTCACTTCGCACAGTGAATTGAAGTGTTGGAACAGAATGCTTCTTTTTCAGAGAAACGCATGTGAGTTTCTTCCTAATGCTTGCAAGAAGCTTAAGGCACTTTCAAAGGAAAGTGATTTTCTCTGAAAGGACAGCATTTCGAAAGTGAGGCAACACTCCATTCACTTCGCACAGTGAATTGAAGTGTTGGAACAGATTGCTTCTCTTTCAGAGAAACACATGTTAGTTTCTGGTGTATGCTTGTAAGTAGCTTAAGGCAATTTCAAAGGAACGTGATTTACACTGAAAGGACAGCATTTAGAAAGTGAAGCAACACTCCATTCACTTCGCACAGTGAATTGAAGTGTTGGAAGAGATGGCTTCTCTTTCAGAGAAATGCATGTGAATTTCTTGTGAATGCTTGAAAGTAGCTTAAGGCACTTTCAAAGGAAAGTGATTTTCTCTGAAAGGACAGCATTTAGAAAGTGAAGCAACACTCCATTCACTTCGCACAGTGAATTGAAGTGTTGGAACAGACTGCTTCTCTTTCAGAGAAACGCATGTGAGTTTCTTCCTAATGCTTGCAAGTAGTTTAAGGCACTTTCAAAGGAAAGTGATTTTCTCTGAAAGGACAGCATTTAGAAAGTGAAGCAACACTCCATTCACTTCGCACAGTGAAATGAAGTGTTGGAACAGAGTGCTTCTCTTTCAGAGAAACGCATGTGAGTTTCTTCCTAATGCTTGCAAGTAGCTTAAGGCACATTCAAAGGAAAGTGATTTTCTCTGAAAGGACAGCATTTAGAAAGTGAAGCATCACTCCATTCACTTCCCACAGTGAATTGAAGTGTTGGAACAGACTGCTTCTCTTTCAGAGAAACGCATGTGAGTTTCATCCTAATGATTGCAAGTAGCTTAAGGCACTTTCAAAGGAAAGTGATTTTCTCTGAAAGGACAGCATTTAGAAAGAGAAGCAACACTCCATTCACTTTGCACAGTTAATTGAAGTGTTGGAACAGACTGCTTCTCTTTCAGAGAAACGCATGTGAGTTTTTTGTGAATGCTTGAAAGTAGTTTAAGGCACTTTCAAAGGAAAGTGATTTTCTCTGAAAGGACAGCATTTAGAAAGAGAAGCAACACTCCATTAACTTCGCACAGTGAATTGAAGTGTTGGAACAGACTCCTTCTCTTTCAGAGAAACACATGTGAGTTTCTCGTGAATGCTTGTAAGTAGATTAAGGCAGTTTCTAAGGAAAGTGATTTTCGCTAAAAGGACAGCATTTAGAAAGTGAAGCAACACTCCATTCACTTCGCACAGTGAATTGAAGTATTGGAACAGACTGCTTCTCTTTCAGAGAAATGCATGAGAGTTTCTGTTGAATTCTTGTAAGTAGCTTTAGGTACTTTCAAAGGAAAGTGATTTTCTCTGAAAGGACAGCATTTAGAAAGTGAAGCAACACTCCATTCACTTCGCACAGTGAATTGAAGTGTTGGAACAGACTGCTTCTCTTTCAGAGAAACGCATGTGAGTTTCTTCCTAATGCTTGCAAGTAGCTTAAGGCACTTTCAAAGGAAAGTGATTTTCTCTGAAAGGACAGCATTTAGAAAGTGAAGCAACACTCCATTCACTTCGCACAGTGAATTGAAGTATTGGAACAGACTGCTTCTCTTTCAGAGAAATGCATGTGAGTTTCTGTTGAATTCTTGTAAGTAGCTTAAGGCACTTTCAAAGGAAAGTGATTTTCTCTGAAAGGACAGCATTTAGAATGTGAAGCAACACTCCATTCACTTCGCACAGTGAATTGAAGTGTTGGAAAATAAGGCTTCTCTTTAAGAGAAATGCATGTGAGTTTCTTGTGAATGCTTGAAAGTTGCCTAAGGCACTTTCAAAGGAAAGTGATTTTCTCTGAAAGTACAGCATTTAGAAAGTGAAGCAACACTCCATTCACTTCGCACAGTGAAATGAAGTGTTCGAACAGATTGCTTCTCTTTCAGAGAAATGCATGTGAGTTTCTTCCTAATGCTTCTTAGTAGCTAAAGGCTCTTTCAAAGGAAAGTGATTTTCTCTGAAAGGACAGCATTTAGAAAGTGAAGCAACACTCCATTAACTTCGCACAGTGAATTGAAGTGTTGGAACAGACTCCTTCTCTTTCAGAGAAACACATGTGAGATTCTCGTGAATGCTTGTAAGTAGATTAAGGCAGATTCTAAGGAAAGTGATTTTAGCTAAAAGGACAGCATTTAGAAAGTGAAGCAACACTCCATTCACTTCGTGCAATGAATTGAAGTGTTGGAACCGACTGCTTCTCTTTCATAGAAACGCATTAGTGTTTCTTGTGAATGTTTGCAAGTAGCTTATGGCACTTTCAAAGGAAAGTGATTTTCTCTGAAAGGACAGCATTTAGAAAGTGAAGCAACACTCCATTCACTTCGCACAGAGAATTGAAGTGTTGGAACAGACTGCTTCTCTTTCAGAGAAATGCATGTGAGTTTCTGTTGAATGCTTGTAATTAGCTTAAGGCACTTTCAAAGGAAAGTGATTTTCTCTGAAAGGACAGCATTTAGAAAGTGAATCAGCACTCCATTCCCTTCGTGCAGTGAATTGAAGTGTTGGAACAGAGTGATTCTCTTTCATATAAACGCATTAGTGTTTCTTCTGAATGCTTGCAATTTGCTTAAGGCACTTTCAAAGGAAAGTGATTTTCTCTGAAAGGACAGCATTTAGAAAGTGAAGCAACACTCCATTCACTTCGCACAGTGAATTGAAGTGTTGGAACAGACAGCTTCTCTTTCAGAGAAATGCATGTGAGTTTCTGTTGAATGCTTGTAAGTAGCTTAAGGCACTTTCAAAAGAAAGAGATTTTCTCTGAAAGGACAGCACATAGAAAGTGAAGCAACACTCCATTCACTTCGCACAGTGAATTGAAGTGTTGGAACAGACTTCTTCTGTTTCAGAGAAACGCATGTGAGTTTCTGTTGAAAGCTTGTAAGTAGCTTAAGGCACTTTCAAAGGAAAGTGATTTTCTCTGAAAGGACAGCCTTTAGAATGTGAAGCAACACTCCATTCACTTCGCACAGTGAATTGAAGTGTTGGAAAATAAGGCTTCTCTTTCAGAGAAATGCATGTGAGTTTCTTGTGAATGCTTGAAAGTTGCTTAAGGCACTTTCAAAGGAAAGTGATTTTCTCTGAAAGTACAGCATTTAGAAAGTGAAGCAACACTCCATTCAATTCGCACAGTGAAATGAAGTGTTGGAACAGAGTGCTTCTCTTTCAGAGAAACGCATGTGAGTTTCTTCCTAATGTTTGCAAGTAGCTTAAGGCACGTTCAAAGGAAAGTGATTTTCTCTGAAAGGACAGCATTTAGAAAGTGAAGCATCACTCCATTCACCTCCCACAGTGAATTGAAGTGTTGGAACAGACTGCTTCTCTTTCAGAGAAACGCATGTGAGTTTCTTCCTAATGCTTGCAAGTAGCTTAAGGCACTTTCAAAGGAAAGTGATTTTCTCTGAAAGGACAGCATTTCGAAAGTGAGGCAACACTCCATTCACTTGGCACAGTAAATTGAAGTGTTGGAACAGAGTGCTTCTCTTTCATAGAAACGCATTAGTGTTTCTTGTGAATGCTTGCAAGTTGCTTAAGGCACTTTCAAAGGAAAGTGATTTTCTCTGAAAGGACAGAATTTAGAAAGAGAAGCAACACTCCATTCACTTTGCACAGTTAATTGAAGTGTTGGAACAGACTGCTTCTCTTTCAGAGAAACGCATGTGAGTTTTTTGTGAATGCTTGAAAGTAGTTTAAGGCACTTTCAAAGGAAAGTGATTTTCTCTGAAAGGACAGAATTTAGAAAGTGAAGCAACACTCCATTCACTACGCACAGTGAATTGAAGTGATGGAACAGATTGCTTCTCTTTCAGAGAAATGCATGTGAGTTTCTGTTGAATGCTTGTAAGTAGCATAAGGCACTTTCAAAGGAAAGTGATTTTCTCTGAAAGGACAGCATTTAGAAAGTGAAGCAACACTCCATTCAATTCGTGCAGTGAATTGAAGTGTTGGAAGAGACTGCTTGTCTTTCATAGAAACACGTTAGTGTTTCTTGTGAATGCTTGCAAGTACCATAAGGCACTTTCAAAGGAAAGTGATTTTCTCTGAAAGGACAGCCTTTAGAAAGTGAAGCAACACTCCATTCACTTCGCACAGTGAATTGAAGTGTTGGAACAGACTGCTTCTCTTTCAGAGAAACGCATGTGAGTTTCTTCCTAATGCTTGCAAGTAGCTTAAGGCACTTTCAAAGGAAAGTGATTTTCTCTGAAAGGACAGCATTTAGAAAGTGAAGCAACACTCCATTCCCTTCGTGCAGTGAATTGAAGTGTTGGAACAGAGTGATTCTCTTTCATATAAACGCATTAGTGTTTCTTCTGAATGCTTGCAATTTGCTTAAGGCACTTTCAAAGGAAAGTGATTTTCTCTGAAAGGACAGCATTTAGAAAGTGAAGCAACACTCCATTCACTTCGCACAGTGAATTGAAGTGTTGGAACAGACTGCTTCTCTTTCAGAGAAATGCATGTGAGTTTCTGTTGAATGCTTGTAAGTAGCTTAAGGCACTTTCAAAAGAAAGAGATTTTCTCTGAAAGGACAGCATTTAGAAAGTGAAGCAACACTCCATTCACTTCGCACAGTGAATTGAAGTGTTGGAACAGACTTCTTCTGTTTCAGAGAAACGCATGTGAGTTTCTGTTGAAAGCTTGTAAGTAGCTTAAGGCACTTTCAAAGGAAAGTGATTTTCTCTGAAAGGACAGCCTTTAGAATGTGAAGCAACACTCCATTCACTTCGCACAGTGAATTGAAGTGTTGGAAAATAAGGCTTCTCTTTCAGAGAAATGCATGTGAGTTTCTTGTGAATGCTTGAAAGTTGCTTAAGGCACTTTCAAAGGAAAGTGATTTTCTCTGAAAGTACAGCATTTAGAAAGTGAAGCAACACTCCATTCAATTCGCACAGTGAAATGAAGTGTTGGAACAGAGTGCTTCTCTTTCAGAGAAACGCATGTGAGTTTCTTCCTAATGTTTGCAAGTAGCTTAAGGCACGTTCAAAGGAAAGTGATTTTCTCTGAAAGGACAGCATTTAGAAAGTGAAGCATCACTCCATTCACCTCCCACAGTGAATTGAAGTGTTGGAACAGACTGCTTCTCTTTCAGAGAAACGCATGTGAGTTTCTTCCTAATGCTTGCAAGTAGCTTAAGGCACTTTCAAAGGAAAGTGATTTTCTCTGAAAGGACAGCATTTCGAAAGTGAGGCAACACTCCATTCACTTGGCACAGTAAATTGAAGTGTTGGAACAGAGTGCTTCTCTTTCATAGAAACGCATTAGTGTTTCTTGTGAATGCTTGCAAGTTGCTTAAGGCACTTTCAAAGGAAAGTGATTTTCTCTGAAAGGACAGAATTTAGAAAGAGAAGCAACACTCCATTCACTTTGCACAGTTAATTGAAGTGTTGGAACAGACTGCTTCTCTTTCAGAGAAACGCATGTGAGTTTTTTGTGAATGCTTGAAAGTAGTTTAAGGCACTTTCAAAGGAAAGTGATTTTCTCTGAAAGGACAGAATTTAGAAAGTGAAGCAACACTCCATTCACTACGCACAGTGAATTGAAGTGATGGAACAGATTGCTTCTCTTTCAGAGAAATGCATGTGAGTTTCTGTTGAATGCTTGTAAGTAGCATAAGGCACTTTCAAAGGAAAGTGATTTTCTCTGAAAGGACAGCATTTAGAAAGTGAAGCAACACTCCATTCAATTCGTGCAGTGAATTGAAGTGTTGGAAGAGACTGCTTGTCTTTCATAGAAACGCGTTAGTGTTTCTTGTGAATGCTTGCAAGTACCATAAGGCACTTTCAAAGGAAAGTGATTTTCTCTGAAAGGACAGCCTTTAGAAAGTGAAGCAACACTCCATTCACTTCGCACAGTGAATTGAAGTGTTGGAACAGACTGCTTCTCTTTCAGAGAAACGCATGTGAGTTTCTTCCTAATGCTTGCAAGTAGCTTAAGGCACTTTCAAAGGAAAGTGATTTTCTCTGAAAGGACAGCATTTAGAAAGTGAAGCAACACTCCATTCACTTCGCACAGTGAATTGAAGTATTGGAACAGACTGCTTCTCTTTCAGAGAAATGCATGTGAGTTTCTGTTGAATTCTTGTAAGTAGCTTAAGGCACTTTCAAAGGAAAGTGATTTTCTCTGAAAGGACAGCATTTAGAATGTGAAGCAACACTCCATTCACTTCGCACAGTGAATTGAAGTGTTGGAAAATAAGGCTTCTCTTTCAGAGAAATGCATGTGAGTTTCTTGTGAATGCTTGAAAGTTGCCTAAGGCAATTTCAAACGAAAGTGATTTTCTCTGAAAGTACAGCATTTAGAAAGTGAAGCAACACTCCATTCAATTCGCACAGTGAAATGAAGTGTTCGAACAGATTGCTTCTCTTTCAGAGAAACGCATGTGAGTTTCTTCCTAATGCTTGTTAGTAGCTAAAGGCTCTTTCAAAGGAAAGTGATTTTCTCTGAAAGGACAGCATTTAGAAAGTGAAGCAACACTCCATTAACTTCGCACAGTGAATTGAAGTGTTGGAACAGACTCCTTCTCTTTCAGAGAAACACATGTGAGTTTCTCGTGAATGCTTGTAAGTAGATTAAGGCAGTTTCTAAGGAAAGTGATTTTCGCTACAAGGACAGCATTTAGAAAGTAAAGCAACACTCCATTCACTTCGCACAGTGAACTGAAGTGTTGGAACAGACTGCTTCTCTTTCAGAGAAACGCATTAGTGTTTCTTGTGAATGTTTGCAAGTAGCTTATGGCACTTTCAAAGGAAAGTGATTTTCTCTGAAAGGACAGCATTTAGAAAGTGAAGCAACACTCCATTCACTTCGCACAGAGAATTGAAGTGTTGGACCAGACTGCTTCTCTTTCAGAGAAATGCATGTGAGTTTCTGTTGAATGCTTGTAATTAGCTTAAGGCACTTTCAAAGGAAAGTGATTTTCTCTGAAAGGACAGCATTTAGAAAGTGAAGCAACACTCCATTCACCTTGCACAGTGAATTGAATTGTTGGAACAGACTGCTTCTCTTTCAGAGAAACGCATGTGAGTTTCTTCCTAATGCTTGCAAGTAGCTTAAGGCACTATCAAAGGAAAATGATTTTCTCTGAAAGAACAGAATTTAGAAAGTGAAGCAACACTCCCTTCACTGTGCACAGTGAATTGAAGTGTTGGAACAGACTGCTTCTCTTTCAGAGAAATGCATGTGAGTTTCTGGTGAATGCTTGTAAGTAGCTTAAGGCACTTTCAAATGAAAGTGTTTTTCTCTGAAAGGACAGCATTTAGAAAGTGAAGCAACACTCCATTTCCTTCGTGCAGTGAATTGAAGTGTTGGAACACACTGCTTGTCTTTCATAGAAACGCAATAGTGTTTCTTGTGAATGCTTGCAAGTAGCTTAAGGCACTTTCAAAGGAAAGTGATTTTCTCTGAAAGGACAGCATTTAGAAAGTGAAGCATCACTCCATTCACTTCGCACAGTGAATTGAAGTTTTCGAACAGAATGCTTCTCTTTCAGAGAAACGCATGTGAGTTTCTTCCTAATGCTTGCAAGTAGCTGAAGGAACTTTCAAAGGAAAGTGATTTTCTCTGAAAGGACAGTATTTAGAAAGTGAGGCAACCCTCCATTCACTTTGCCCAGTGAATTGAAGTGTTGGAACAGATTGCTTCTCTTTCAGAGAAATGCATGTGAGTTTCTGTTGAATGCTTGTAAGTAGCTTAAGGCACTTTCAAAGGAAAGTGATTTTCTCTGAATGGACAGCATTTAGAAAGTGAAGCAACACTCCATTCATTTCGCACAGTGAATTGAAGTGTAGGAACAGACTGCTTCTCTTTCTGAGAAACGCATGAGAGTTTCTTCCTAATGCTTGCAAGTAGCTTAAGGCACTTTCAAAGGAAAGTGATTTTCTCTGAAAGGACAGCATTTAGAAAGTGAAGCAACACTCCATTCACTTCGCAGAGTGAATTGAAGTATTGGAACAGACTGCTTCTCTTTCAGAGAAACACATGTGAGTTTCTGGTGAATGCTTGTAAGTAGCTTAAGGCACTTTCAAAGGAAAGTGATTTTCTCTGAAAGGACAGCATTTAGAAAGTGAAGCAACACTCCATTCACTTCGCATAGTGAATTGAAGTGTTGGAACAGACTGCTTCTCTTTCAGAGAAACGCATGTGAGTTTCTTCCTAATGCTTGCAAGAAGCTTAAGGCACTTTCAAAGGAAAGTGATTTTTTCTGAAAGGACAGCATTTCGAAAGTGAGGCAACACTCCATTCACTTCACACAGTGAATTGAAGTGTTGGAACACACTGCTTGTCTTTCATAGAAACGCATTAGTGTTTCTTTTGAATGCTTGCAAGTAGCTTAAGGCACTTTCAAAGGAAAGTGATTTTCTCTGAAAGGACAGCATTTAGAAAGTGAATCAACACTCCATTCACTTCGAACAGTGAATTGAAGGGTTGGAACAGAATGCTTCTCTTTCAGAGAAACGCATGTGAGTTTCTTCCTAATGCTTGCAAGTAGCTAAAGGCACTTTCAAAGGAAAGTGATTTTCTCTGAAAGGACAGTATTTAGAAAGTGAGGCAACACTCCATTCACTTTGCCCAGTGAATTGAAGTGTTGGAACAGACTGCTTCTCTTTCAGAGAAACGCATGTGAGTTTCTGGTGAATGCTTGTAAGAAGCTTAAGGCACTTTCAAACAAAGTGATTTTCTCTGAAAAGACAGCATTTAGAAAGTGAAGCAACACTCCATTAACTTCGCAGAGTGAATTGAAGTGTTGGAACAAACTGCTTCTCTTTCAGAGAAATGCATGGGAGTTTCTGTTGAATGCTTGTAAGTAGCTTAAGGCACTTTCAAAGGAAAGTGATTTTCTCTGAAAGGACAGCATTTAGAAAGTGAAGCAACACTCCATTCACTTCGCACAGTGAATTGAAGTGTTGGAACAGACTGCTTCTCTTTCAGAGAAACGCATGTGAGTTTCTTCCTAATGCTTGCAAGTAGCTTAAGGCACTTTCAAAGGAAAGTGATTTTCTCTGAAAGGACAGCATTTAGAAAGTGAAGCAACACTCCATTCACTTTGCACAGTGAATTGAAGTGTTGGAACAGACTGCTTCTCTTTCAGAGAAACGCATGTGAGTTTCTTGTAAATGCTTGCCAGTTGCTTAAGGCACTTTCAAAGGAAAGTGATTTTCTCTGAAAGGACAGCATTTAGAAAGTGAAGCAACACTCCATTTCCTTCGTGCAGTGAATTGAAGTGTTGGAACACACTGCTTGTCTTTCATAGAAACGCATTAGTGTTTCTTGTGAATGCTTGCAAGTAGCTTAAGGCACTTTCAAAGGAAAGTGATTTTCTCTGAAAGGACAGCATTTAGAAAGTGAAGCAACACTCCATTCACTTCGCATAGTGAATTGAAGTGTTGGAACAGACTGCTTCTCTTTCAGAGAAACGGATTAGTGTTTCTTCTGAATGCTTGCAAGTAGCTTAAGGCACTTTCAAAGGAAAGTGATTTTCTCTGAAAGGACAGCATTTAGAAAGTGAAGCAACACTCCATTCACTTCGCACAGTGAATTGAAGTGTTAGAACAGACTGGTTCTCTTTCAGAGAAACGCATGTGAGTTTCTTCCTAATGCTTGCAAGTAGGTTAAGGCACTTTCAAAGGAAAGTGATTTTCTCTGAAAGGACAGCATTTAGAAAGTGAAGCAAAACTCCATTCACTTCCCACAGTGAATTGAAGTGTTGGAACAGAGTGCTTCTCTTTCAGAGAAAGGCATGTGAGTTTCTGTTGAATGCTTGTAAGTAGCGTAAGGCACTTTCAAAGGAAAGTGATTTTCTCTGAAAGGACAGAATTTAGAAAGTGAAGCAACACTCCATTCACTTCGCACAGTGAATTGAAGTGTTGGAACAGACTGCTTCTCTTTCTGAGAAACGCATGTGAGTTTCTTCCTAATGCTTGCAAGTAGCTTAAGGCACTTTCAAAGGAAAGTGATTTTCTCTGAAAGGACAGCATTTAGAAAGTGAAGCAACACTCCATTCACTTCGCAGAGTGAATTGAAGTATTGGAACAGACTGCTTCTCTTTCAGAGAAACACATGTGAGTTTCTGGTGAATGCTTGTAAGTAGCTTAAGGCACTTTCAAAGGAAAGTGATTTTCTCTGAAAGGACAGCATTTAGAAAGTGAAGCAACACTCCATTCACTTCGCACAGTGAATTGAAGTGTTGGAACAGACTGCTTCTCTTTCAGAGAAACGCATGTGAGTTTCTTCCTAATGCTTGCAAGAAGCTTAAGGCACTTTCAAAGGAAAGTGATTTTCTCTGAAAGGACAGCATTTCGAAAGTGAGGCAACACTCCATTCACTTCGCACAGTGAATTGAAGTGTTGGAACACACTGCTTGTTTTTCATAGAAACGCATTAGTGTTTCTTGTGAATGCTTGCAAGTAGCTTAAGGCACTTTCAAAGGAAAGTGATTTTCTCTGAAAGGACAGCATTTAGAAAGTGAAGAAACACTCCATTCACTTCGAACAGTGAATTGAAGGGTTGGAACAGAATGCTTCTCTTTCAGAGAAACGCATGTGAGTTTCTTCCTAATGCTTGCAAGTAGCTTAAGGCACTTTCAAACTAAAGAGATTTTCTCTGAAAGGACAGTATTTAGAAAGTGAGGCAACACTCCATTCACTTTGCCCAGTGAATTGAAGTGTTGGAACAGACTGCTTCTCTTTCAGAGAAACGCATGTTAGTTTCTGGTGAATGCTTGTAAGTAGCTTAAGGCACTTTCAAACAAAGTGATTTTCTCTGAAAGGACAGCATTTAGAAAGTGAAGCAACACTCCATTCACTTCGCACAGTGAATTGAAGTGTTGGAACAAACTGCTTCTCTTTCAGAGAAATGCATGGGAGTTTCTGTTGAATGCTTGTAAGTAGCTTAAGGCACTTTCAAAGGAAAGTGATTTTCTCTGAAAGGACAGCATTTAGAAAGTGAAGCAACACTCCATTCACTTCGCACAGTGAATTGAAGTGTTGGAACAGACTGCTTCTCTTTCAGAGAAACGCATGTGAGTTTCTTCCTAATGCTTGCAAGTAGCTTAAGGCACTTTCAAAGGAAAGTGATTTTCTCTGAAAGGACAGCATTTAGAAAGTGAAGCAACACTCCATTCACTTCGCACAGTGAATTGAAGTGTTGGAACAGACTGGTTCTCTTTCAGAGAAATGCATGTGAGTTTCTTGTGAATGCTTGCAAGTTGCTTAAGGCACTTTCAAAGGAAAGTGATTTTCTCTGAAAGGACAGCATTTAGAAAGTGAAGCAACACTCCATTTCCTTCGTGCAGTGAATTGAAGTGTTGGAACACACTGCTTGTCTTTCATAGAAACGCATTAGTGTTTCTTGTGAATGCTTGCAAGTAGCTTAAGGCACTTTCAAAGGAAAGTGATTTTCTCTGAAAGGACAGCATTTAGAAAGTGAAGCAACACTCCATTCACTTCGCACAGTAAATTGAAGTGTTGGAACAGAATGCTTCTCTTTCAGAGAAACGCATGTGAGTTTCTTCCTAATGCTTGCAAGTAGCTGAAGGCACTTTCAAAGGAAAGTGATTTTCTCTGAAAGGACAGTATTTAGAAAGTGAGGCAACACTCCATTCACTATGCCCAGTGAATTGAAGTGTTGGAACAGATTGCTTCTCTTTCAGAGAAATACATGTGAGTTTCTGGTGAATGCTTGTAAGTAGCTTAAGGCAATTTCAAAGAAACGTGATTTTCTCTGAAAGGACAGCATTTAGAAAATGAAGCAACACTCCATTCACTTCGTACAGTGAATTGAAGTGTTGGAAGAGAAGGCTTCTCTTTCAGAGAAATGCATGTGAATTTCTTGTGAATGTTTGAAAGTTGCTTAAGGCACTTTCAAACAAAAGTGATTTTCTCTGAAAGGACAGGATTTAGAAAGTGAAGCAACACTCCATTCACTTCGCATAGTGAATTGAAGTGTTGGAACAGACTGCTTCTATTTCAGAGAAACGCATGTGTGTTTCCTGTGAATGCTTGAAAGTAGCTTAAGGCACTTTCAAAGGAAAGTGATTTTCTCTGAAAGGAGAGCATTTAGAAAGTGAAGTAACATTCCATTCACTTCGCACAGTGAATTGAAGTGTTGGAACAGACTGCTTCTCTTTCAGAGAAATGCATATGAGTGTCTGTTGAATGCTTGTAAGTAGCTCAAGGCTCGTTCAAAGGAAAGTGATTTTCTCTGAAAGGACAGCATTTGGAAAGTGAAGTAACATTCCATTCACTTCGCACAGTGAATTGAAGTGTTGGAACAGACTGCTTCTCTTTCAGAGAAATGCATGTGAGTTTCTGTTGAATGCTTGTAAGTAGCTCAAGGCTCTTTCAAAGGAAAGTGATTTTCTCTGAAAGGACAGCGTTTAGAAAGTAAAGCAACACTCCATTCCCTTCGCGCAATGAATTGAAGTGTTGGAACAGACTGCTTCTCTTTCAGAGAAACGCATTAGTGTTTCTTGTGAATGCTTGCAAGTAGCTTAAGGAACTTTCAAAGGAAAGTGATTTTCTCTGAAAGGACAGCATTTAGAAAGTGAAGCAACACTCCCTTCACTTCGCACAGTGAATTGAAGTGTTGGAACAGACTGGTTCTCTTTCAGAGAAACGCATGTTAGTTTCTTCCTAATGCTTGCAAGTAGCTTAAGCCACTTTCAAAGGAAAGTGATTTTCTCTGAAAGGACAGCATTTAGAAAGTGAAGCAACACTCCATTCACTACGCACAGTGAATTGAAGTGTTGGAACAGACTGCTTCTCTTTCAGAGAAACGCATGTGAGTTTCTTCCTTATGCTTGCAAGAAGCTTAAGGCACTTTCAAAGGAAAGTGATTTTCTCTGAAAGGACAGCATTTCGAAAGTGAGGCAACACTCCATTCACTTCGCACATTGAATTGAAGTGTTGGAACACACTGCTTGTCTTTCATAGAAACGCATTAGTGTTTCTTGTGAATGCTTGCAAGTAGCTTAAGGCACTTTCAAAGGAAAGTGATTTTCTCTGAAAGGACAGCATTTAGAAAGTGAAGCAACACTCCATTCACTTCGCACAGTGAATTGAAGTGTTGGAACAGACTGCTTCTCTTTCAGAGAAACGCATGTGAGTTTCTTGTGAATGCTTGCAAGTTGCTTAAGCCACTTTCAAAGGAAAGTGATTTTCTCTGAAAGGACAGCATTTAGAAAGTGAAGCAACACTCCATTTCCTTCGTGCAGTGAATTGAAGTGTTGGAACACACTGCTTGTCTTTCATAGAAACGCATTAGTGTTTCTTGTGAATGCTTGAAAGTAGCTTACGGCACTTTCAAAGGAAAGTGATTTTCTCTGAAAGGACAGCATTTAGAAAGTGAAGCAACACTCCATTCACTTCGCACAGTGAATTGAAGTGTTGGAACAGAATGCATCTCTTTCAGAGAAACGCATGTGAGTTTCTTCCTAATGCTTGCAAGTAGCTGAAGGTACTTTCAAAGGAAAGTGATTTTCTCTGAAAGGACAGTATTTAGAAAGTGAGGCAACACTCCATTCACTTTGCCCAGTGAATTGAAGTGTTGGAACAGATTGCTTCTCTTTCAGAGAAATACATGTGAGTTTCTGTTGAATGCTTGTAAGTAGCTTAAGGCAATTTCAAAGGAACGTGATTTTCTCTGAAAGGACAGCATTTAGAAAATGAAGCAACACTCCATTCACTTCGCACAGTGAATTGAAGTGTTGGAAGAGAAGGCTTCTCTTTCAGAGAAATCCATGTGAATTTCTTGTGAATGCTTGAAAGTTGCTTAAGGCACTTTCAAACAAAAGTGATTTTCTCTGAAAGGACAGGATTTAGAAAGTGAAGCAACACTCCATTCACTTCGCACAGTGAATTGAAGTGTTGGAACAGACTGCTTCTATTTCAGAGAAACGCATGTGAGTTTCTTCCTAATGCTTGCAAGTAGCTTAAGGCACTTTCAAAGGAAAGTGACTTTCTCTGAAAAGACAGCATTTAGAAAGTGAAGCAAGACTCCATTCACTTCGCACAGTGAATTGAAGTGTTGGAACAGACTGGTTCTCTTTCAGAGAAATGCATGTGAGTTTCTGTTGAATGCTTGTAAGTAGCTCAAGGCTCTTTCAAAGGAAAGTGATTTTCTCTGAAAGGACAGCATTTAGAAAGTAAAGCAACACTCCATTCCCTTCGCGCAATGAATTGAAGTGTTGGAACAGACTGCTTCCCTTTCAGAGAAAGGCATTAGTGTTTCTTGTGAATGCTTGCAAGTAGCTTAAGGCACTTTCAAAGGAAAGTGATTTTCTCTGAAAGGACAGCATTTAGAAAGTGAAGCAACACTCCATTCATTTCGCACAGTGAATTGAAGTGTTGGAACAGACTGCTTCTCTTTCAGAGAAACGCATGTGAGTTTCTTCCTAATGCTTGCAAGTAGCTTAAGGCACTTTCAAAGGAAAGTGATTTTCTCTAAAGGACAGCATTTAGAAAGTGAAGCAACACTCCATTCACTTCGCAGAGTGAATTGAAGTATTGGAACAGACTGCTTCTCTTTCAGAGAAACACATGTGAGTTTCTGGTGAATGCTTGTAATTAGCTTAAGGCACTTTCAAAGGAAAGTGATTTTCTCTGAAAGGACAGCATTTAGAAAGTGAAGCAACACTCCATTCACTTCGCACAGTGAATTGAAGTGTTGGAACAGACTGCTTCTCTTTCAGAGAAACGCGTGTGAGTTTCTTCCTTATGCTTGCAAGAAGCTTAAGGCACTTTCAAAGGAAAGTGATTTTCTCTGAAAGGACAGCATTTCGAAAGTGAGGCAACACTCCATTCACTTCGCACATTGAATTGAAGTGTTGGAACACACTGCTTGTCTTTCATAGAAACGCATTAGTGTTTCTTGTGAATGCTTGCAAGTAGCTTAAGGCACTTTCAAAGGAAAGTGATTTTCTCTGAAAGGACAGCATTTAGAAAGTGAAGAAACACTCCATTCACTTCGAACAGTGAATTGAAGAGTTGGAACAGAATGCTTCTCTTTCAGAGAAACGCATGTGAGTTTCTTCCTAATGCTTGCAAGTAGCTTAAGGCACTTTCAAAGGAAAGTGATTTTCTCTGAAAGAACAGTATTCAGAAAGTGAGGCAACACTCCATTCACTTTGCCCAGTGAATTGAAGTGTGGGAACAGACTGCTTCTCTTTCAGAGAAACGCATGTGAGTTTCTGGTGAATGCTTGTAAGTAGCTTAAGGCACTTTCAAACAAAGTGATTTTCCCTGAAAAGACAGCATGTAGAAAGTGAAGCAACACTCCATTCACTTCGCAAAGTGAATTGAAGTGTTGGAACAAACTGCTTCTCTTTCAGAGAAATGCATGGGAGTTTCTGTTGAATGCTTGCAAGAAGCTTAAGGCACTTTCAAAGGAAAGTGATTTTCTCTGAAAGGACAGCATTTAGAAAGTGAGGCAACACTCCATTCACTTCGCACATTGAATTGAAGTGTTGGAACACACTGCTTGTCTTTCATAGAAACGCATTAGTGTTTCTTGTGAATGCTTGCAAGTAGCTTAAGGCACTTTCAAAGGAAAGTGATTTTCTCTGAAAGGACAGCATTTAGAAAGTGAAGCAACACTCCATTCACTTCGCACAGTGAATTGAAGTGTTGGAACAAACTGCTTCTCTTTCAGAGAAATGCATGTGAGTTTCTGTTGAATGCTTGTAAGTAGCTTAAGGCACTTTCAAAGGAAAGTGATTTTCTCTGAAAGGACAGCATTTAGAAAGTGAAGCAACACTCCATTCACTTCGCACAGTGAATTGAAGTGTTGGAACAGACTGCTTCTCTTTCAGAGAAACGCATGTGAGTTTCTTGTGAATGCTTGCAAGTTGCTTAAGTCACTTTCAAAGGAAAGTGATTTTCTCTGAAAGGAGAGCATTTAGAAAGTGAAGCAACACTCCATTTCCTTCGCGCAGTGAATTGAAGTGTTGGAACACACTGCTTGTCTTTCATAGAAACGCATTAGTGTTTCTTGTGAATGCTTGCAAGTAGCTTAAGGCACTTTCAAAGGAAAGTGATTTTCTCTGAAAGGACAGCATTTAGAAAGTGAATCAACACTCCATTCACTTCGCACAGTGAATTGAAGTGTTGGAACAGAATGCTTCTCTTTCAGAGAAACGCATGTGAGTTTCTTCCTAATGCTTGCAAGTAGCTGAAGGTACTTTCAAAGGAAAGTGATTTTCTCTGAAAGGACAGTATTCAGAAAGTGAGGCAACACTCCATTCACTTTGCCCAGTGAATTGAAGTGTTGGAACAGACTGGTTCTCTTTCAGAGAAACGCATGTGAGTTTCTTCCTAATGCTTGCAAGTAGCTTAAGGCACTTTCAAAGGAAAGTGACTTTCTCTGAAAGGACAGCATTTAGAAAGTGAAGCAACACTCCATTCACTTCGCACAGTGAATTGAAGTGTTGGAACAGACTGGTTCTCTTTCAGAGAAACGCATGTGAGTTTCTTCCTAATGCTTGCAAGTAGCTGAAGGTACTTTCAAAGGAAAGTGATTTTCTCTGAAAGGACAGCATTTAGAAAGTGAAGTAACATTCCATTCACTTCGCACAGTGAATTGAAGTGTTGGAACAGACTGCTTCTCTTTCAGAGAAACGCATTAGTGTTTCTTGTGAATGCTTGCAAGTAGCTTAAGGCACTTTCAAAGGAAAGTGATTTTCTCTGAAAGGACAGCATTTAGAAAGTGAAGCAACACTCCATTCACTTCGCACAGTGAATTGAAGTGTTGGAACAGACTGGTTCTATTTCAGAGAAACGCATGTGAGTTTCTTCCTAATGCTTGCAAGTAGCTTAAGGCACTTTCAAAGGAAAGTGACTTTCTCTGAAAGGACAGCATTTAGAAAGTGAAGCAACACTCCATTCACTTCGCAGAGTGAATTGAAGTATTGGAACAGACTGCTTCTCTTTCAGAGAAACACATGTGAGTTTCTGGTGAATGCTTGTAAGTAGCTTAAGGCACTTTCAAAGGAAAGTGATTTTCTCTGAAAGGACAGCATTTAGAAAGTGAAGCAACACTCCATTCACTTCGCACAGTGAATTGAAGTGTTGGAACAGACTGCTTCTCTTTCAGAGAAACGCGTGTGAGTTTCTTCCTTATGCTTGCAAGAAGCTTAAGGCACTTTCAAAGGAAAGTGATTTTCTCTGAAAGGACAGCATTTCGAAAGTGAGGCAACACTCCATTCACTTCGCACATTGAATTGAAGTGTTGGAACACACTGCTTGTCTTTCATAGAAACGCATTAGTGTTTCTTGTGAATGCTTGCAAGTAGCTTAAGGCACTTTCAAAGGAAAGTGATTTTCTCTGAAAGGACAGCATTTAGAAAGTGAAGAAACACTCCATTCACTTCGAACAGTGAATTGAAGAGTTGGAACAGAATGCTTCTCTTTCAGAGAAACGCATGTGAGTTTCTTCCTAATGCTTGCAAGTAGCTTAAGGCACTTTCAAAGGAAAGTGATTTTCTCTGAAAGAACAGTATTCAGAAAGTGAGGCAACACTCCATTCACTTTGCCCAGTGAATTGAAGTGTGGGAACAGACTGCTTCTCTTTCAGAGAAACGCATGTGAGTTTCTGGTGAATGCTTGTAAGTAGCTTAAGGCACTTTCAAACAAAGTGATTTTCTCTGAAAAGACAGCATGTAGAAAGTGAAGCAACACTCCATTCACTTCGCAAAGTGAATTGAAGTGTTGGAACAAACTGCTTCTCTTTCAGAGAAATGCATGGGAGTTTCTGTTGAATGCTTGCAAGAAGCTTAAGGCACTTTCAAAGGAAAGTGATTTTCTCTGAAAGGACAGCATTTAGAAAGTGAGGCAACACTCCATTCACTTCGCACATTGAATTGAAGTGTTGGAACACACTGCTTGTCTTTCATAGAAACGCATTAGTGTTTCTTGTGAATGCTTGCAAGTAGCTTAAGGCACTTTCAAAGGAAAGTGATTTTCTCTGAAAGGACAGCATTTAGAAAGTGAAGCAACACTCCATTCACTTCGCACAGTGAATTGAAGTGTTGGAACAAACTGCTTCTCTTTCAGAGAAATGCATGTGAGTTTCTGTTGAATGCTTGTAAGTAGCTTAAGGCACTTTCAAAGGAAAGTGATTTTCTCTGAAAGGACAGCATTTAGAAAGTGAAGCAACACTCCATTCACTTCGCACAGTGAATTGAAGTGTTGGAACAGACTGCTTCTCTTTCAGAGAAACGCATGTGAGTTTCTTGTGAATGCTTGCAAGTTGCTTAAGTCACTTTCAAAGGAAAGTGATTTTCTCTGAAAGGAGAGCATTTAGAAAGTGAAGCAACACTCCATTTCCTTCGCGCAGTGAATTGAAGTGTTGGAACACACTGCTTGTCTTTCATAGAAACGCATTAGTGTTTCTTGTGAATGCTTGCAAGTAGCTTAAGGCACTTTCAAAGGAAAGTGATTTTCTCTGAAAGGACAGCATTTAGAAAGTGAATCAACACTCCATTCACTTCGCACAGTGAATTGAAGTGTTGGAACAGAATGCTTCTCTTTCAGAGAAACGCATGTGAGTTTCTTCCTAATGCTTGCAAGTAGCTGAAGGTACTTTCAAAGGAAAGTGATTTTCTCTGAAAGGACAGTATTCAGAAAGTGAGGCAACACTCCATTCACTTTGCCCAGTGAATTGAAGTGTTGGAACAGACTGGTTCTCTTTCAGAGAAACGCATGTGAGTTTCTTCCTAATGCTTGCAAGTAGCTTAAGGCACTTTCAAAGGAAAGTGACTTTCTCTGAAAGGACAGCATTTAGAAAGTGAAGCAACACTCCATTCACTTCGCACAGTGAATTGAAGTGTTGGAACAGACTGGTTCTCTTTCAGAGAAACGCATGTGAGTTTCTTCCTAATGCTTGCAAGTAGCTGAAGGTACTTTCAAAGGAAAGTGATTTTCTCTGAAAGGACAGCATTTAGAAAGTGAAGTAACATTCCATTCACTTCGCACAGTGAATTGAAGTGTTGGAACAGACTGCTTCTCTTTCAGAGAAACGCATTAGTGTTTCTTGTGAATGCTTGCAAGTAGCTTAAGGCACTTTCAAAGGAAAGTGATTTTCTCTGAAAGGACAGCATTTAGAAAGTGAAGCAACACTCCATTCACTTCGCACAGTGAATTGAAGTGTTGGAACAGACTGGTTCTATTTCAGAGAAACGCATGTGAGTTTCTTCCTAATGCTTGCAAGTAGCTTAAGGCACTTTCAAAGGAAAGTGACTTTCTCTGAAAGGACAGCATTTAGAAAGTGAAGCAACACTCCATTCACTTCCCACAGTGAATTGAAGTGTTGGAACAGAGTGCTTCTCTTTCAGAGAAAGGCATGTGAGTTTCTGGTGAATGCTTGTAAGTAGCTTAAGGCACTTTCAAACAAAGTGATTTTCTCTGAAAGGACAGCATTTAGACAGTGAAGCAACACTCCATTCACTTCGCACAGTGAATTGAAATGTTGGAACAAACTGCTTCTCTTTCAGAGAAATGCATGAGAGTTTCTGTTGAATGCTTGTAAGTAGCTTAAGGCACTTTCAAAGGAAAGTGATTTTCTCTGAAAGGACAGCATTTAGAAAGTGAAGCAACACTCCATTCACTTCGCACAGTGAATTGAAGTGTTGGAACTTACTGCTTCTCTTTCTGAGAAACGCATGTGAGTTTCTTCCTAATGCTTGCAAGTAGCTTAAGGCACTTTCAAAGGAAAGTGATTTTCTCTGAAAGGACAGCATTTAGAAAGTGAAGCAACACTCCATTCACTTCGCAGAGTGAATTGAAGTATTGGAACAGACTGCTTCTCTTTCAGAGAAACACATGTGAGTTTCTGGTGAATGCTTGTAAGTAGCTTAAGGCACTTTCAAAGGAAAGTGATTTTCTCTGAAAGGACAGCATTTAGAAAGTGAAGCAACACTCCATTCACTTCGAACAGTGAATTGAAGGGTTGGAACAGACTGCTTCTCTTTCAGAGAAACGCATGTGAGTTTCTGGTGAATGCTTGTAAGTAGCTTAAGGCACTTTCAAACAAAGTGATTTTCTCTGAAAAGACAGCATTTAGAAAGTGAAGCAACACTCCATTCACTTCGCACAGTATATTGAAGTGTTGGAACAAACTGCTTCTCTTTCAGAGAAATGCATGGGAGTTTCTGTTGAATGCTTGTAAGTAGCTTAAGGCACTTTCAAAGGAAAGTGATTTTCTCTGAAAGGACATAATTTAGAAAGTGAAGCAACACTCCATTCACTTCGCACAGTGAATTGAAGTGCTGGAACAGACTGCTTCTCTTTCAGAGAAACGCATGTGAGTTTCTTCCTAATGCTTGCAAGAAGCTTAAGGCAATTTCAAAGGAAAGTGATTTTCTCTGAAAGGACAGCATTTCGAAAGTGAGGCAACACTCCATTCACTTCGCACAGTGAATTGAAGTGTTGGAACACACTGCTTGTCTTTCATAGAAACGCATTAGTGTTTCTTGTGAATGCTTGCAAGTAGCTTAAGGCACTTTCAAAGGAAAGTGATTTTCTCTGAAAGGACAGCATTTAGAAAGTGAAGAAACACTCCATTCACTTCGAACAGTGAATTGAAGGGTTGGACCAGAATGCTTCTCTTTCAGAGAACGCATGTGAGTTTCTTCCTAATGCTTGCAAGTAGCTTAAGGCACTTTCAAAGGAAAGTGATTTTCTCTGAAAGGACAGTATTTAGAAAGTGAGGCAACACTCCATTCACTTTGCCCAGTGAATTGAAGTGTAGGAACAGACTGCTTCTCTTTCAGAGAAACGCATGTGAGTTTCTGGTGAATGCTTGTAAGTAGCTTAAGGCACTTTCAAATAAAGTGATTTTCTCTGAAAAGACAGCATTTAGAAAGTGAAGCAACACTCCATTCACTTCGCACAGTGAATTGAAGTGTTGGAACAAACTGCTTCTCTTTCAGAGAAATGCATGGGAGTTTCTGTTGAATGCTTGTAAGTAGCTTAAGGTACTTTCAAAGGAAAGTGATTTTCTCTGAAAGGACAGCATTTAGAAAGTGAAGCAACACTCCATTCACTTCGCACAGTGAATTGAAGTGTTGGAACAGACTGCTTCTCTTTCAGAGAAACGCATGTGAGTTTCTTCCTAATGCTTGCAAGTAGGTTAAGGCACTTTCAAAGGAAAGTGATTTTCTCTGAAAGGACAGCATTTAGAAAGTGAAGCAACACTCCATTCACTTCGCACAGTGAATTGAAGTGTTGGAACAGACTGCTTCTCTTTCTGAGAAACGCATGTGAGTTTCTTCCTAATGCTTGCAAGTAGCTTAAGGCACTTTCAAAGGAAAGTGATTTTCTCTGAAAGGACAGCATTTAGAAAGTGAAGCAACACTCCATTCACTTCGCAGAGTGAATTGAAGTATTGGAACAGACTGCTTCTCTTTCAGAGAAACACATGTGAGTTCTGGTGAATGCTTGTAAGTAGCTTAAGGCACTTTCATAGGAAAGTGATTTTCTCTGAAAGGACAGCATTTAGAAAGTGAAGCAACACTCCATTCACTTCGCACAGTGAATTGAAGTGTTGGAACAGACTGCTTCTCTTTCAGAGAAACGCATGTGAGTTTCTTCCTAATGCTTGCAAGAAGCTTAAGGCACTTTCAAAGGAAAGTGATTTTCTCTGAAAGGACAGCATTTAGAAAGTGAGGCAACACTCCATTCACTTCGCACAGTGAATTGAAGTGTTGGAACACACTGCTTGTCTTTCATAGAAACGCATTAGTGTTTCTTGTGAATGCTTGCAAGTAGCTTAAGGCACTTTCAAATGAAAGTGATTTTCTCTGAAAGGACAGCATTTAGAAAGTGAAGAAACACTCCATTCACTTCGAACAGTGAATTGAAGGGTGGAACAGAATGCTTCTCTTTCAGAGAAACGCATGTGAGTTTCTTCCTAATGCTTGCAAGTAGCTGAAGGCACTTTCAAAGGAAAGTGATTTTCTCTGAAAGGACAGTATTTAGAAAGTGAGGCAACACTCCATTCACTTTGCCCAGTGAATTGAAGTGTTGGAACAGATTGCTTCTCTTTCAGAGAAATACATGTGAGTTTCTGTTGAATGCTTGTAAGTAGCTTAAGGCAATTTCAAAGGAACGTGATTTTCTCTGAAAGGACAGCATTTAGAAAATGAAGCAACACTCCATTCACTTCGCACAGTGAATTGAAGTGTTGGAAGAGAAGGCTTCTCTTTCAGAGAAATCCATGTGAATTTCTTGTGAATGCTTGAAAGTTGCTTAAGGCACTTTCAAACAAAAGTGATTTTCTCTGAAAGGACAGGATTTAGAAAGTGAGGCAACACTCCATTCACTTCGCACAGTGAATTGAAGTGTTGGAACAGACTGCTTCTCTTTCAGAGAATCGCATGTGAGTTTCTTCCTAATGCTTGCAAGTAGCTTAAGGCACTTTCAAAGGAAAGTGACTTTCTCTGAAAGGACAGCATTTAGAAAGTGAAGCAACACTCCATTCACTTCGCACAGTGAATTGAAGTGTTGGAACAGACTGCTTCACTTTCAGAGAAACGCATGTGAGCTTCTTCCTAGCAAGTAGCTTAAGGCACTTTCAAAGGAAAGTGATTTTCTCTTGAAAGGACAGCATTTAGAAAGTGGAGCAACACTCCATTCACTTCGCACAGTGAATTGAAGTGTTGGAACAGACTGCTTCTTTTTCAGAGAAATGCATGTGATTTTCTGTTGAATGCTTGTAAGTAGCTCAAAGCTCTTTCAAAGGAAAGTGATTTTCTCTGAAAGGACAGCATTTAGAAAGTAAAGCAACACTCCATTCCCCTCGTGCAATGAATTGAAGTGTTGAAACAGACTGCTTCTCTTTCATAGAAACGCATTAGTGTTTCTTGTGAATGCTTGCAAGTAGCTTAAGGCACTTTCAAAGGAAAGTGATTTTCTCTGAAAGGACAGCATTTAGAAAGTGAAGCAACACTCCATTCACTTCGCACAGTGAATTGAAGTGTTGGAACAGACTGCTTCTCTTTCAGAGAAACGCATGTGAGTTTCTTCCTAATGCTTGCAAGTAGCTTAAGGCACTTTCAAAGGAAAGTGACTTTCACTGAAAGGACAGCATTTAGAAAGTGAAGCAACACTCCATTCACTTCGCACAGTGAATTGAAGTGTTGGAACAGACTGCTTCTCTTTCAGAGAAACGCATGTGAGTTTCTTCCTAATGCTTGCAAGTAGCTTAAGGCACTTTCAAAGGAAAGTGATTTTCTCTGAAAGGACAGCATTTAGAAAGTGAAGCAACACTCCATTCACTTCGCACAGTGAATTGAAGTGTTGGAACAGACTGCTTCTCTTTCAGAGAAATGCATGTGAGTTTCTTGTGAATGCTTGCAAGTTGCTTAAGGCACTTTCAAAGGAAAGTGATTTTCTCTGAAAGAACAGCATTTAGAAAGTGAAGCAACACTCCATTTCCTTCGTGCAGTGAATTGAAATGTTGGAACACACTGCTTGTCTTTCATAGAAACGCATTAGTGTTTCTTGTGAATGCTTGCAAGAAGCTTAAGGCACTTTCAAAGGAAAGTGATTTTCTCTGAAAGGACAGCATTTAGAAAGTGAAGCAACAATCCATTCACTTCGCACAGTGAATTGAAGTGTTGGAACAGACTGGTTCTCTTTCAGAGAAACGCATGTGAGTTTCTTCCTAATGCTTGCAAGTAGCTTAAGGCACTTTCAAAGGAAAGTGACTTATTCTGAAAGGACAGCATTTAGAAAGTGAAGCAACACTCCATTCACTTCCCACAGTGAATTGAAGTGTTGGAACAGAGTGCTTCTCTTTCAGAGAAAGGCATGTGAGTTTCTGGTGAATGCTTGTAAGTAGCTTAAGGCACTTTCAAACAAAGTGATTTTCTCTGAAAGGACAGCATTTAGAAAGTGAAGTAACACTCCATTCACTTCGCACAGTGAATTGAAGTGTTGGAACAAACTGCTTCTCTTTCAGAGAAATGCATGTGAGTTTCTGTTGAATGCTTGTAAGTAGCTTAAGGCACTTTCAAAGGAAAGTGATTTTCTCTGAAAGGACAGCATTTAGAAAGTGAAGCAACACTCCATTCACTTCGCACAGTGAATTGAAGTGTTGGAACAGACTGCTTCTCTTTCAGAGAAACGCATGTGAGTTTCTTCCTAATGCTTGCAAGAAGCTTAAGGCACTTTCAAAGGAAAGTGATTTTCTCTGAAAGGACAGCATTTAGAAAGTGAGGCAACACTCCATTCACTTCGCACAGTGAATTGAAGTGTTGGAACACACTGCTTGTCTTTCATAGAAACGCATTAGTGTTTCTTGTGAATGCTTGCAAGTAGCTTAAGGCACTTTCAAAGGAAAGTGATTTTCTCTGAAAGGACAGCATTGAGAAAGTGAAGAAACACTCCATTCACTTCGAACAGTGAATTGAAGGGTTGGAACAGAATGCTTCTCTTTCAGAGAAACGCATGTGAGTTTCTTCCTAATGCTTGCAAGTAGCTTAAGGCACTTTCAAAGGAAAGTGATTTTCTATGAAAGGACAGTATTTAGAAAGTGAGGCAACACTCCATTCACTTTGCCCAGTGAATTGAAGTGTTGGAACAGACTGCTTCTCTTTCAGAGAAATGCATGTGAGTTACTGGTGAATGCTTGTAAGTAGCTTAAGGCACTTTCAAACAAAGTGATTTTCTCTGAAAAGACAGCATTTAGAAAGTGAAGCAACATTCCATTCACTTCGCACAGTGAATTGAAGTGTTGGAACAAACTGCTTCTCTTTCAGAGAAATGCATGGGAGTTTCTGTTGAATGCTTGTAAGTAGCTTAAGGCACTTTCAAAGGAAAGTGATTTTCTCTGAAAGGACAGCATTTAGAAAGTGAAGCAACACTCCATTCACTTCGCACAGTGAATTGAAGTGTTGGAACAGACTGCTTCTCTTTCAGAGAAACGCATGTGAGTTTCTTCCTAATGCTTGCAAGTAGCTGAAGGCACTTTCAAAGGAAAGTGATTTTCTCTGAAAGGACAGCATTTAGAAAGTGAAGCAACACTCCATTCACTTCGCACAGTGAATTGAAGTGTTGGAACAGACTGCTTCTCTTTCAGAGAAATGCATGTGAGTTTCTTGTGAATGCTTGCAAGTTGCTTAAGGCACTTTCAAAGGAAAGTGATTTTCTCTGAAAGGACAGCATTTAGAAAGTGAAGCAACACTCCATTTCCTTCGTGCAGTGAATTGAAATGTTGGAACACACTGCTTGTCTTTCATAGAAACGCATTAGTGTTTCTTGTGAATGCTTGCAAGAAGCTTAAGGCACTTTCAAAGGAAAGTGATTTTCTCTGAAAGGACAGCATTTAGAAAGTGAAGCAACAATCCATTCACTTCGCACAGTGAATTGAAGTGTTGGAACAGACTGCTTCCTTTTAGAGAAACGCATGTGTGTTTCTTCCTAATGCTTGCAAGTAGCTTAAGGCACTTTCAAAGGAAAGTGATTTTCTCTGAAAGGACAGCATTTAGAAAGTGAAGCAACACTCCATTCACTTCGCACAAAGAATTGAAGTATTGGAACAGACTGCTTCTCTTTCATAGAAACGCATGTGAGTTTCTTCCTAATGCTTGCAAGTAGCTTAAGGCACTTTCAAAGGAAAGTGATTTTCTCTGAAAGGACAGCATTTAGAAAGTGAAGCAACACTCCATTAACTTCGCACAGTGAATTGAAGTGCTGGAACAGACTGCTTCTCTTTCAGAGAAATGCATGTGAGTTTCTGTTGAATGCTTGTAAGTAGCTTAAGGCACTTTCAAAGGAAAGAGATTTTCTATGAAAGGACAGCATTTAGAAAGTGAAGCAACACTCCATTCACTACGCACAGTGAATTGAAGTGTTGGAACAGACTTCTTCTGTTTCAGAGAAACGCATGTGAGTTTCTGTTGAATGCTTGTAAGTAGCTTAGGGCACTTTCAAAGGTAAGTGATTTTCTCTGAAAGGACAGCATTTAGAAAGTGAAGCAACACTCCATTCACTTCACACAGTGAATTGAAGTGTTGGAACAGACTGCTTCACTTTCAGAGAAACGCATGTGAGCTTCTTCCTAGCAAGTAGCTTAAGGCACTTTCAAAGGAAAGTGATTTTCTCTTGAAAGGACAGCATTTAGAAAGTGGAGCAACACTCCATTCACTTCGCACAGTAAATTGAAGTGTTGGAACAGACTGCTTCTTTTTCAGAGAAATGCATGTGATTTTCTGTTGAATGCTTGTAAGTAGCTCAAGGCTCTTTCAAAGGAAAGTGATTTTCTCTGAAAGGACAGCATTTAGAAAGTAAAGCAACACTCCATTCCCCTCGTGCAATGAATTGAAGTGTTGAAACAGACTGCTTCTCTTTCATAGAAACGCATTAGTGTTTCTTGTGAATGCTTGCAAGTAGCTTAAGGCACTTTCAAAGGAAAGTGATTTTCTCTGAAAGGACAGCATTTAGAAAGTGAAGCAACACTCCATTCACTTCGCACAGTGAATTGAAGTGTTGGAACAGACTGCTTCTCTTTCAGAGAAACGCATGTCAGTTTCTGTTGAATGCTTGTAAGTAGCTTAAGGCACTTTCAAAGGAAAGAGATTTTCTCTGAAAGGACAGCATTTAGAAAGTGAGGCAACACTCCATTCACTTCACACAGTGAATTGAAGTGTTGGAACAGACTGCTTCCTTTTAGAGAAACGCATGTGTGTTTCTTCCTAATGCTTGCAAGTAGCTTAAGGCACTTTCAAAGGAAAGTGAATTTCTCTGAAAGGACAGCATTTAGAAAGTGAAGCAACACTCCATTCACTTCGCACAGTGAATTGAAGTGTTTGAACAGACTGCTTCTCTTTCAGAGAAACGCATGTGAGTTTCTTCCTAATGCTTGCAAGTAGTTTAAGGCACTTTCAAAGGAAAGTGATTTTCTCTGAAAGGACAGCATTTAGAAAGTGAAGCAACACTCCATTCACTTCGCACAGTGAATTGAAGTGTTGGAACAGACTGGTTCTCTTTCAGAGAAACGCATGTTAGTTTCTTCCTAATGCTTGTAAGTAGCTTAAGGCACTTTCAAACAAAGTGATTTTCTCTGAAAGGACAGGATTTAGAAAGTGAAGCAACACTCCATTCACTTCGCAGAGTGAATTGAAGTATTGGAACAGACTGCTTCTCTTTCAGAGAAACGCATGTGAGTTTCTTCCTTATGCTTGCAAGAAGCTTAAGGCACTTTCAAAGGAAAGTGATTTTCTCTGAAAGGACAGCATTTCGAAAGTGTGGCAACACTCCATTCACTTCGCACATTGAATTGAAGTGTTGGAACACACTGCTTGTCTTTCATAGAAACGCATTAGTGTTTCTTGTGAATGCTTGCAAGTAGCTTCTGGCACTTTCAAAGGAAAGTGATTTTCTCTGAAAGGACAGCATTTAGAAAGTGAAGAAACACTCCATTCACTTCGAACAGTGAAGTGAAGAGTTGGAACAGAATGCTTCTCTTTCAGAGAAACGCATGTGAGTTTCTTCCTAATGCTTGCAAGTAGCTTAAGGCACTTTCAAAGGAAAGTGATTTTCTCTGAAAGGACAGTATTCAGAGAGTGAGGCAACACTCCATTCACTTTGCACAGTGAATTGAAGTGTTGGAACAGACTGCTTCTCTTTCAGAGAAACGCATGTGAGTTTCTGGTGAATGCTTGTAAGTAGCTTAAGGCACTTTCAAACAAAGTGATTTTCTCTGAAAAGACAGCATGTAGAAAGTGAAGCAACACTCCATTCACTTCGCACAGTGAATTGAAGTGTTGGAACAAACTGCTTCTCTTTCAGAGAAATGCATGGGAGTTTCTGTTGAATGCTTGTAAGTAGCTTAAGGCACTTTCAAAGGAAAGTGATTTTCTCTGAAAGGACAGCATTTAGAAAGTGAAGCAACACTCCATTCACTTCGCACAGTGAATTGAAGTGTTGGAACAGACTGCTTCTCTTTCAGAAAAACACATGTGAGTTTCTTCCTAATGCTTGCAAGTAGCTTAAGGCACTTTCAAAGGAAAGTGATTTTCTCTGAAAGGACAGCATTTAGAAAGTGAAGCAACACTCCATTCACTTCGCACAGTGAATTGAAGTGTTGGAACAAACTGCTTCTCTTTCAGAGAAATGCATGTGAGTTTCTGTTGAATGCTTGTAAGTAGCTTAAGGCACTTTCAAAGGAAAGTGATTTTCTCTGAAAGGACAGCATTTAGAAAGTGAAGCAACACTCCATTCACTTCGCACAGTGAATTGAAGTGTTGGAACAGACTGTTTCTCTTTCTGAGAAACGCATGTGAGTTTCTTCCTTATGCTTGCAAGTAGCTTAAGGCACTTTCAAAGGGAAGTGATTTTCTCTGAAAGGACAGCATTTAGAAAGTGAAGCAACACTCCATTCACTTCGCAGAGTGAATTGAAGTATTGGAACAGACTGCGTCTCTTCCAGAGAAACACATGTGAGTTTCTGGTGAATGCTTGTAAGTAGCTTAAGGCACTTTCAAAGGAAAGTGATTTTCTCTGAAAGTACAGTATTTAGAAAGTGAAGCAACACTCCATTCACTTCGCACAGTGAATTGAAGTTTTGGAACAGACTGCTTCTCTTTCAGAGAAACGCATGTGAGTTTCTTCCTTAGGCTTGCAAGAAGCTTAAGGCACTTTCAAAGGAAAGTGATTTTCTCTGAAAGGACAGCATTTCGAAAGTGAGGCAACACTCCATTCACTTCGCACAGTGAATTGAAGTGTTGGAACACACTGCTTGTCTTTCATAGAAACGCATTAGTGTTTCTTGTGAATGCTTGCAAGTAGCTTAAGGCACTTTCAAAGGGAAGTGATTTTCTCTGAAAGGACAGCATTTAGAAAGTGAAGCAACACTCCATTCACTTCGCACAGTGAATTGAAGTGCTGGAACAGACTGCTTCTCTTTCATAGAAACGCATTAGTGTTTCTTGTGAATGCTTGCAAGTAGCTTAAGGCACTTTCAAAGGAAAGTGATTTTCTCTGAAAGGACAGCATTTAGAAAGTGAAGCAACACTCCATTCACTTCGCACAGTGAATTGAAGTGTTGGAACAGACTGCTTCTCTTTCAGAGAAACGCATGTCAGTTTCTGTTGAATGCTTGTAAGTAGCTTAAGGCACTTTCAAAGGAAAGAGATTTTCTCTGAAAGGACAGCATTTAGAAAGTGAGGCAACACTCCATTCACTTCACACAGTGAGTTGAAGTGTTGGAACAGACTGCTTCCTTTTAGAGAAACGCATGTGTGTTTCTTCCTAATGCTTGCAAGTAGCTTAAGGCACTTTCAAAGGAAAGTGAATTTCTCTGAAAGGACAGCATTTAGAAAGTGAAGCAACACTCCATTCACTTCGCACAGTGAATTGAAGTGTTGGAACAGACTGCTTCTCTTTCAGAGAAACGCATGTGAGTTTCTTCCTAATGCTTGCAAGTAGTTTAAGGCACTTTCAAAGGAAAGTGATTTTCTCTGAAAGGACAGCATTTAGAAAGTGAAGCAACACTCCATTCACTTCGCACAGTGAATTGAAGTGTTGGAACAGACTGGTTCTCTTTCAGAGAAACGCATGTTAGTTTCTTCCTAATGCTTGTAAGTAGCTTAAGGCACTTTCAAACAAAGTGATTTTCTCTGAAAGGACAGGATTTAGAAAGTGAAGCAACACTCCATTCACTTCGCAGAGTGAATTGAAGTATTGGAACAGACTGCTTCTCTTTCAGAGAAACGCATGTGAGTTTCTTCCTTATGCTTGCAAGAAGCTTAAGGCACTTTCAAAGGAAAGTGATTTTCTCTGAAAGGACAGCATTTCGAAAGTGAGGCAACACTCCATTCACTTCGCACATTGAATTGAAGTGTTGGAACACACTGCTTGTCTTTCATAGAAACGCATTAGTGTTTCTTGTGAATGCTTGCAAGTAGCTTAAGGCACTTTCAAAGGAAAGTGATTTTCTCTGAAAGGACAGCATTTAGAAAGTGAAGAAACACTCCATTCACTTCGAACAGTGAATTGAAGAGTTGGAACAGAATGCTTCTCTTTCAGAGAAACGCATGTGAGTTTCTTCCTAATGCTTGCAAGTAGCTTAAGGCACTTTCAAAGGAAAGTGATTTTCTCTGAAAGGACAGTATTCAGAAAGTGAGGCAACACTCCATTCACTTTGCCCAGTGAATTGAAGTGTTGGAACAGACTGCTTCTCTTTCAGAGAAACGCATGTGAGTTTCTGGTGAATGCTTGTAAGTAGCTTAAGGCACTTTCAAACAAAGTGATTTTCTCTGAAAAGACAGCATGTAGAAAGTGAAGCAACACTCCATTCACTTCGCACAGTGAATTGAAGTGTTGGAACAGACTGCTTCTCTTTCAAAAAAACACATGTGAGTTTCTTCCTAATGCTTGCAAGTAGCTTAAGGCACTTTCAAAGGAAAGTGATTTTCTCTGAAAGGACAGCATTTAGAAAGTGAAGCAACACTCCATTCACTTCGCACAGTGAATTGAAGTGTTGGAACAAACTGCTTCTCTTTCAGAGAAATGCATGTGAGTTTCTGTTGAATGCTTGTAAGTAGCTTAAGGCACTTTCAAAGGAAAGTGATTTTCTCTGAAAGGACAGCATTTAGAAAGTGAAGCAACACTCCATTCACTTCGCACAGTGAATTGAAGTGTTGGAACAGACTGTTTCTCTTTCTGAGAAACGCATGTGAGTTTCTTCCTTATGCTTGCAAGTAGCTTAAGGCACTTTCAAAGGAAAGTGATTTTCTCTGAAAGGACAGCATTTAGAAAGTGAAGCAACACTCCATTCACTTCGCAGAGTGAATTGAAGTATTGGAACAGACTGCGTCTCTTCCAGAGAAACACATGTGAGTTTCTGGTTAATGCTTGTAAGTAGCTTAAGGCACTTTCAAAGGAAAGTGATTTTCTCTGAAAGTACAGTATTTAGAAAGTGAAGCAACACTCCATTCACTTCGCACAGTGAATTGAAGTTTTGGAACAGACTGCTTCTCTTTCAGAGAAACGCATGTGAGTTTCTTCCTTAGGCTTGCAAGAAGCTTAAGGCACTTTCAAAGGAAAGTGATTTTCTCTGAACGGACAGCATTTCGAAAGTGAGGCAACACTCCATTCACTTCGCACATTGAATTGAAGTGTTGGAACACACTGCTTGTCTTTCATAAAAACGCATTAGTGTTTCTTGTGAATGCTTGCAAGAAGCTTAAGGCACTTTCAAAGGAAAGTGATTTTCTCTGAAAGGACAGCATTTCGAAAGTGAGGCAACACTCCATTCACTTCGCACATTGAATTGAAGTGTTGGAACACACTGCTTGTCTTTCATAGAAACGCATTAGTGTTTCTTGTGAATGCTTGCAAGTAGCTTAAGGCGCTTTCAAAGGAAAGTGATTTTCTCAGAAAGGACAGCATTTAGAAAGTGAAGCAACACTCCATTCACTTCGCACAGTGAATTGAAGTGCTGGAACAGACTGCTTCTCTTTCATAGAAACGCATTAGTGTTTCTTGTGAATGCTTGCAAGTAGCTTAAGGCACTTTCAAAGGAAAGTGATTTTCTCTGAAAGGACAGCATTTAGAAAGTGAAGCAACACTCCATTCACTTCGCACAGTGAATTGAAGTGTTGGAACAGACTGCTTCTCTTTCAGAGAAACGCATGTCAGTTTCTGTTGAATGCTTGTAAGTAGCTTAAGGCACTTTCAAAGGAAAGAGATTTTCTCTGAAAGGACAGCATTTAGAAAGTGAGGCAACACTCCATTCACTTCACACAGTGAATTGAAGTGTTGGAACAGACTGCTTCCTTTTAGAGAAACGCATGTGTGTTTCTTCCTAATGCTTGCAAGTAGCTTAAGGCACTTTCAAAGGAAAGTGAATTTCTCTGAAAGGACAGCATTTAGAAAGTGAAGCAACACTCCATTCACTTCGCACAGTGAATTGAAGTGTTGGAACAGACTGCTTCTCTTTCAGAGAAACGCATGTGAGTTTCTTCCTAATGCTTGCAAGTAGTTTAAGGCACTTTCAAAGGAAAGTGATTTTCTCTGAAAGGACAGCATTTAGAAAGTGAAGCAACACTCCATTCACTTCGCACAGTGAATTGAAGTGTTGGAACAGACTGGTTCTCTTTCAGAGAAACGCATGTTAGTTTCTTCCTAATGCTTGTAAGTAGCTTAAGGCACTTTCAAACAAAGTGATTTTCTCTGAAAGGACAGGATTTAGAAAGTGAAGCAACACTCCATTCACTTCGCAGAGTGAATTGAAGTATTGGAACAGACTGCTTCTCTTTCAGAGAAACGCATGTGAGTTTCTTCCTTATGCTTGCAAGAAGCTTAAGGCACTTTCAAAGGAAAGTGATTTTCTCTGAAAGGACAGCATTTCGAAAGTGAGGCAACACTCCATTCACTTCGCACATTGAATTGAAGTGTTGGAACACACTGCTTGTCTTTCATAGAAACGCATTAGTGTTTCTTGTGAATGCTTGCAAGTAGCTTAAGGCACTTTCAAAAGAAAGTGATTTTCTCTGAAAGGACAGCATTTAGAAAGTGAAGAAACACTCCATTCACTTCGAACAGTGAATTGAAGAGTTGGAACAGAATGCTTCTCTTTCAGAGAAACGCATGTGAGTTTCTTCCTAATGCTTGCAAGTAGCTTAAGGCACTTTCAAAGGAAAGTGATTTTCTCTGAAAGGACAGTATTCAGAAAGTGAGGCAACACTCCATTCACTTTGCCCAGTGAATTGAAGTGTTGGAACAGACTGCTTCTCTTTCAGAGAAACGCATGTGAGTTTCTGGTGAATGCTTGTAAGTAGCTTAAGGCACTTTCAAACAAAGTGATTTTCTCTGAAAAGACAGCATGTAGAAAGTGAAGCAACACTCCATTCACTTCGCACAGTGAATTGAAGTGTTGGAACAAACTGCTTCTCTTTCAGAAAAATGCATGGGAGTTTCTGTTGAATGCTTGTAAGTAGCTTAAGGCACTTTCAAAGGAAAGTGATTTTCTCTGAAAGGACAGCATTTAGAAAGTGAAGCAACACTCCATTCACTTCGCACAGTGAATTGAAGTGTTGGAACAGACTGCTTCTCTTTCAAAAAAACACATGTGAGTTTCTTCCTAATGCTTGCAAGTAGCTTAAGGCACTTTCAAAGGAAAGTGATTTTCTCTGAAAGGACAGCATTTAGAAAGTGAAGCAACACTCCATTCACTTCGCACAGTGAATTGAAGTGTTGGAACAAACTGCTTCTCTTTCAGAGAAATGCATGTGAGTTTCTGTTGAATGCTTGTAAGTAGCTTAAGGCACTTTCAAAGGAAAGTGATTTTCTCTGAAAGGACAGCATTTAGAAAGTGAAGCAACACTCCATTCACTTCGCACAGTGAATTGAAGTGTTGGAACAGACTGTTTCTCTTTCTGAGAAACGCATGTGAGTTTCTTCCTTATGCTTGCAAGTAGCTTAAGGCACTTTCAAAGGAAAGTGATTTTCTCTGAAAGGACAGCATTTAGAAAGTGAAGCAACACTCCATTCACTTCGCAGAGTGAATTGAAGTATTGGAACAGACTGCGTCTCTTCCAGAGAAACACATGTGAGTTTCTGGTGAATGCTTGTAAGTAGCTTAAGGCACTTTCAAAGGAAAGTGATTTTCTCTGAAAGTACAGTATTTAGAAAGTGAAGCAACACTCCATTCACTTCGCACAGTGAATTGAAGTTTTGGAACAGACTGCTTCTCTTTCAGAGAAACGCATGTGAGTTTCTTCCTTAGGCTTGCAAGAAGCTTAAGGCACTTTCAAAGGAAAGTGATTTTCTCTGAAAGGACAGCATTTCGAAAGTGAGGCAACACTCCATTCACTTCGCACATTGAATTGAAGTGTTGGAACACACTGCTTGTCTTTCATAGAAACGCATTAGTGTTTCTTGTGAATGCTTGCAAGTAGCTTAAGGCACTTTCAAAGGAAAGTGATTTTCTCTGAAAGGACAGCATTTAGAAAGTGAAGCAACACTCCATTCACTTCGCACAGTGAATTGAAGTGTTGGAACAAACTGCTTCTCTTTCAGAGTAATGCATGTGAGTTTCTGTTGAATGCTTGTAAGTAGCTTAAGGCACTTTCAAAGGAAAGTGATTTTCTCTGAAAGGACAGCATTTAGAAAGTGAAGCAACACTCCATTCACTTCGCACAGTGAATTGAAGTGTTGGAACAGACTGCTTCTCTTTCAGAGAAACGCATGTGAGTTTCTTGTGAATGCTTGCAAGTTGCTTAAGCCATTTCAAAGGAAAGTGATTTTCTCTGAAAGGACAGCATTTAGAAAGTGAAGCAACACTCCATTTCCTTCGTGCAGTGAATTGAAGTGTTGGAACACACTGCTTGTCTTTCATAGAAACGCATTAGTGTTTCTTGTGAATGCTTGCAAGTAGCTTAAGGCACTTTCAAAGGAAAGTGATTTTCTCTGAAAGGACAGCATTTAGAAAGTGAAGCAACACTCCATTCACTTCGCACAGTGAATTGAAGTGTTGGAACAGAATGCTTCTCTTTCAGAGAAACGCATGTGAGTTTCTTCCTAATGCTTGCAAGTAGCTGAAGGTACTTTCAAAGGAAAGTGATTTTCTCTGAAAGGACAGTAATTAGAAAGTGAGGCAACACTCCATTCACTTTGCCCAGTGAATTGAAGTGTTGGAACAGATTGCTTCTCTTTCAGAGAAATACATGTGAGTTTCTGTTGAATGCTTGTAAGTAGCTTAAGGCAATTTCAAAGGAACGTGATTTTCTCTGAAAGGACAGCATTTAGAAAATGAACCAACACTCCATTCACTTCGCACAGTGAATTGAAGTGTTGGAAGAGAAGGCTTCTCTTTCAGAGAAATCCATGTGAATTTCTTGTGAATGCTTGAAAGTTGCTTAAGGCACTTCCAAACAAAAGTGATTTTCTCTGAAAGGACAGGATTTAGAAAGTGAGGCAACACTCCATTCACTTCGCACAGTGAATTGAAGTGTTGGAACAGACTGGTTCTCTTTCAGAGAAACGCATGTGAGTTTCTTCCTAATGCTTGCAAGTAGCTTAAGGCACTTTCAAAGGAAAGAACTTTCTCTGAAAGGACAGCATTTAGAAAGTGAAGCAACACTCCATTCACTTCGCACAGTGAATTGAAGTGTTGGAACAGACTGGTTCTCTTTCAGAGAAACGCATGTGAGTTTCTTCCTAATGCTTGCAAGTAGCTGAAGGTACTTTCAAAGGAAAGTGATTTTCTCTGAAAGGACAGCATTTAGAAAGTGAAGTAACATTCCATTCACTTCGCACAGTGAATTGAAGTGTTGGAACAGACTGCTTCTCTTTCAGAGAAACGCATTAGTGTTTCTTGTGAATGCTTGCAAGTAGCTTAAGGCACTTTCAAAGGAAAGTGATTTTCTCTGAAAGGACAGCATTTAGAAAGTGAAGCAACACTCCATTCACTTCGCACAGTGAATTGAAGTGTTGGAACACACTGGTTCTCTTTCAGAGATACGCATATGAGTTTCTTCCTAATGCTTGCAAGTAGCTTAAGGCACTTTCAAAGGAAAGTGACTTTCTCTGAAAGGACAGCATTTAGAAAGTGAAGCAACACTCCATTCACTTCCCACAGTGAATTGAAGTGTTGGAACAGAGTGCTTCTCTTTCAGAGAAAGGCATGTGAGTTTCTGGTGAATGCTTGTAAGTAGCTTAAGGCACTTTCAAACAAAGTGATTTTCTCTGAAAGGACAGCATTTAGACAGTGAAGCAACACTCCATTCACTTCGCACAGTGAATTGAAGTGTTGGAACAAACTGCTTCTCTTTCAGAGAAATGCATGTGAGTTTCTGTTGAATGCTTGTAAGTAGCTTAAGGCACTTTCAAAGGAAAGTGATTTTCTCTGAAAGGACAGCATTTAGAAAGTGAAGCAACACTCCATTCACTTCGCACAGTGAATTGAAGTGTTGGAACAGACTGCTTCTCTTTCAGAGAAACGCATGTGAGTTTCTTCCTAATGCTTGCAAGAAGCTTAAGGCACTTTCAAAGGAAAGTGATTTTCTCTGAAAGACAGCATTTAGAAAGTGAGGCAACACTCCATTCACTTCGCACAGTGAATTGAAGTGTTGGAACACACTGCTTGTCTTTCATAGAAACGCATTAGTGTTTCTTGTGAATGCTTGCAAGTAGCTTAAGGCACTTTCAAAGGAAAGTGATTTTCTCTGAAAGGACAGCATTTAGAAAGTGAAGAAACACTCCATTCACTTCGAACAGTGAATTGAAGGGTTGGAACAGAATGCTTCTCTTTCAGAGAAACGCATGTGAGTTTCTTCCTAATGCTTGCAAGTAGCTTAAGGCACTTTCAAAGGAGAGTGATTTTCTCTGAAAGGACAGCATTTAGAAAGTGAAGCAACACTCCATTCACTTCGCACAGTGAATTGAAGTGTTGGAACAGACTGGTTCTCTTTCAGAGAAACGCATGTGAGTTTCTTCCTAATGCTTGCAAGTAGCTTAAGGCACTTTCAAAGGAAAGTGATTTTCTCTGAAAGGACAGTATTCAGAAAGTGAGGCAACACTCCATTCACTTGGCCCAGTAAATTGAAGTGTTGGAACAGACTGCTTCTCTTTCAGAGAAACGCATGTGAGTTTCTTCCTAATGCTTGCAAGTAGCTTAAGGCACTTTCAAAGGAAAGTGATTTTCTCTGAAAGGACAGCATTTAGAAAGTGAAGCAACACTCCATTCACTTCGCACAGTGAATTGAAGTGTTGGAACAAACTGCTTCTCTTTCAGAGAAATGCATGGGAGTTTCTGTTGAATGCTTGTAAGTAGCTTAAGGCACTTTCAAAGGAAAGTGATTTTCTCTGAAAGGACAGCATTTAGAAAGTGAAGCTACACTCCATTCACTTCGCACACTGAATTGAAGTGTTGGAACAGACTGCTTCTCTTTCAGAGAAACGCATGTGAGTTTCTTCCTAATGCTTGCAAGTAGCTTAAGGCACTTTCAAAGGAAAGTGATTTTCTCTGAAAGGACAGAATTTAGAAAGTGAGGCAACACTCCATTCACTTCGCACAGTGAATTGAAGTGTTGGAACAGACTGGTTCTCTTTCAGAGAAACGCATGTGAGTTTCTTCCTAATGCTTGCAAGTAGCTTAAGGCACTTTCAAAGGAAAGTGACTTTCTCTGAAAGGACAGCATTTAGAAAGTGAAGCAACACTCCATTCACTTCGCACAGTGAATTGAAGTGTTGGAACAGACTGGTTCTCTTTCAGAGAAACGCATGTGAGTTTCTGGTGAATGCTTGTAAGTAGCTTAAGGCACTTTCAAACAAAGTGATTTTCTCTGAAAAGGCAGCATTTAGAAAGTGAAGCAACACTCCATTCACTTCGCACAGTGAATTGAAGTGTTGGAACAAACTGCTTCTCTTTCAGAGAAATGCATGGGAGTTTCTGTTGAATGCTTGTAAGTAGCTTAAGGCACTTTCAAAGGAAAGTGATTTTCTCTGAAAGGACAGCATTTAGAAAGTGAAGCAACACTCCATTCACTTCGCACAGTGAATTGAAGTGTTGGAACAGACTGCTTCTCTTTCAGAGAAACGCATGTGTGTTTCCTGTGAATGCTTGAAAGTAGCTTAAGGCACTTTCAAAGGAAAGTGATTTTCTCTGAAAGGACAGCATTTAGAAAGTGAAGCAACACTCCATTCACTTCGCACAGTGAATTGAAGTGTTGGAACAGACTGCTTCTCTTTCAGAGAAACGCATGTGAGTTTCTTCCTAATGCTTGCAAGTAGCTTAAGGCACTTTCAGAGGAAAGTGATTTTCTCTGAAAGGACAGCATTTAGAAAGTGAAGCAACACTCTATTCACTTCGCAGAGTGAATTGAAGTATTGGAACAGACTACTTCTCTTTCAGAGAAACACATGTGAGTTTCTGGTGAATGCTTGTAAGTAGCTTAAGGCACTTTCAAAGGAAAGTGATTTTCTCTGAAAGGACAGCATTTAGAAAGTGAAGCAACACTCCATTCACTTCGCACAGTGAATTGAAGTGTTGGAACAGACTGCTTCTCTTTCAGAGAAACGCATGTGAGTTTCTTCCTTATGCTTGCAAGAAGCTTAAGGCACTTTTAAAGGAAAGTGATTTTCTCTGAAAGGACAGCATTTCGAAAGTGAGGCAACACTCCATTCACTTCGCACATTGAATTGAAGTGTTGGAACACACTGCTTGTCTTTCATAGAAACGCATTAGTGTTTCTTGTGAATGCTTGCAAGTAGCTTAAGGCGCTTTCAAAGGAAAGTGATTTTCTCTGAAAGGACAGCATTTAGAAAGTGAAGAAACACTCCATTCACTTCGAACAGTGAATTGAAGAGTTGGAACAGAATGCTTCTCTTTCAGAGAAACGCATGTGAGTTTCTTCCTAATGCTTGCAAGTAGCTTAAGGCACTTTCAAAGGAAAGTGATTGTCTCTGAAAAGACAGTATTCAGAAAGTGAGGCAACACTCCATTCACTTTGCCCAGTAAATTGAAGTGTTGGAACAGACTGCTTCTCTTTCAGAGAAATGCATGTGAGTTTCTGGTGAATGCTTGTAAGTAGCTTAAGGCACTTTCAAACAAAGTGATTTTCTCTGAAAAGACAGCATGTAGAAAGTGAAGCAACACTCCATTCACTTCGCACAGTGAATTGAAGTGTTGGAACAAACTGCTTCTCTTTCAGAGAAATGCATGGGAGTTTCTGTTGAATGCTTGTAAGTAGCTTAAGGCACTTTCAAAGGAAAGTGATTTTCTCTGAAAGGACAGCATTTAGAAAGTGAAGCTACACTCCATTCACTTCGCACAGTGAATTGAAGTGTTGGAACAGACTGCTTCTCTTTCAGAGAAACGCATGTGAGTTTCTTCCTAATGCTTGCAAGTAGCTTAAGGCACTTTCAAAGGAAAGTGATTTTCTCTGAAAGGACAGCATTTAGAAAGTGAAGCAACACTCCATTCACTTCGCACAGTGAATTGAAGTGTTGGAACAAACTGCTTCTCTTTCAGAGAAATGCATGTGAGTTTCTGTTGAATGCTTGTAAGTAGCTTAAGGCACTTTCAAAGGAAAGTGATTTTCTCTGAAAGGACAGCATTTAGAAAGTGAAGCAACACTCCATTCACTTCGCACAGTGAATTGAAGTGTTGGAACAGACTGCTTCTCTTTCTGAGAAACGCATGTGAGTTTCTTCCTAATGCTTGCAAGTAGTTTAAGGCACTTTCAAAGGAAAGTGATTTTCTCTGAAAGGACAGCATTTAGAAAGTGAAGCAACACTCCATTCACTTCGCAGAGTGAATTGAAGTATTGGAACAGACTGCGTCTCTTCCAGAGAAACACATGTGAGTTTCTGGTGAATGCTTGTAAGTAGCTTAAGGCACTTTCAAAGGAAAGTGATTTTCTCTGAAAGGACAGCATTTAGAAAGTGAAGCAACACTCCATTCACTTCGCACAGTGAATTGAAGTGTTGGAACAGACTGCTCCTCTTTCAGAGAAACGCATGTGAGTTTCTTCCTTATGCTTGCAAGAAGCTTAAGGCACTTTCAAAGGAAAGTGATTTTCTCTGAAAGGACAGCATTTCGAAAGTGAGGCAACACTCCATTCACTTCGCACATTGAATTGAAGTGTTGGAACACACTGCTTGTCTTTCATAGAAACGCATTAGTGTTTCTTGTGAATGCTTGCAAGTAGCTTAAGGCACTTTCAAAGGAAAGTGATTTTCTCTGAAAGGACAGCATTTAGAATGTGAAGCAACACTCCATTCACTTCGCACAGTGAATTGAAGTGTTGGAACAAACTGCTTCTCTTTCAGAGAAATGCATGTGAGTTTCTGTTGAATGCTTGTAAGTAGCTTAAGGCACTTTCAAAGGAAAGTGATTTTCTCTGAAAGGACAGCATTTAGAAAGTGAAGCAACACTCCATTCACTTCGTACAGTGAATTGAAGTGTTGGAACAGACCGCTTCTCTTTCAGAGAAACGCATGTGAGTTTCTTGTGAATGCTTGCAAGTTGCTTAAGCCACTTTCAAAGGAAAGTGATTTTCTCTGAAAGGACAGCATTTAGAAAGTGAAGCAACACTCCATTTCCTTCGTGCAGTGAATTGAAGTGTTGGAACACACTGCTTGTCTTTCATAGAAACGCATTAGTGTTTCTTGTGAATGCTTGCAAGTAGCTTAAGGCACTTTCAAAGGAAAGTGATTTTCTCTGAAAGGACAGCATTTAGAAAGTGAAGCAACACTCCATTCACTTCGCACAGTGAATTGAAGTGTTGGAACAGACTGCTTCTCTTTCAGAGAAACGCATGTGAGTTTCTTCCTAATGCTTGCAAGTAGCTTAAGGCACTTTCAAAGGAAAGTGATTTTCTCTGAAAGGACAGTATTTAGAAAGTGAGGCAACACTCCATTCACGTTGCCCAGTGAATTGAAGTGTTGGAACAGATTGCTTCTCTTTCAGAGAAATACATGTGAGTTTCTGTTGAATGCTTGAAAGTTGCTTAAGGCACTTTCAAACAAAAGTGATTTTCTCTGAAAGGACAGGATTTAGAAAGTGAAGCAACACTCCATTCACTTCGCACAGTGAATTGAAGTGTTGGAACAGACAGCTTCTATTTCAGAGAAACGCATGTGTGTTTCCTGTGAATGCTTGAAAGTAGCTTAAGGCACTTTCAAAGGAAAGTGATTTTCTCTGAAAGGAGAGCATTTAAAAAGTGAAGTAACATTCCATTCACTTCGCACAGTGAATTGAAGTGTTGGAACAGACTGCTTCTCTTTCAGAGAAATGCATATGAGTGTCTGTTGAATGCTTGTAAATAGCTCAAGGCTCTTTCAAAGGAAAGTGATTTTCTCTGAAAGGACAGCATTTAGAAAGTGAAGTAACATTTCATTCACTTCGCACAGTGAATTGAAGTGTTGGAACAGACTGCTTCTCTTTCAGAGAAACGCATTAGTGTTTCTTGTGAATGCTTGCAAGTAGCTTAAGGTACTTTCAAAGGAAAGTGATTTTCTCTGAAAGGACAGCATTTAGAAAGTGAAGCAACACTCCATTCACTTCGCACAGTGAATTGAAGTGTAGGAACAGACTGGTTCTCTTTCAGAGAAACGCATTTGAGTTTCTTCCTAATGCTTGCAAGTAGCTTAAGGCACTTTCAAAGGAAAGTGATTTTCTCTGAAAGGACAGCATTTAGAAAGTGAAGCAACACTCCATTCACTTCACAAAGTGAATTGAAGTGTTGGAACAGAGTGCTTCTCTTTCAGAGAAACGCATGTGAGTTTCTGGTAAATGCTTGTAAGTAGCTTAAGGCACTTTCAAACAAAGTGATTTTCTCTGAAAGGACAGCATTTAGACAGTGAAGCAACACTCCATTCACTTCGCACAGTGAATTGAAATGTTGGAACAAACTGCTTCTCTTTCAGAGAAATGCATGTGAGTTTCTGTTGAATGCTTGTAAGTAGCTTAAGGCACTTTCAAAGGAAAGTGATTTTCTCTGAAAGGACAGCATTTAGAAAGTGAAGCAACACTCCATTCACTTCGCACAGTGAATTGAAGTGTTGGAACAGACTGCTTCTCTTTCTGAGAAACGCATGTGAGTTTCTTCCTAATGCTTGCAAGTAGCTTAAGGCACTTTCAAAGGAAAGTGATTTTCTCTGAAAGGACAGCATTTAGAAAGTGAAGCAACACTCCATTCACTTCGCAGAGTGAATTGAAGTATTGGAACAGACTGCTTCTCTTTCAGAGAAACACATGTGAGTTTCCGGTGAATGCTTGTAAGTAGCTTAAGGCACTTTCAAAGGAAAGTGATTTTCTCTGAAAGGACAGCATTTAGACAGTGAAGCAACACTCCATTCACTTCGCACAGTGAATTGAAGTGTTGGAACAGACTGCTTCTCTTTCAGAGAAATGCATATGAGTGTCTGTTGAATGCTTGCAAGTAGCTTAAGGCACTTTCAAAGGAAAGTGATTTTCTCTGAAAGGACAGCATTTAGAAAGTGAAGAAACACTCCATTCACTTCGAACAGTGAATTGAAGGGTTGGAACAGAATGCTTCTCTTTCAGAGAAACGCATGTGAGTTTCTTCCTAATGCTTGCAAGTAGCTTAAGGCACTTTCAAAGGAAAGTGATTTTCTCTGAAAGGTCAGTATTTAGAAAGTGAGGCAACACTCCATTCACTTTGCCCAGTGAATTGAAGTGTTGGAACATGCTGCTTCTCTTTCAGAGAAACGCATGTGAGTTTCTGGTGAATGCTTGTAAGTAGCTTAAGGCACTTTCAAACAAAGTGATTTTCTCTGAAAAGACAGCATTTAGAAAGTGAAGCAACACTCCATTCACTTCGCACAGTGAATTGAAGTGTTGGAACAAACTGCTTCTCTTTCAGAGAAATGCATGGGAGTTTCTGTTGAATGCTTGTAAGTAGCTTAAGGCACTTTCAAAGGAAAGTGATTTTCTCTGAAAGGACAGCATTTAGATAGTGAAGCAACACTCCATTCACTTCGCACAGTGAATTGAAGTGTTGGAACAGACTGCTTCTCTTTCAGAGAAACGCATGTGAGTTTCTTGTGAATGCTTGCAAGTTGCTTAAGCCACTTTCAAAGGAAAGTGATTTTCTCTGAAAGGACAGCATTTAGAAAGTGAAGCAACACTCCATTTCCTTCGTGCAGTGAATTGAAGTGTTGGAACAGAATGCTTCTCTTTCAGAGAAACGCATGTGAGTTTCTTCCTAATGCTTGCAAGTAGCTGAAGGTACTTTCAAAGGAAAGTGATTTTCTGTGAAAGGACAGTATTTAGAAAGTGAGGCAACACTCCATTCACTTTGCCAAGTGAATTGAAGTGTTGGAACAGATTGCTTCTCTTTCAGAGAAATACATGTGAGTTTCTGGTGAATGCTTGTAAGTCGCTTAAGGCAATTTCAAAGGAACGTGATTTTCTCTGAAAGGACAGCATTTAGAAAATGAAGCAACACTCCATTCACTTCGCACAGTGAATTGAAGTGTTGGAAGAGAAGGCTTCTCTTTCAGAGAAATGCATGTGAATTTCTTGTGAATGCTTGAAAGTTGCTTAAGGCACTTTCAAACAAAAGTGATTTTCTCTGAAAGGACAGGATTTAGAAAGTGAAGCAACACTCCATTCACTTCGCACAGTGAATTGAAGTGTTGGAACAGACTGCTTCTATTTCAGAGAAACGCATGTGTGTTTCCTGTGAATGCTTGAAAGTAGCTTAAGGTACTTTGAAAGGAAAGTGATTTTCTCTGAAAGGAGAGCATTTAGAAAGTGAAGTAACATTCCATTCACTTCGCACAGTGAATTGAAGTGTTGGAACAGACTGCTTCTCTTTCAGAGAAATGCATATGAGTGTCTGTTGAATGCTTGTAAGTAGCTCAAGGCTCTTTCAAAGGAAAGTGATTTTCTCTGAAAGGACAGCATTTAGACAGTGAAGCAACACTCCATTCACTTCGCACAGTGAATTGAAGTGTTGGAACAGACTGCTTCCCTTTCAGAGAAATGCATAAGAGTGTCTGTTGAATGCTTGTAAGTAGCTCAAGGCTCTTTCAAAGGAAAGTGATTTTCTCTGAAAGGACAGCATTTAGAAAGTAAAGCAACACTCCATTCACTTCGCACAGTGAATTGAAGTGTTGGAACAAACTGCTTCTCTTTCAGAGAAACGCATGGGAGTTTCTGTTGAATGCTTGTAAGTAGCTTAAGGCACTTTCAAAGGAAAGTGATTTTCTCTGAAAGGACAGCATTTAGAAAGTGAAGCAACACTCCATTCACTTCGCACAGTGAATTGAAGTGTTGGAACAGACTGCTTCTCTTTCAGAGAAACGCATGTGAGTTTCTTCCTAATGCTTGCAAGTAGCTTAAGGCACTTTCAAAGGAAAGTGATTTTCTCTGAAAGGACAGCATTTAGAAAGTGAAGCAACACTCCATTCACTTCGCACAGTGAATTGAAGTGTTGGAACAGACTGCTTCTCTTTCAGAGAAACATATGTGAGTTTCTTGTGAATGCTTGCAAGTTGCTTAAGCCACTTTCAAAGGAAAGTGATTTTCTCTGAAAGGAAAGAATTTAGAAAGTGAAGCAACACTCCATTTCCTTCGTGCAGTGAATTGAAGTGTTGGAACACACTGCTTGTCTTTCATAGAAACGCATTAGTGTTTCTTGTGAATGCTTGCAAGTAGCTTAAGGCACTTTGAAAGGAAAGTGATTTTCTCTGACAGGACAGCATTTAGAAAGTGAAGCAACACTCCATTCACTTCGCACAGTGAATTGAAGTGTTGAAACAGAATGCTTCTCTTTCAGAGAAACGCATGTGAGTTTCTTCCTAATGCTTGCAAGTAGCTGAAGGTACTTTCAAAGGAAAGTGATTTTCTCTGAAAGGAGAGCATTTAGAAAGTGAAGTAACATTCCATTCACTTCGCACAGTGAATTGAAGTGTTGGAACAGACTGCTTCTCTTTCAGAGAAATGCATATGAGTGTCTGTTGAATGCTTGTAAGTAGCTCAAGGCTCTTTCAAAGGAAAGTGATTTTCTCTGAAAGGACAGCATTTAGAAAGTGAAGTAACATTCCATTCACTTCGCACAGTGAATTGAAGTGTTGGAACAGACTGCTTCTCTTTCAGAGAAATGCATGTGAGTTTCTGTTGAATGCTTGTAAGTAGCTCAAGGCTCTTTCAAAGGAAAGTGATTTTCTCTGAAAGGACAGCATTTAGAAAGTAAAGCAACACTCCATTCACTTCGCACAGTGAATTGAAGTGTTGGAACAAACTGCTTCTCTTTCAGAGAAATGCATGTGAGTTTCTGTTGAATGCTTGTAAGTAGCTTAAGGAACTTTCAAAGGAAAGTGATATTCTCTGAAAGGACAGCATTTAGAAAGTGAAGCAACACTCCATTCACTTCGCACAGTGAATTGAAGTGTTGGAACAGACTGCTTCTCTTTCTGAGAAACGCATGTGAGTTTCATCCTAATGCTTGCAAGTAGCTTAAGGCACTTTCAAAGGAAAGTGATTTTCTCTGAAAGGACAGCATTTCGAAAGTGAGGCAACACTCCATTCATTCGCACATTGAATTGAAGTGTTGGAACACACTGCTTGTCTTTCATAGAAACGCATTAGTGTTTCTTGTGAATGCTTACAAGTAGCTTAAGGCACTTTCAAAGGAAAGTGATTTTCTCTGAAATGACAGCATTTAGAAAGTGAAGCAACACTCCATTCACTTCGCACAGTGAATTGAAGTGTTGGAACAGACTGCTTCTCTTTCCGAGAAATGCATATGAGTGTCTGTTGAATGCTTGTAAGTAGCTCAAGGCTCTTTCAAAGGAAAGTGATTTTTTCTGAAAGGACAGCATTTAGAAAGTGAAGCAACACTCCATTCACTTCCCACAGTGAATTGAAGTGTTGGAACAGAGTGCTTCTCTTTCAGAGAAACGCATGTGAGTTTCTGGTGAATGCTTGTAAGTAGCTTAAGGTACTTTCAAACAAAGTGATTTTCTCTGAAAGGACAGCATTTAGACAGTGAAGCAACACTCCATTCACTTCGCACAGTGAATTGAAGTGTTGGAACAAACTGCTTCTCTTTCAGAGAAATGCATGTGAGTTTCTGTTGAATGCTTGTAAGTAGCTGAAGGCACTTTCAAAGGAAAGTGATATTCTCTGAAAGGACAGCATTTAGAATGTGAAGCAACACTCCATTCACTTCGCACAGTGAATTGAAGTGTTGGAACAGACTGCTTCTCTTTCTGAGAAACGCATGTGAGTTTCATCCTAATGCTTGCAAGTAGCTTAAGGCACTTTCAAAGGAAAGTGATTTTCTCTGAAAGGACAGCATTTCGAAAGTGAGGCAACACTCCATTCACTTCGCACATTGAATTGAAGTGTTGGAACACACTGCTTGTCTTTCATAGAAACGCATTAGTGTTCCTTGTGAATGCTTGCAAGTAGCTTAAGGCACTTTCAAAGGAAAGTGATTTTCTCTGAAAGGACAGCATTTAGAAAGTGAAGAAACACTCCATTCACTTCGAACAGTGAATTGAAGGGTTGGAACAGAATGCTTCTCTTTCAGAGAAACGCATGTGAGTTTCTTCCTAATGCTTGCAAGTAGCTTAAGGCACTTTCAAAGGAAAGTGATTTTCTCTGAAAGGACAGTATTTAGAAAGTGAGGCAACACTCCATTCACTTTGCCCAGTGAATTGAAGTGTTGGAACAGACTGCTTCTCTTTCAGAGAAACGCATGTGAGTTTCTGGTGAATGCTTGTAAGTAGCTTAAGGCACTTTCAAACAAAGTGATTTTCTCTGAAAAGACAGCATTTAGAAAGTGAAGCAATACTCCATTCACTTCGCACAGTGAATTGAAGTGTTGGAACAAACTGCTTCTCTTTCAGAGAAATGCATGGGAGTTTCTGTTGAATGCTTGTAAGTAGCTTAAGGCACTTTCAAAGAAAAGTGATTTTCTCTGAAAGGACAGCATTTAGAAAGTGAAGCAACACTCCATTTCCTTCGTGCAGTGAATTGAAGTGTTGGAACAGAATGCTTCTCTTTCATAGAAACGCATGTGAGTTTCTTCCTAATGCTTGCAAGTAGCTGAAGGTACTTTCAAAGGAAAGTGATTTTCTCTGAAAGGACAGCATTTAGAAAATGAAGCAACACTCCATTCACTTCGCACAGTGAATTGAAGTGTTGGAAGAGAAGGCTTCTCTTTCAGAGAAATGCATGTGAATTTCTCGTGAATGCATGAAAGTTGCTTAAGGCACTTTCAAACAAAAGTGATTTTCTCTGAAAGGACAGGATTTGGAAAGTGAAGCAACACTCCATTCACTTCGCACAGTGAATTGAAGTGTTGGAACAGACTGCTTCTATTTCAGAGAAACGCATGTGTGTTTCCTGTGAATGCTTGAAAGTAGCTTAAGGCACTTTCAAAGGAAAGTGATTTTCTCTGAAAGGAGAGCATTTAGAAAGTGAAGTAACATTCCATTCACTTCGCACAGTGAATTGAAGTGTTGGAACAGACTGCTTCTCTTTCAGAGAAATGCATATGAGTGTCTGTTGAATGCTTGAAAGTAGCTCAAGGCTCTTTCAAAGGAAAGTGATTTTCTCTGAAAGGACAGCATTTAGAAAGTGAAGTAACATTCCATTCACTTCGCACAGTGAATTGAAGTGTTGGAACAGACTGCTTCTCTTTCAGAGAAATGCATGTGAGTTTCTGTTGAATGCTTGTAAGTAGCTCAAGGCTCTTTCAAAGGAAAGTGATTTTCTCTGAAAGGACAGCATTTAGAAAGTAAAGCAACACTCCATTCCCTTCGCGCAATGAATTGAAGTGTTGTAACAGACTGCTTCTCTTTCAGAGAAACGCATTAGTGTTTCTTGTGAATGCTTGCAAGTAGCTTAAGGCACTTTCAAAGGAAAGTGATTTTCTCTGAAAGGACAGCATTTAGAAAGTGAAGCAACACTCCATTCACTTCGCACAGTGAATTGAAGTGTTGGAACAGACTGCTTCTATTTCAGAGAAACGCATGTGTGTTTCCTGTGAATGCTTGAAAGTAGCTTAAGGCACTTTCAAAGGAAAGTGATTTTCTCTGAAAGGAGAGCATTTAGAAAGTGAAGTAACATTCCATTCACTTCGCACAGTGAATTGAAGTGTTGGAACAGACTGCTTCTCTTTCAGAGAAATGCATATGAGTGTCTGTTGAATGCTTGAAAGTAGCTCAAGGCTCTTTCAAAGGAAAGTGATTTTCTCTGAAAGGACAGCATTTAGAAAGTGAAGTAACATTCCATTCACTTCGCACAGTGAATTGAAGTGTTGGAACAGACTGCTTCTCTTTCAGAGAAATGCATGTGAGTTTCTGTTGAATGCTTGTAAGTAGCTCAAGGCTCTTTCAAAGGAAAGTGATTTTCTCTGAAAGGACAGCATTTAGAAAGTAAAGCAACACTCCATTCCCTTCGCGCAATGAATTGAAGTGTTGTAACAGACTGCTTCTCTTTCAGAGAAACGCATTAGTGTTTCTTGTGAATGCTTGCAAGTAGCTTAAGGCACTTTCAAAGGAAAGTGATTTTCTCTGAAAGGACAGCATTTAGAAAGTGAAGCAACACTCCATTCACTTCGCACAGTGAATTGAAGTGTTGGAACAGACTGGTTCTCTTTCAGAGAAACGCATGTGAGTTTCTTCCTAATGCTTGCAAGTAGCTTAAGGCACTTTCAAAGGAAAGTGATTTTCTCTGAAAGGACAGCATTTAGAAAGTGAAGCAACACTCCATTCACTTCCCACAGTGAATTGAAGTGTTGGAACAGAGTGCTTCTCTTTCAGAGAAACGCATGTGAGTTTCTGGTAAATGCTTGTAAGTAGCTTAAGGCACTTTCAAACAAAGTGATTTTCTCTGAAAGGACAGCATTTAGACAGTGAAGCAACACTCCATTCACTTCGCACAGTGAATTGAAATGTTGGAACAAACTGCTTCTCTTTCAGAGAAATGCATGTGAGTTTCTGTTGAATGCTTGTAAGTAGCTTAAGGCACTTTCAAAGGAAAGTGATTTTCTCTGAAAGGACAGCATTTAGAAAGTGAAGCAACACTCCATTCACTTCGCACAGTGAATTGAAGTGTTGGAACAGACTGCTTCTCTTTCTGAGAAACGCATGTGAGTTTCTTCCTAATGCTTGCAAGAAGCTTAAGGCACTTTCAAAGGAAAGTGATTTTCTCTGAAAGGACAGCATTTCGAAAGTGAGGCAACACTCCATTCAATCGCACATTGAATTGAAGTGTTGGAACACACTGCTTGTCTTTCATAGAAACGCATTATGGTTTCTTGTGAATGCTTGCAATTAGCTTAAGGCACTTTCAAAGGAAAGTGATTTTCTCTGAAAGGACAGCATTTAGAAAGTGACGAAACACTCCATTCACTTCGAACAGTGAATTGAAGGGTTGGAACAGAATGCTTCTCTTTCAGAGAAACGCATGTGAGTTTCTTCCTAATGCTTGCAAGTAGCTTAAGGCACTTTCAAAGGAAAGTGATTTTCTCTGAAAGGACAGTATTTAGAAAGTGAGGCAACACTCCATTCACTTTGCCCAGTGAATTGAAGTGTTGGAACAGACTGCTTCTCTTTCAGAGAAATGCATGGGAGTTTCTGGTGAATGCTTGTAAGTAGCTTAAGGCACTTTCAAAGGAAAGTGATTTTCTCTGAAAGGACAGCATTTAGAAAGTGAAGCAACACTCCATTCACTTCGCACAGTGAATTGAAGTGTTGGAACAGACTGCTTCTCTTTCAGAGAAACTCATGTGAGTTTCTTCCTAATGCTTGCAAGTAGCTTAAGGCACTTTCAATGGAAAGTGATTTTCTCTGAAAGGACAGCATTTAGAAAGTGAAGCAACACTACATTCACTTCGTACAGTGAATTGAAGTGTTGGAACAGACTGCATCTCTTTCAGAGAAACGCATGTGAGTTTCTTGTGAATGCTTGCAAGTTGCTTAAGCCACTTTCAAAGGAAAGTGATTTTCTCTGAAAGGACAGCATTTAGAAAGTGAAGCAACACTCCATTCACTTCGCACAGTGAATTGAAGTGTTGGAACAGAATGCTTCTCTTTCAGAGAAACGCATGTGAGTTTCTTCCTAATGCTTGCAAGTAGCTGAAGGTACTTTCAAAGGAAAGTGATTTTCTCTGAAAGGACAGTATTTAGAAAGTGAGGCAACACTCCATTCACTTTGCCCAGTGAATTGAAGTGTTGGAACAGATTGCTTCTATTTCAGAGAAACGCATGTGTGTTTCCTGTGAATGCTTGAAAGTAGCTTAAGGCACTTTCAAAGGAAAGTGATTTTCTCTGAAAGGAGAGCATTTAGAAAGTGAAGTAACATTCCATTCACTTCGCACAGTGAATTGAAGTGTTGGAACAGACTGCTTCTCTTTCAGAGAAATGCATATGAGTGTCTGTTGAATGCTTGTAAGTAGCTCAAGGCTCTTTCAAAGGAAAGTGATTTTCTCTGAAAGGACAGCATTTAGAAAGTGAAGCAACACTCCATTCACTTCGCACAGTGAATTGAAGTGTTGGAACAGACTGCTTCTCTTTCAGAGAAACGCATGTAAGTTTCTTCCTAATGCTTGCAAGTAGCTTAAGGCACTTTCAAAGGAAAGTGATTTTCTCTGAAAGGACAGCATTTAGAAAGTGAAGCAACACTCCATTCACTTCGCACAGTGAATTGAAGTGTTGGAACAGAATGCTTCTCTTTCAGAGAAACGCATGTGAGTTTCTTCCTAATGCTTGCAAGTAGCTGAAGGTACTTTCAAAGGAAAGTGATTTTCTCTGAAAGGACAGCATTTAGAAAGTGAGGCAACACTCCATTCACTTTGCCCAGTGAATTGAAGTGTTGGAACAGATTGCTTCTTTTTCAGGGAAATACATGTGAGTTTCTGGTGAATGCTTGTAAGTAGCTTAAGGCAATTTCAAAGGAACGTGATTTTCTCTGAAAGGACAGCATTTAGAAAATGAAGAAACACTCCATTCACTTCGCACAGTGAATTGAAGTGTTGGAAGAGAAGGCTTCTCTTTCAGAGAAATGCATGTGAATTTCTTGTGAATGCTTGAAAGTTGCTTAAGGCACTTTCAAACAAAAGTGATTTTCTCTGAAAGGACAGGATTTAGAAAGTGAAGCAACACTCCATTCACTTCGCACAGTGAATTGAAGTGTTGGAACAGACTGCTTCTATTTCAGAGAAACGCATGTGTGTTTCCTGTGCATGCTTGAAAGTAGCTTAAGGCACTTTCAAAGGAAAGTGATTTTCTCTGAAAGGACAGCATTTAGAAAGTGAAGTAACATTCCATTCACTTCGCACAGTGAATTGAAGTGTTGGAACAGACTACTTCTCTTTCAGAGAAATGCATATGAGTGTCTGTTGAATGCTTGTAAGTAGCTCAAGGCTCTTTCAAAGGAAAGTGATTTTCTCTGAAAGGACAGCATTTAGAAAGTAAAGCAACACTCCATTCACTTCGCACAGTGAATTGAAGTGTTGGAACAAACTGCTTCTCTTTCAGAGAAATGCATGTGAGTTTCTGTTGAATGCTTGTAAGTAGCTTAAGGAACTTTCAAAGGAAAGTGATATTCTCTGAAAGGACAGCATTTAGAAAGTGAAGCAACACTCCATTCACTTCGCACAGTGAATTGAAGTGTTGGAACAGACTGCTTCTCTTTCTGAGAAACGCATGTGAGTTTCATCCTAATGCTTGCAAGTAGCTTAAGGCACTTTCAAAGGAAAGTGATTTTCTCTGAAAGGACAGCATTTCGAAAGTGAGGCAACACTCCATTCACTTCGCACATTGAATTGAAGTGTTGGAACACACTGCTTGTCTTTCATAGAAACGCATTAGTGTTTCTTGTGAATGCTTACAAGTAGCTTAAGGCACTTTCAAAGGAAAGTGATTTTCTCTGAAAGGACAGCATTTAGAAAGTGAAGCAACACTCCATTCACTTCGCACAGTGAATTGAAGTGTTGGAACAGACTGCTTCTCTTTCCGAGAAATGCATATTAGTGTCTGTTGAATGCTTGTAAGTAGCTCAAGGCTCTTTCAAAGGAAAGTGATTTTCTCTGAAAGGACAGCATTTAGAAAGTGAAGCAACACTCCATTCACTTCCCACAGTGAATTGAAGTGTTGGAACAGAGTGCTTCTCTTTCAGAGAAACGCATGTGAGTTTCTGGTGAATGCTTGTAAGTAGCTTAAGGTACTTTCAAACAAAGTGATTTTCTCTGAAAGGACAGCATTTAGACAGTGAAGCAACACTCCATTCACTTCGCACAGTGAATTGAAGTGTTGGAACAAACTGCTTCTCTTTCAGAGAAATGCATGTGAGTTTCTGTTGAATGCTTGTAAGTAGCTTAAGGCACTTTCAAAGGAAAGTGATATTCTCTGAAAGGACAGCATTTAGAAAGTGAAGCAACACTCCATTCACTTCGCACAGTGAATTGAAGTGTTGGAACAGACTGCTTCTCTTTCTGAGAAACGCATGTGAGTTTCATCCTAATGCTTGCAAGTAGCTTAAGGCACTTTCAAAGGAAAGTGATTTTCTCTGAAAGGACAGCATTTCGAAAGTGAGGCAACACTCCATTCACTTCGCACATTGAATTGAAGTGTTGGAACACACTGCTTGTCTTTCATAGAAACGCATTAGTGTTTCTTGTGAATGCTTGCAAGTAGCTTAAGGCACTTTCAAAGGAAAGTGATTTTCTCTGAAAGGACAGCATTTAGAAAGTGAAACAACACTCCATTTCCTTCGTGCAGTGAATTGAAGTGTTGGAACAGAATGCTTCTCTTTCATAGAAACGCATGTGAGTTTCTTTCTAATGCTTGCAAGTAGCTGAAGGTACTTTCAAAGGAAAGTGATTTTCTCTGAAAGGACAGCATTTAGAAAATGAAGCAACACTCCATTCACTTCGCACAGTGAATTGAAGTGTTGGAAGAGAAGGCTTCTCTTTCAGAGAAATGCATGTGAATTTCTCGTGAATGCTTGAAAGTTGCTTAAGGCACTTTCAAACAAAAGTGATTTTCTCTGAAAGGACAGGATTTGGAAAGTGAAGCAACACTCCATTCACTTCGCACAGTGAATTGAAGTGTTGGAACAGACTGCTTCTATTTCAGAGAAACGCATGTGTGTTTCCTGTGTATGCTTGAAAGTAGCTTAAGGCACTTTCAAAGGAAAGTGATTTTCTCTGAAAGGAGAGCATTTAGAAAGTGAAGTAACATTCCATTCACTTCGCACAGTGAATTGAAGTGTTGGAACAGACTGTTTCTCTTTCAGAGAAATGCATGTGAGTTTCTGTTGAATGCTTGTAAGTAGCTCAAGGCTCTTTCAAAGGAAAGTGATTTTCTCTGAAAGGACAGCATTTGGAAAGTAAAGCAACACTCCATTCCCTTCGCGCAATGAATTGAAGTGTTGGAACAGACTGCTTCTCTTTCAGAGAAACGCATTAGTGTTTCTTGTGAATGCTTGCAAGTAGCTTAAGGCACTTTCAAAGGAAAGTGATTTTCTCTGAAAGGACAGCATTTAGAAAGTGAAGCAACACTCCATTCACTTCCCACAGTGAATTGAAGTGTTGGAACAGAGTGCTTCTCTTTCAGAGAAACGCATGTGAGTTTCTGGTAAATGCTTGTAAGTAGCTTAAGGCACTTTCAAACAAAGTGATTTTCTCTGAAAGGACAGCATTTAGACAGTGAAGCAACACTCCATTCACTTCGCACAGTGAATTGAAATGTTGGAACAAACTGCTTATCTTTCAGAGAAATGCATGTGAGTTTCTGTTGAATGCTTGTAAGTAGCTTAAGGCACTTTCAAAGGAAAGTGATTTTCTCTGAAAGGACAGCATTTAGAAAGTGAAGCAACACTCCATTCACTTCGCACAGTGAATTGAAGTGTTGGAACAGACTGCTTCTCTTTCTGAGAAACGCATGTGAGTTTCTTCCTAATGCTTGCAAGTAGCTTAAGGCACTTTCAAAGGAAAGTGATTTTCTCTGAAAGGACAGCATTTAGAAAGTGAAGCAACACTCCTTTCACTTCGCAGAGTGAATTGAAGTATTGGAACAGACTGCTTCTCTTTCAGAGAAACACATGTGAGTTTCTGGTGAATGCTTGTAAGTAGCTTAAGGCACTTTCAAAGGAAAGTGATTTTCTCTGAAAGGACAGCATTTAGAAAGTGAAGCAACACTCCATTCACTTCGCACAGTGAATTGAAGTGTTGGAACAGACTGCTTCTCTTTCAGAGAAACGCATGTGAGTTTCTTCCTAATGCTTGCAAGAAGCTTAAGGCACTTTCAAAGGAAAGTGATTTTCTCTGAAAGGACAGCATTTCGAAAGTGAGGCAACACTCCATTCACTTCGCACATTGAATTGAAGTGTTGAAACACACTGCTTGTCTTTCATAGAAACGCATTAGTGTTTCTTGTGAATGCTTGCAAGTAGCTTAAGGCACTTTCAAAGGAAAGTGATTTTCTCTGAAAGGACAGCATTTAGAAAGTGAAGTAACATTCCATTCACTTCGCACAGTGAATTGAAGTGTTGGAACAGACTGCTTCTCTTTCAGAGAAATGCATGAGAGTTTCTGTTGAATGCTTGTAAGTAGCTCAAGGCTCTTTCAAAGGAAAGTGATTTTCTCTGAAAGGACAGCATTTAGAAAGTAAAGCAACACTCCATTCCCTTCGCGCAATGAATTGAAGTGTTGGAACAGACTGCTTCTCTTTCAGAGAAACGCATTAGTGTTTCTTGTGAATGCTTGCAAGTAGCTTAAGGCACTTTCAAAGGAAAGTGATTTTCTCTGAAAGGACAGCATTTAGAAAGTGAAGCAACACTCCATTCACTTCGCACAGTGAATTGAAGTGTTGGAACAGACTGGTTCTCTTTCAGAGAAACGCATGTGAGTTTCTTCCTAATGCTTGCAAGTAGCTAAAGGCACTTTCAAAGGAAAGTGATTTTCTCTGAAAGGACAGCATTTAGAAAGTGAAGCAGCACTCCATTCACTTCCCACAGTGAATTGAAGTGTTGGAACAGAGTGCTTCTCTTTCAGAGAAACGCATGTGAGTTTCTGGTAAATGCTTGTAAGTAGCTTAAGGCACTTTCAAACAAAGTGATTTTCTCTGAAAGGACAGCATTTAGACAGTGAAGCAACACTCCATTCACTTCGCACAGTGAATTGAAGTGTTGGAACAAACTGCTTCTCTTTCAGAGAAATGCATGGGAGTTTCTGTTGAATGCTTGTAAGTAGGTTAAGGCACTTTCAAAGGAAAGTGATTTTCTCTGAAAGGACAGCATTTAGAAAGTGAAGCAACACTCCATTCACTTCGCACAGTGAATTGAAGTGTTGGAACAGACTGCTTCTCTTTTAGAGAAACACATGTGAGTTTCTTCCTAATGCTTGCAAGTAGCTTAAGGCACTTTCAAAGGAAAGTGATTTTCTCTGAAAGGACAGCATTTAGAAAGTGAAGCAACACTCCATTCACTTCGTACAGTGAATTGAAGTGTTGGAACAGACTGCTTCTCTTTCAGAGAAACGCATGTGAGTTTCTTGTGAATGCTTGCAAGTTGCTTAAGCCACTTTCAAAGGAAAGTGATTTTCTCTGAAAGGACAGCATTTAGAAAGTGAAGCAACACTCCATTCACTTCGCACAGTGAATTGAAGTGTTGGAACAGAATGCTTCTCTTTCAGAGAAACGCATGTGAGTTTCTTCCTAATGCTTGCAAGTAGCTGAAGGTACTTTCAAAGGAAAGTGATTTTCTCTGAAAGGACAGTATTTAGAAAAAGGCAACACTCCATTCACTTTGCCCAGTGAATTGAAGTGTTGGAACAGATTGCTTCTCTTTCAGAGAAATACATGTGAGTTTCTGGTGAATGCTTGTAAGTAGCTTAAGGCAATTTCAAAGGAACATGATTTTCTCTGAAAGGACAGCATTTAGAAAATGAAGCAACACTCCATTCACTTCGCACAGTGAATTGAAGTTTTGGAAGAGAAGGCTTCTCTTTCAGAGAAATGCATGTGAATTTCTTGTGAATGCTTGAAAGTAGCTTAAGGCACTTTCAAACAAAAGTGATTTTCTCTGAAAGGACAGGATTTAGAAAGTGAAGCAACACTCCATTCACTTCGCACAGTGAATTGAAGTGTTGGAACAGACTGCTTCTATTTCAGAGAAACGCATGTGTGTTTCCTGTGAATGCTTGAAAGTAGCTTAAGGCACTTTCAAAGGAAAGTGATTTTCTCTGAAAGGACAGCATTTAGAAAGTGAAGTAACATTCCATTCACTTCTCACAGTGAATTGAAGTGTTGGAACAGACTGCTTCTCTTTCAGAGAAATGCATGTGAGTTTCTGTTGAATGCTTGTAAGTAGGTCAAGGCTCTTTCAAAGGAAAGTGATTTTCTCTGAAAGGACAGCATTTAGAAAGTAAAGCAACACTCCATTCCCTTCGCGCAATGAATTGAAGTGTTGGAACAGACTGCTTCTCTTTCAGAGAAACGCATTAGTGTTTCTTGTGAATGCTTGCAAGTAGCTTAAGGCACTTTCAAAGGAAAGTGATTTTCTCTGAAAGGACAGCATTTAGAAAGTGAAGCAACACTCCATTCACTTCGCACAGTGAATTGAAGTGTTGGAACAGACTGGTTCTCTTTCAGAAAACGCATGTGAGTTTCTTCCTAATGCTTGCAAGTAGCTTAAGGCACTTTCAAAGGAAAGTGATTTTCTCTGAAAGGACAGCATTTAGAAAGTGAAGCAACACTCCATTCACTTCCCACAGTGAATTGAAGTGTTGGAACAGAGTGCTTCTCTTTCAGAGAAACGCATGTGAGTTTCTGGTAAATGCTTGTAAGTAGCTTAAGGCACTTTCAAACAAAGTGATTTTCTCTGAAAGGACAGCATTTAGACAGTGAAGCAACACTCCATTCACTTCGCACAGTGAATTGAAATGTTGGAACAAACTGCTTCTCTTTCAGAGAAATGCATGTGAGTTTCTGTTGAATGCTAGTAAGTAGCTTAAGGCACTTTCAAAGGAAAGTGATTTTCTCTGAAAGGACAGCATTTAGAAAGTGAAGCAACACTCCATTCACTTCGCACAGTGAATTGAAGTGTTGGAACAGACTGCTTCTCTTTCTGAGAAACGCATGTGAGTTTCTTCCTAATGCTTGCAAGTAGCTTAAGGCACTTTCAAAGGAAAGTGATTTTCTCTGAAAGGACAGCATTTAGAAAGTGAAGCAACACTCCATTCACTTCGCAGAGTGAATTGAAGTATTGGAACAGACTGCTTCTCTTTCAGAGAAACACATGTGAGTTTCTGGTGAATGCTTGTAAGTAGCTTAAGGCACTTTCAAAGGAAAGTGATTTTCTCTGAAAGGACAGCATTTAGAAAGTGAAGCAACACTCTATTCACTTCGCACAGTGAATAGAAGTGTTGGAACAGACTGCTTCTCTTTCAGAGAAACTCATGTGAGTTTCTTCCTAATGCTTGCAAGAAGCTTAAGGCACTTTCAAAGGAAAGTGATTTTCTCTGAAAGGACAGCATTTCGAAAGTGAGGCAACACTCCATTCACTTCGCACATTGAATTGAAGTGCTGGAACACACTGCTTGTCTTTCATAGAAACGCATTAGTGTTTCTTGTGAATGCTTGCAAGTAGCTTAAGGCACTTTCAAAGGAAAGTGATTTTCTCTGAAAGGACAGCATTTAGAAAGTGAAGAAACACTCCATTCACTTCGAACAGTGAATTGAAGGGTTGGAACAGAATGCTTCTCTTTCAGAGAAACGCATGTGAGTTTCTTCCTAATGCTTGCAAGTAGCTTAAGGCACTTTCAAAGGAAAGTGATTTTCTCTGAAAGGACAGTATTTAGAAAGTGAGGCAACACTCCATTCTCTTTGCCCAGTGAATTGAAGTGTTGGAACAGAGTGCTTCTCTTTCAGAGAAACGCATGTGAGTTTCTGGTGAATGCTTGTAAGTAGCATAAGGCACTTTCAAACAAAGAGATTTTCTCTGAAAAGACAACATTTAGAAAGTGAAGCAACACTCCATTCACTTCGCACAGTGAATTGAAGTGTTGGAACAGACTGCTTCTCTTTCAGAGAAACGCATGTGAGTTTCTTCCTAATGCTTGCAAGTAGCTTAAGGCACTTTCAAAGGAAAGTGATTTTCTCTGAAAGGACAGCATTTAGAAAGTGAAGCAACACTCCATTCACTTCCCACAGTGAATTGAAGTGTTGGAACAGAGTGCTTCTCTTTCAGAGAAACGCATGTGAGTTTCTTGTGAATGCTTGCAAGTTGCTTAAGCCACTTTCAAAGGAAAGTGATTTTCTCTGAAAGGACAGCATTTAGAAAGTGAAGCAACACTCCATTCACTTCGCACAGTGAATTGAAGTGTTGGAGCAGAATGCTTCTCTTGCAGAGAAACGCATGTGAGTTTCTTCCTAATGCTTGCAAGTAGCTGAAGGTACTTTCAAAGGAAAGTGATTTTCTCTGAAAGGACAGTATTTAGAAAGTGAGGCAACACTCCATTCACTTTGCCCAGTGAATTGAAGTGTTGGAACAGATTGCTTCTTTTTCAGAGAAATACATGTGAGTTTCTGGTGAATGCTTGTAAGTAGCTTAAGGCAATTTCAAAGGAACGTGATTTTCTCTGAAAGGACAGCATTTAGAAAATGAAGGAACACTCCATTCACTTCGCACAGTGAATTGAAGTGTTGGAAGAGAAGGCTTCTCTTTCAGAGAAATGCATGTGAATTTCTTGTGAATGCTTGAAAGTTGCTTAAGGCACTTTCAAACAAAAGTGATTTTCTCTGAAAGGACAGGATTTAGAAAGTGAAGCAACACTCCATTCACTTCGCACAGTGAATTGAAGTGTTGGAACAGACTGCTTCTATTTCAGAGAAACGCATGTGTGTTTCCTGTGAATGCTTGAAAGTAGCTTAAGGCACTTTCAAAGGAAAGTGATTTTCTCTGAAAGGAGAGCATTTAGAAAGTGAAGTAACATTCCATTCACTTCGCACAGTGAATTGAAGTGGTGGAACAGACTGCTTCTCTTTCAGAGAAATGCATATGAGTGTCTGTTGAATGCTTGTAAGTAGCTCAAGGCTCTTTCAAAGGAAAGTGATTTTCTCTGAAAGGACAGCATTTAGAAAGTGAAGCAACACTCCATTCACTTCGCACAGTGAATTGAAGTGTTGGAACAGACTGCTTCTCTTTCAGAGAAACGCATGTGAGTTTCTTCCTAATGCTTGCAAGTAGCTTAAGGCACTTTCAAAGGAAAGTGATTTTCTCTGAAAGGACAGCATTTAGAAAGTGAAGCAACACTCCATTCACTTCGCACAGTGAATTGAAGTGTTGGAACAGAATGCTTCTCTTTCAGAGAAACGCATGTGAGTTTCTTCCTAATGCTTGCAAGTAGCTGAAGGTACTTTCAAAGGAAAGTGATTTTCTCTGAAAGGACAGTATTTAGAAAGTGAGGCAACACTCCATTCACTTTGCCCAGTGAATTGAAGTGTTGGAACAGATTGCTTCTTTTTCAGGGAAATACATGTGAGTTTCTGGTGAATGCTTGTAAGTACCTTAAGGCAATTTCAAAGGAATGTGATTTTCTCTGAAAGGACAGCATTTAGAAAATGAAGCAACACTCCATTCACTTCGCACAGTGAATTGAAGTGTTGGAAGAGAAGGCTTCTCTTTCAGAGAAATGCATGTGAATTTCTAGTGAATGCTTGAAAGTTGCTTAAGGCACTTTTAAACAAAAGTGATTTTCTCTGAAAGGACAGGATTTAGAAAGTGAAGCAACACTCCATTCACTTCGCACAGTGAATTGAAGTGTTGGAACAGACTGCTTCTATTTCAGAGAAACGCATGTGTGTTTCCTGTGAATGCTTGAAAGTAGCTTAAGGCACTTTCAAAGGAAAGTGATTTTCTCTGAAAGGACAGCATTTAGAAAGTGAAGTAACATTCCATTTACTTCGCACAGTGAATTGAAGTGTTGGAACAGACTGCTTCTCTTTCAGAGAAATGCATATGAGTGTCTGTTGAATGCTTGTAAGTAGCTCAAGGCTCTTTCAAAGGAAAGTGATTTTCTCTGAAAGGACAGCATTTAGAAAGTGAAGTAACATTCCATTCACTTCGCACAGTGAATTGAAGTGTTGGAACAGACTGCTTCTCTTTCAGAGAAATGCATGTGAGTTTCTGTTGAATGCTTGTAAGAAGCTCAAGGCTCTTTCAAAGGAAAGTGATTTTCTCTGAAAGGACAGCATTTAGAAAGTAAAGCAACACTCCATTCCCTTCGCGCAATGAATTGAAGTGTTGGAACAGACTGCTTCTCTTTCAGAGAAACGCATTAGTGTTTCTTGTGAATGCTTGCAAGTAGCTTAAGGCACTTTAAAAGGAAAGTGATTTTCTCTGAAAGGACAGCATTTAGAAAGTGAAGCAACACTCCATTCACTTCCCACAGTGATTTGAAGTGTTGGAACAGAGTGCTTCTCTTTCAGAAAAACGCATGTGAGTTTCTGGTAAATGCTTGTAAGTAGCTTAAGGCACTTTCAAACAAAGTGATTTTCTCTGAAAGGACAGCATTTAGACAGTGAAGCAACACTCCATTCACTTCGCACAGTGAATTGAAATGTTGAAACAAACTGCTTCTCTTTCAGAGAAATGCATGTGAGTTTCTGTTGAATGCTTGTAAGTAGCTTAAGGCACTTTCAAAGGAAAGTGATTTTCTCTGAAAGGACAGCATTTAGAAAGTGAAGCAACACTCCATTCACTTCGCATAGTGAATTGAAGTGTTGGAACAGACTGCTTCTCTTTCTGAGAAACGCATGTGAGTTTCTTCCTAATGCTTGCAAGTAGCTTAAGGCACTTTCAAAGGAAAGTGATTTTCTCTGAAAGGACAGCATTTAGAAAGTGAAGCAACACTCCATTCACTTCGCAGAGTGAATTGAAGTATTGGAACAGACTGCTTCTCTTTCAGAGAAACACATGTGAGTTTCTGGTGAATGCTTGTAAGTAGCTTAAGGCACTTTCAAAGGAAAGTGATTTTCTCTGAAAGGACAGCATTTAGAAAGTGAAGCAACACTCCATTCACTTCGCACAGTGAATTGAAGTGTTGGAACAGACTGCTTCTCTTTCAGAGAAACGCATGTGAGTTTCTTCCTAATGCTTGCAAGAAGCTTAAGGCACTTTCAAAGGAAAGTGATTTTCTCTGAAAGGACAGCATTTCGAAAGTGAGGCAACACTCCATTCACTTCGCACATTGAATTGAAGTGTTGGAACACACTGCTTGTCTTTCATAGAAACGCATTAGTGTTTCTTGTGAATGCTTGCAAGTAGCTTAAGGCACTTTCAAAGGAAAGTGATTTTCTCTGAAAGGACAGCATTTAGAAAGTGAAGAAACACTCCATTCACTTCGAACAGTGAATTGAAGGGTTGGAACAGAATGCTTCTCTTTCAGAGAAACGCATGTGAGTTTCTTCCTAATGCTTGCAAGTAGCTTAAGGCACTTTCAAAGGAAAGTGATTTTCTCTGAAAGGACAGTATTTAGAAAGTGAGGCAACACTCCATTCTCTTTGCCCAGTGAATTGAAGTGTTGGAACAGAGTGCTTCTCTTTCAGAGAAACGCATGTGAGTTTCTGGTGAATGCTTGTAAGTAGCATAAGGCACTTTCAAACAAAGTGATTTTTTCTGAAAAGACAGCATTTAGAAAGTGAAGCAACACTCCATTCACTTCGCACAGTGAATTGAAGTGTTGGAACAGACTGCATCTCTTTCAGAGAAACGCATGTGAGTTTCTTCCTAATGCTTGCAAGTAGCTTAAGGCACTTTCAAAGGAAAGTGATTTTCTCTGAAAGGACAGCATTTAGAAAGTGAAGCAACACTCCATTCACTTCCCACAGTGAATTGAAGTGTTGGAACAGAGTGCTTCTCTTTCAGAGAAACGCATGTGGGTTTCTGGTAAATGCTTGTAAGTAGCTTAAGGCACTTTCAAACAAAGTGATTTTCTCTGAAAGGACAGCATTTAGACAGTGAAGCAACACTCCATTCACTTCGCACAGTGAATTGAAGTGTTGGAACAAACTGCTTCTCTTTCAGAGAAATGCATGGGAGTTTCTGTTGAATGCTTGTAAGTAGGTTAAGGCACTTTCAAAGGAAAGTGATTTTCTCTGAAAGGACAGCATTTAGAAAGTGAAGCAACACTCCATTCACTTCGCACAGTGAATTGAAGTGTTGGAACAGACTGCTTCTCTTTTAGAGAAGCACATGTGAGTTTCTTCCTAATGCTTGCAAGTAGCTTAAGGCACTTTTAAAGGAAAGTGATTTTCTCTGAAAGGACAGCATTTAGAAAGTGAAGCAACACTCCATTCACTTCGTACAGTGAATTGAAGTGTTGGAACAGACTGCTTCTCTTTCAGAGAAACGCATGTGAGTTTCTTGTGAATGCTTGCAAGTTGCTTAAGCCACTTTCAAAGGAAAGTGATTTTCTCTGAAAGGACAGCATTTAGAAAGTGAAGCAACACTCCATTCACTTCGCACAGTGAATTGAAGTGTTGGAACAGAATGCTTCTCTGTCAGAGGAATGCATGTGAGTTTCTTCCTAATGCTTGCAAGTAGCTGAAGGTACTTTCAAAGGAAAGTGATTTTCTCTGAAAGGACAGTATTTAGAAAGTGAGGTAACACTCCATTCACTTTGCCCAGTGAATTGAAGTGTTGGAACAGATTGCTTCTTTTTCATGGAAATACATGTGAGTTTCTGGTGAATGCTTGTAAGTAGCTTAAGGCAATTTCAAAGGAACGTGATTTTCTCTGAAAGGACAGCATTTAGAAAATGAAGCAACACTCCATTCACTTCGCACAGTGAATTGAAGTGTTGGAAGAGAAGGCTTCTCTTTCAGAGAAATGCATGTGAATTTCTTGTGAATGCTTGAAAGTTGCTTAAGGCACTTTCAAACAAAAGTGATTTTCTCTGAAAGGACAGGATTTAGAAAGTGAAGCAACACTCCATTCACTTCGCACAGTGAATTGAAGTGTTGGAACAGACTGCTTCTATTTCAGAGAAACGCATGTGTGTTTCCTGTGAATGCTTGAAAGTAGCTTAAGCACTTTCAAAGGAAAGTGATTTTCTCTGAAAGGAGAGCATTTAGAAAGTGAAGTAACATTCCATTCACTTCGCACAGTGAATTGAAGTGGTGGGACAGACTGCTTCTCTTTCAGAGAAATGCATATGAGTGTCTGTTGAATGCTTGTAAGTAGCTCAAGGCTCTTTCAAAGGAAAGTGATTTTCTCTGAAAGGACAGCATTTAGAAAGTGAAGCAACACTCCATTCACTTCGCACAGTGAATTGAAGTGTTGGAACAGACTGCTTCTCTTTCAGAGAAACGCATGTGAGTTTCTTCCTAATGCTTGCAAGTAGCTTAAGGCACTTTCAAAGGAAAGTGATTTTCTCTGAAAGGACAGCATTTAGAAAGTGAAGCAACACTCCATTCACTTCACACAGTGAATTGAAGTGTTGGAACAGAATGCTTCTCTTTCAGAGAAATGCATGTGAGTTTCTGTTGAATGCTTGTAAGTAGCTCAAGGCTCTTTCAAAGGAAAGTGATTTTCTCTGAAAGGACAGCATTTAGAAAGTAAAGCAACACTCCATTCCCTTCGCGCAATGAATTGAAGTGTTGTAACAGACTGCTTCTCTTTCAGAGAAACGCATTAGTGTTTCTTGTGAATGCTTGCAAGTAGCTTAAGGCACTTTCAAAGGAAAGTGATTTTCTCTGAAAGGACAGCATTTAGAAAGTGAAGCAACACTCCATTCACTTCGCACAGTGAATTGAAGTGTTGGAACAGACTGGTTCTCTTTCAGAGAAACGCATGTGAGTTTCTTCCTAATGCTTGCAAGTAGCTTAAGGCACTTTCAAAGGAAAGTGATTTTCTCTGAAAGGACAGCATTTAGAAAGTGAAGCAACACTCCATTCACTTCCCACAGTGAATTGAAGTGTTGGAACAGAGTGCTTCTCTTTCAGAGAAACGCATGTGAGTTTCTGGTAAATGCTTGTAAGTAGCTTAAGGCACTTTCAAACAAAGTGATTTTCTCTGAAAGGACAGCATTTAGACAGTGAAGCAACACTCCATTCACTTCGCACAGTGAATTGAAATGTTGGAACAAACTGCTTCTCTTTCAGAGAAATGCATGTGAGTTTCTGTTGAATGCTTGTAAGTAGCTTAAGGCACTTTCAAAGGAAACTGATTTTCTCTGAAAGGACAGCATTTAGAAAGTGAAGCAACACTCCATTCACTTCGCACAGTGAATTGAAGTGTTGGAACAGACTGCTTCTCTTTCTGAGAAACGCATGTGAGTTTCTTCCTAATGCTTGCAAGAAGCTTAAGGCACTTTCAAAGGAAAGTGATTTTCTCTGAAAGGACAGCATTTCGAAAGTGAGGCAACACTCCATTCAATCGCACATTGAATTGAAGTGTTGGAACACACTGCTTGTCTTTCATAGAAACGCATTATGGTTTCTTGTGAATGCTTGCAATTAGCTTAAGGCACTTTCAAAGGAAAGTGATTTTCTCTGAAAGGACAGCATTTAGAAAGTGACGAAACACTCCATTCACTTCGAACAGTGAATTGAAGGGTTGGAACAGAATGCTTCTCTTTCAGAGAAACGCATGTGAGTTTCTTCCTAATGCTTGCAAGTAGCTTAAGGCACTTTCAAAGGAAAGTGATTTTCTCTGAAAGGACAGTATTTAGAAAGTGAGGCAACACTCCATTCACTTTGCCCAGTGAATTGAAGTGTTGGAACAGACTGCTTCTCTTTCAGAGAAATGCATGGGAGTTTCTGGTGAATGCTTGTAAGTAGCTTAAGGCACTTTCAAAGGAAAGTGATTTTCTCTGAAAGGACAGCATTTAGAAAGTGAAGCAACACTCCATTCACTTCGCACAGTGAATTGAAGTGTTGGAACAGACTGCTTCTCTTTCAGAGAAACTCATGTGAGTTTCTTCCTAATGCTTGCAAGTAGCTGAAGGTACTTTCAATGGAAAGTGATTTTCTCTGAAAGGACAGCATTTAGAAAGTGAAGCAACACTACATTCACTTCGTACAGTGAATTGAAGTGTTGGAACAGACTGCATCTCTTTCAGAGAAACGCATGTGAGTTTCTTGTGAATGCTTGCAAGTTGCTTAAGCCACTTTCAAAGGAAAGTGATTTTCTCTGAAAGGACAGCATTTAGAAAGTGAAGCAACACTCCATTCACTTCGCACAGTGAATTGAAGTGTTGGAACAGAATGCTTCTCTTTCAGAGAAACGCATGTGAGTTTCTTCCTAATGCTTGCAAGTAGCTGAAGGTACTTTCAAAGGAAAGTGATTTTCTCTGAAAGGACAGTATTTAGAAAGTGAGGCAACACTCCATTCACTTTGCCCAGTGAATTGAAGTGTTGGAACAGATTGCTTCTATTTCAGAGAAACGCATGTGTGTTTCCTGTGAATGCTTGAAAGTAGCTTAAGGCACTTTCAAAGGAAAGTGATTTTCTCTGAAAGGAGAGCATTTAGAAAGTGAAGTAACATTCCATTCACTTCGCACAGTGAATTGAAGTGTTGGAACAGACTGCTTCTCTTTCAGAGAAATGCATATGAGTGTCTGTTGAATGCTTGTAAGTAGCTCAAGGCTCTTTCAAAGGAAAGTGATTTTCTCTGAAAGGACAGCATTTAGAAAGTGAAGCAACACTCCATTCACTTCGCACAGTGAATTGAAGTGTTGGAACAGACTGCTTCTCTTTCAGAGAAACGCATGTAAGTTTCTTCCTAATGCTTGCAAGTAGCTTAAGGCACTTTCAAAGGAAAGTGATTTTCTCTGAAAGGACAGCATTTAGAAAGTGAAGCAACACTCCATTCACTTCGCACAGTGAATTGAAGTGTTGGAACAGAATGCTTCTCTTTCAGAGAAACGCATGTGAGTTTCTTCCTAATGCTTGCAAGTAGCTGAAGGTACTTTCAAAGGAAAGTGATTTTCTCTGAAAGGACAGCATTTAGAAAGTGAGGCAACACTCCATTCACTTTGCCCAGTGAATTGAAGTGTTGGAACAGATTGCTTCTTTTTCAGGGAAATACATGTGAGTTTCTGGTGAATGCTTGTAAGTAGCTTAAGGCAATTTCAAAGGAACGTGATTTTCTCTGAAAGGACAGCATTTAGAAAATGAAGAAACACTCCATTCACTTCGCACAGTGAATTGAAGTGTTGGAAGAGAAGGCTTCTCTTTCAGAGAAATGCATGTGAATTTCTTGTGAATGCTTGAAAGTTGCTTAAGGCACTTTCAAACAAAAGTGATTTTCTCTGAAAGGACAGGATTTAGAAAGTGAAGCAACACTGCATTCACTTCGCACAGTGAATTGAAGTGTTGGAACAGACTGCTTCTATTTCAGAGAAACGCATGTGTGTTTCCTGTGCATGCTTGAAAGTAGCTTAAGGCACTTTCAAAGGAAAGTGATTTTCTCTGAAAGGACAGCATTTAGAAAGTGAAGTAACATTCCATTCACTTCGCACAGTGAATTGAAGTGTTGGAACAGACTACTTCTCTTTCAGAGAAATGCATATGAGTGTCTGTTGAATGCTTGTAAGTAGCTCAAGGCTCTTTCAAAGGAAAGTGATTTTCTCTGAAAGGACAGCATTTAGAAAGTAAAGCAACACTCCATTCACTTCGCACAGTGAATTGAAGTGTTGGAACAAACTGCTTCTCTTTCAGAGAAATGCATGTGAGTTTCTGTTGAATGCTTGTAAGTAGCTTAAGGAACTTTCAAAGGAAAGTGATATTCTCTGAAAGGACAGCATTTAGAAAGTGAAGCAACACTCCATTCACTTCGCACAGTGAATTGAAGTGTTGGAACAGACTGCTTCTCTTTCTGAGAAACGCATGTGAGTTTCATCCTAATGCTTGCAAGTAGCTTAAGGCACTTTCAAAGGAAAGTGATTTTCTCTGAAAGGACAGCATTTCGAAAGTGAGGCAACACTCCATTCACTTCGCACATTGAATTGAAGTGTTGGAACACACTGCTTGTCTTTCATAGAAACGCATTAGTGTTTCTTGTGAATGCTTACAAGTAGCTTAAGGCACTTTCAAAGGAAAGTGATTTTCTCTGAAAGGACAGCATTTAGAAAGTGAAGCAACACTCCATTCACTTCGCACAGTGAATTGAAGTGTTGGAACAGACTGCTTCTCTTTCCGAGAAATGCATATGAGTGTCTGTTGAATGCTTGTAAGTAGCTCAAGGCTCTTTCAAAGGAAAGTGATTTTCTCTGAAAGGACAGCATTTAGAAAGTGAAGCAACACTCCATTCACTTCCCACAGTGAATTGAAGTGTTGGAACAGAGTGCTTCTCTTTCAGAGAAACGCATGTGAGTTTCTGGTGAATGCTTGTAAGTAGCTTAAGGTACTTTCAAACAAAGTGATTTTCTCTGAAAGGACAGCATTTAGACAGTGAAGCAACACTCCATTCACTTCGCACAGTGAATTGAAGTGTTGGAACAAACTGCTTCTCTTTCAGAGAAATGCATGTGAGTTTCTGTTGAATGCTTGTAAGTAGCTTAAGGCACTTTCAAAGGAAAGTGATATTCTCTGAAAGGACAGCATTTAGAAAGTGAAGCAACACTCCATTCACTTCGCACAGTGAATTGAAGTGTTGGAACAGACTGCTTCTCTTTCTGAGAAACGCATGTGAGTTTCATCCTAATGCTTGCAAGTAGCTTAAGGCACTTTCAAAGGAAAGTGATTTTCTCTGAAAGGACAGCATTTCGAAAGTGAGGCAACACTCCATTCACTTCGCACATTGAATTGAAGTGTTGGAACACACTGCTTGTCTTTCATAGAAACGCATTAGTGTTTCTTGTGAATGCTTGCAAGTAGCTTAAGGCACTTTCAAAGGAAAGTGATTTTCTCTGAAAGGACAGCATTTAGAAAGTGAAACAACACTCCATTTCCTTCGTGCAGTGAATTGAAGTGTTGGAACAGAATGCTTCTCTTTCATAGAAACGCATGTGAGTTTCTTTCTAATGCTTGCAAGTAGCTGAAGGTACTTTCAAAGGAAAGTGATTTTCTCTGAAAGGACAGCATTTAGAAAATGAAGCAACACTCCATTCACTTCGCACAGTGAATTGAAGTGTTGGAAGAGAAGGCTTCTCTTTCAGAGAAATGCATGTGAATTTCTCGTGAATGCTTGAAAGTTGCTTAAGGCACTTTCAAACAAAAGTTATTTTCTCTGAAAGGACAGGATTTGGAAAGTGAAGCAACACTCCATTCACTTCGCACAGTGAATTGAAGTGTTGGAACAGACTGCTTCTATTTCAGAGAAACGCATGTGTGTTTCCTGTGTATGCTTGAAAGTAGCTTAAGGCACTTTCAAAGGAAAGTGATTTTCTCTGAAAGGAGAGCATTTAGAAAGTGAAGTAACATTCCATTCACTTCGCACAGTGAATTGAAGTGTTGGAACAGACTGTTTCTCTTTCAGAGAAATGCATGTGAGTTTCTGTTGAATGCTTGTAAGTAGCTCAAGGCTCTTTCAAAGGAAAGTGATTTTCTCTGAAAGGACAGCATTTGGAAAGTAAAGCAACACTCCATTCCCTTCGCGCAATGAATTGAAGTGTTGGAACAGACTGCTTCTCTTTCAGAGAAACGCATTAGTGTTTCTTGTGAATGCTTGCAAGTAGCTTAAGGCACTTTCAAAGGAAAGTGATTTTCTCTGAAAGGACAGCATTTAGAAAGTGAAGCAACACTCCATTCACTTCCCACAGTGAATTGAAGTGTTGGAACAGAGTGCTTCTCTTTCAGAGAAACGCATGTGAGTTTCTGGTAAATGCTTGTAATTAGCTTAAGTCACTTTCAAACAAAGTGATTTTCTCTGAAAGGACAGCATTTAGACAGTGAAGCAACACTCCATTCACTTCGCACAGTGAATTGAAATGTTGGAACAAACTGCTTATCTTTCAGAGAAATGCATGTGAGTTTCTGTTGAATGCTTGTAAGTAGCTTAAGGCACTTTCAAAGGAAAGTGATTTTCTCTGAAAGGACAGCATTTAGAAAGTGAAGCAACACTCCATTCACTTCGCACAGTGAATTGAAGTGTTGGAACAGACTGCTTCTCTTTCTGAGAAACGCATGTGAGTTTCTTCCTAATGCTTGCAAGTAGCTTAAGGCACTTTCAAAGGAAAGTGATTTTCTCTGAAAGGACAGCATTTAGAAAGTGAAGCAACACTCCTTTCACTTCGCAGAGTGAATTGAAGTATTGGAACAGACTGCTTCTCTTTCAGAGAAACACATGTGAGTTTCTGGTGAAAGCTTGTAAGTAGCTTAAGGCACTTTCAAAGGAAAGTGATTTTCTCTGAAAGGACAGCATTTAGAAAGTGAAGCAACACTCCATTCACTTCGCACAGTGAATTGAAGTGTTGGAACAGACTGCTTCTCTTTCAGAGAAACGCATGTGAGTTTCTTCCTAATGCTTGCAAGAAGCTTAAGGCACTTTCAAAGGAAAGTGATTTTCTCTGAAAGGACAGCATTTCGAAAGTGAGGCAACACTCCATTCACTTCGCACATTGAATTGAAGTGTTGAAACACACTGCTTGTCTTTCATAGAAACGCATTAGTGTTTCTTGTGAATGCTTGCAAGTAGCTTAAGGCACTTTCAAAGGAAAGTGATTTTCTCTGAAAGGACAGCATTTAGAAAGTGAAGTAACATTCCATTCACTTCGCACAGTGAATTGAAGTGTTGGAACAGACTGCTTCTCTTTCAGAGAAATGCATGAGAGTTTCTGTTGAATGCTTGTAAGTAGCTCAAGGCTCTTTCAAAGGAAAGTGATTTTCTCTGAAAGGACAGCATTTAGAAAGTAAAGCAACACTCCATTCCCTTCGCGCAATGAATTGAAGTGTTGGAACAGACTGCTTCTCTTTCAGAGAAACGCATTAGTGTTTCTTGTGAATGCTTGCAAGTAGCTTAAGGCACTTTCAAAGGAAAGTGATTTTCTCTGAAAGGACAGCATTTAGAAAGTGAAGCAACACTCCATTCACTTCGCACAGTGAATTGAAGTGTTGGAACAGACTGGTTCTCTTTCAGAGAAACGCATGTGAGTTTCTTCCTAATGCTTGCAAGTAGCTAAAGGCACTTTCAAAGGAAAGTGATTTTCTCTGAAAGGACAGCATTTAGAAAGTGAAGCAGCACTCCATTCACTTCCCACAGTGAATTGAAGTGTTGGAACAGAGTGCTTCTCTTTCAGAGAAACGCATGTGAGTTTCTGGTAAATGCTTGTAAGTAGCTTAAGGCACTTTCAAACAAAGTGATTTTCTCTGAAAGGACAGCATTTAGACAGTGAAGCAACACTCCATTCACTTCGCACAGTGAATTGAAGTGTTGGAACAAACTGCTTCTCTTTCAGAGAAATGCATGGGAGTTTCTGTTGAATGCTTGTAAGTAGGTTAAGGCACTTTCAAAGGAAAGTGATTTTCTCTGAAAGGACAGCATTTAGAAAGTGAAGCAACACTCCATTCACTTCGCACAGTGAATTGAAGTGTTGGAACAGACTGCTTCTCTTTTAGAGAAACACATGTGAGTTTCTTCCTAATGCTTGCAAGTAGCTTAAGGCACTTTCAAAGGAAAGTGATTTTCTCTGAAAGGACAGCATTTAGAAAGTGAAGCAACACTCCATTCACTTCGTACAGTGAATTGAAGTGTTGGAACAGACTGCTTCTCTTTCAGAGAAACGCATGTGAGTTTCTTGTGAATGCTTGCAAGTTGCTTAAGCCACTTTCAAAGGAAAGTGATTTTCTCTGAAAGGACAGCATTTAGAAAGTGAAGCAACACTCCATTCACTTCGCACAGTGAATTGAAGTGTTGGAACAGAATGCTTCTCTTTCAGATAAACGCATGTGAGTTTCTTCCTAATGCTTGCAAGTAGCTGAAGGTACTTTCAAAGGAAAGTGATTTTCTCTGAAAGGACAGTATTTAGAAAAAGGCAACACTCCATTCACTTTGCCCAGTGAATTGAAGTGTTGGAACAGATTGCTTCTCTTTCAGAGAAATACATGTGAGTTTCTGGTGAATGCTTGTAAGTAGCTTAAGGCAATTTCAAAGGAACATGATTTTCTCTGAAAGGACAGCATTTAGAAAATGAAGCAACACTCCATTCACTTCGCACAGTGAATTGAAGTTTTGGAAGAGAAGGCTTCTCTTTCAGAGAAATGCATGTGAATTTCTTGTGAATGCTTGAAAGTAGCTTAAGGCACTTTCAAACAAAAGTGATTTTCTCTGAAAGGACAGGATTTAGAAAGTGAAGCAACACTCCATTCACTTCGCACAGTGAATTGAAGTGTTGGAACAGACTGCTTCTATTTCAGAGAAACGCATGTGTGTTTCCTGTGAATGCTTGAAAGTAGCTTAAGGCACTTTCAAAGGAAAGTGATTTTCTCTGAAAGGACAGCATTTAGAAAGTGAAGTAACATTCCATTCACTTCGCACAGTGAATTGAAGTGTTGGAACAGACTGCTTCTCTTTCAGAGAAATGCATGTGAGTTTCTGTTGAATGCTTGTAAGTAGCTCAAGGCTCTTTCAAAGGAAAGTGATTTTCTCTGAAAGGACAGCATTTAGAAAGTAAAGCAACACTCCATTCCCTTCGCGCAATGAATTGAAGTGTTGGAACAGACTGCTTCTCTTTCAGAGAAACGCATTAGTGTTTCTTGTGAATGCTTGCAAGTAGCTTAAGGCACTTTCAAAGGAAAGTGATTTTCTCTGAAAGGACAGCATTTAGAAAGTGAAGCAACACTCCATTCACTTCGCACAGTGAATTGAAGTGTTGGAACAGACTGGTTCTCTTTCAGAAAACGCATGTGAGTTTCTTCCTAATGCTTGCAAGTAGCTTAAGGCACTTTCAAAGGAAAGTGATTTTCTCTGAAAGGACAGCATTTAGAAAGTGAAGCAACACTCCATTCACTTCCCACAGTGAATTGAAGTGTTGGAACAGAGTGCTTCTCTTTCAGAGAAACGCATGTGAGTTTCTGGTAAATGCTTGTAAGTAGCTTAAGGCACTTTCAAACAAAGTGATTTTCTCTGAAAGGACAGCATTTAGACAGTGAAGCAACACTCCATTCACTTCGCACAGTGAATTGAAATGTTGGAACAAACTGCTTCTCTTTCAGAGAAATGCATGTGAGTTTCTGTTGAATGCTTGTAAGTAGCTTAAGGCACTTTCAAAGGAAAGTGATTTTCTCTGAAAGGACAGCATTTAGAAAGTGAAGCAACACTCCATTCACTTCGCACAGTGAATTGAAGTGTTGGAACAGACTGCTTCTCTTTCTGAGAAACGCATGTGAGTTTCTTCCTAATGCTTGCAAGTAGCTTAAGGCACTTTCAAAGGAAAGTGATTTTCTCTGAAAGGACAGCATTTAGAAAGTGAAGCAACACTCCATTCACTTCGCAGAGTGAATTGAAGTATTGGAACAGACTGCTTCTCTTTCAGAGAAACACATGTGAGTTTCTGGTGAATGCTTGTAAGTAGCTTAAGGCACTTTCAAAGGAAAGTGATTTTCTCTGAAAGGACAGCATTTAGAAAGTGAAGCAACACTCTATTCACTTCGCACAGTGAATAGAAGTGTTGGAACAGACTGCTTCTCTTTCAGAGAAACGCATGTGAGTTTCTTCCTAATGCTTGCAAGAAGCTTAAGGCACTTTCAAAGGAAAGTGATTTTCTCTGAAAGGACAGCATTTCGAAAGTGAGGCAACACTCCATTCACTTCGCACATTGAATTGAAGTGCTGGAACACACTGCTTGTCTTTCATAGAAACGCATTAGTGTTTCTTGTGAATGCTTGCAAGTAGCTTAAGGCACTTTCAAAGGAAAGTGATTTTCTCTGAAAGGACAGCATTTAGAAAGTGAAGAAACACTCCATTCACTTCGCACAGTGAATTGAAGTGTTGGAACAGACTGCTTCTCTTTCTGAGAAACGCATGTGAGTTTCTTCCTAATGCTTGCAAGTAGCTTAAGGCACTTTCAAAGGAAAGTGATTTTCTCTGAAAGGACAGCATTTAGAAAGTGAAGCAACACTCCTTTCACTTCGCAGAGTGAATTGAAGTATTGGAACAGACTGCTTCTCTTTCAGAGAAACACATGTGAGTTTCTGGTGAATGCTTGTAAGTAGCTTAAGGCACTTTCAAAGGAAAGTGATTTTCTCTGAAAGGACAGCATTTAGAAAGTGAAGCAACACTCCATTCACTTCGCACAGTGAATTGAAGTGTTGGAACAGACTGCTTCTCTTTCAGAGAAACGCATGTGAGTTTCTTCCTAATGCTTGCAAGAAGCTTAAGGCACTTTCAAAGGAAAGTGATTTTCTCTGAAAGGACAGCATTTCGAAAGTGAGGCAACACTCCATTCACTTCGCACATTGAATTGAAGTGTTGAAACACACTGCTTGTCTTTCATAGAAACGCATTAGTGTTTCTTGTGAATGCTTGCAAGTAGCTTAAGGCACTTTCAAAGGAAAGTGATTTTCTCTGAAAGGACAGCATTTAGAAAGTGAAGTAACATTCCATTCACTTCGCACAGTGAATTGAAGTGTTGGAACAGACTGCTTCTCTTTCAGAGAAATGCATGAGAGTTTCTGTTGAATGCTTGTAAGTAGCTCAAGGCTCTTTCAAAGGAAAGTGATTTTCTCTGAAAGGACAGCATTTAGAAAGTAAAGCAACACTCCATTCCCTTCGCGCAATGAATTGAAGTGTTGGAACAGACTGCTTCTCTTTCAGAGAAACGCATTAGTGTTTCTTGTGAATGCTTGCAAGTAGCTTAAGGCACTTTCAAAGGAAAGTGATTTTCTCTGAAAGGACAGCATTTAGAAAGTGAAGCAACACTCCATTCACTTCGCACAGTGAATTGAAGTGTTGGAACAGACTGGTTCTCTTTCAGAGAAACGCATGTGAGTTTCTTCCTAATGCTTGCAAGTAGCTAAAGGCACTTGCAAAGGAAAGTGATTTTCTCTGAAAGGACAGCATTTAGAAAGTGAAGCAGCACTCCATTCACTTCCCACAGTGAATTGAAGTGTTGGAACAGAGTGCTTCTCTTTCAGAGAAACGCATGTGAGTTTCTGGTAAATGCTTGTAAGTAGCTTAAGGCACTTTCAAACAAAGTGATTTTCTCTGAAAGGACAGCATTTAGACAGTGAAGCAACACTCCATTCACTTCGCACAGTGAATTGAAGTGTTGGAACAAACTGCTTCTCTTTCAGAGAAATGCATGGGAGTTTCTGTTGAATGCTTGTAAGTAGGTTAAGGCACTTTCAAAGGAAAGTGATTTTCTCTGAAAGGACAGCATTTAGAAAGTGAAGCAACACTCCATTCACTTCGCACAGTGAATTGAAGTGTTGGAACAGACTGCTTCTCTTTTAGAGAAACACATGTGAGTTTCTTCCTAATGCTTGCAAGTAGCTTAAGGCACTTTCAAAGGAAAGTGATTTTCTCTGAAAGGACAGCATTTAGAAAGTGAAGCAACACTCCATTCACTTCGTACAGTGAATTGAAGTGTTGGAACAGACTGCTTCTCTTTCAGAGAAACGCATGTGAGTTTCTTGTGAATGCTTGCAAGTTGCTTAAGCCACTTTCAAAGGAAAGTGATTTTCTCTGAAAGGACAGCATTTAGAAAGTGAAGCAACACTCCATTCACTTCGCACAGTGAATTGAAGTGTTGGAACAGAATGCTTCTCTTTCAGAGAAACGCATGTGAGTTTCTTCCTAATGCTTGCAAGTAGCTGAAGGTACTTTCAAAGGAAAGTGATTTTCTCTGAAAGGACAGTATTTAGAAAAAGGCAACACTCCATTCACTTTGCCCAGTGAATTGAAGTGTTGGAACAGATTGCTTCTCTTTCAGAGAAATACATGTGAGTTTCTGGTGAATGCTTGTAAGTAGCTTAAGGCACTTTCAAAGGAAAGTGATTTTCTCTGAAAGGACAGCATTTAGAAAGTGAAGCAACACTCTATTCACTTCGCACAGTGAATAGAAGTGTTGGAACAGACTGCTTCTCTTTCAGAGAAACGCATGTGAGTTTCTTCCTAATGCTTGCAAGAAGCTTAAGGCACTTTCAAAGGAAAGTGATTTTCTCTGAAAGGACAGCATTTCGAAAGTGAGGCAACACTCCATTCACTTCGCACATTGAATTGAAGTGCTGGAACACACTGCTTGTCTTTCATAGAAACGCATTAGTGTTTCTTGTGAATGCTTGCAAGTAGCTTAAGGCACTTTCAAAGGAAAGTGATTTTCTCTGAAAGGACAGCATTTAGAAAGTGAAGAAACACTCCATTCACTTCGAACAGTGAATTGAAGGGTTGGAACAGAATGCTTCTCTTTCAGAGAAACGCATGTGAGTTTCTTCCTAATGCTTGCAAGTAGCTTAAGGCACTTTCAAAGGAAAGTGATTTTCTCTGAAAGGACAGTATTTAGAAAGTGAGGCAACACTCCATTCTCTTTGCCCAGTGAATTGAAGTGTTGGAACAGAGTGCTTCTCTTTCAGAGAAACGCATGTGAGTTTCTGGTGAATGCTTGTAAGTAGCATAAGGCACTTTCAAACAAAGAGATTTTCTCTGAAAAGACAACATTTAGAAAGTGAAGCAACACTCCATTCACTTCGCACAGTGAATTGAAGTGTTGGAACAGACTGCTTCTCTTTCAGAGAAACGCATGTGAGTTTCTTCCTAATGCTTGCAAGTAGCTTAAGGCACTTTCAAAGGAAAGTGATTTTCTCTGAAAGGACAGCATTTAGAAAGTGAAGCAACACTCCATTCACTTCCCACAGTGAATTGAAGTGTTGGAACAGAGTGCTTCTCTTTCAGGGAAACGCATGTGAGTTTCTTGTGAATGCTTGCAAGTTGCTTAAGCCACTTTCAAAGGAAAGTGATTTTCTCTGAAAGGACAGCATTTAGAAAGTGAAGCAACACTCCATTCACTTCGCACAGTGAATTGAAGTGTTGGAGCAGAATGCTTCTCTTGCAGAGAAACGCATGTGAGTTTCTTCCTAATGCTTGCAAGTAGCTGAAGGTACTTTCAAAGGAAAGTGATTTTCTCTGAAAGGACAGTATTTAGAAAGTGAGGCAACACTCCATTCACTTTACCCAGTGAATTGAAGTGTTGGAACAGATTGCTTCTTTTTCAGAGAAATACATGTGAGTTTCTGGTGAATGCTTGTAAGTAGCTTAAGGCAATTTCAAAGGAACGTGATTTTCTCTGAAAGGACAGCATTTAGAAAATGAAGGAACACTCCATTCACTTCGCACAGTGAATTGAAGTGTTGGAAGAGAAGGCTTCTCTTTCAGAGAAATGCATGTGAATTTCTTGTGAATGCTTGAAAGTTGCTTAAGGCACTTTCAAACAAAAGTGATTTTCTCTGAAAGGACAGGATTTAGAAAGTGAAGCAACACTCCATTCACTTCGCACAGTGAATTGAAGTGTTGGAACAGACTGCTTCTATTTCAGAGAAACGCATGTGTGTTTCCTGTGAATGCTTGAAAGTAGCTTAAGGCACTTTCAAAGGAAAGTGATTTTCTCTGAAAGGAGAGCATTTAGAAAGTGAAGTAACATTCCATTCACTTCGCACAGTGAATTGAAGTGGTGGAACAGACTGCTTCTCTTTCAGAGAAATGCATATGAGTGTCTGTTGAATGCTTGTAAGTAGCTCAAGGCTCTTTCAAAGGAAAGTGATTTTCTCTGAAAGGACAGCATTTAGAAAGTGAAGCAACACTCCATTCACTTCGCACAGTGAATTGAAGTGTTGGAACAGACTGCTTCTCTTTCAGAGAAACGCATGTGAGTTTCTTCCTAATGCTTGCAAGTAGCTTAAGGCACTTTCAAAGGAAAGTGATTTTCTCTGAAAGGACAGCATTTAGAAAGTGAAGCAACACTCCATTCACTTCGCACAGTGAATTGAAGTGTTGGAACAGAGTGCTTCTCTTTCAGAGAAACGCATGTGAGTTTCTTCCTAATGCTTGCAAGTAGCTGAAGGTACTTTCAAAGGAAAGTGATTTTCTCTGAAAGGACAGTATTTAGAAAGTGAGGCAACACTCCATTCACTTTGCCCAGTGAATTGAAGTGTTGGAACAGATTGCTTCTTTTTCAGGGAAATACATGTGAGTTTCTGGTGAATGCTTGTAAGTACCTTAAGGCAATTTCAAAGGAATGTGATTTTCTCTGAAAGGACAGCATTTAGAAAATGAAGCAACACTCCATTCACTTCGCACAGTGAATTGAAGTGTTGGAAGAGAAGGCTTCTCTTTCAGAGAAATGCATGTGAATTTCTAGTGAATGCTTGAAAGTTGCTTAAGGCACTTTTAAACAAAAGTGATTTTCTCTGAAAGGACAGGATTTAGAAAGTGAAGCAACACTCCATTCACTTCGCACAGTGAATTGAAGTGTTGGAACAGACTGCTTCTATTTCAGAGAAACGCATGTGTGTTTCCTGTGAATGCTTGAAAGTAGCTTAAGGCACTTTCAAAGGAAAGTGATTTTCTCTGAAAGGACAGCATTTAGAAAGTGAAGTTACATTCCATTTACTTCGCACAGTGAATTGAAGTGTTGGAACAGACTGCTTCTCTTTCAGAGAAATGCATATGAGTGTCTGTTGAATGCTTGTAAGTAGCTCAAGGCTCTTTCAAAGGAAAGTGATTTTCTCTGAAAGGACAGCATTTAGAAAGTGAAGTAACATTCCATTCACTTCGCACAGTGAATTGAAGTGTTGGAACAGACTGCTTCTCTTTCAGAGAAATGCATGTGAGTTTCTGTTGAATGCTTGTAAGAAGCTCAAGGCTCTTTCAAAGGAAAGTGATTTTCTCTGAAAGGACAGCATTTAGAAAGTAAAGCAACACTCCATTCCCTTCGCGCAATGAATTGAAGTGTTGGAACAGACTGCTTCTCTTTCAGAGAAACGCATTAGTGTTTCTTGTGAATGCTTGCAAGTAGCTTAAGGCACTTTAAAAGGAAAGTGATTTTCTCTGAAAGGACAGCATTTAGAAAGTGAAGCAACACTCCATTCACTTCCCACAGTGATTTGAAGTGTTGGAACAGAGTGCTTCTCTTTCAGAAAAACGCATGTGAGTTTCTGGTAAATGCATGTAAGTAGCTTAAGGCACTTTCAAACAAAGTGATTTTCTCTGAAAGGACAGCATTTAGACAGTGAAGCAACACTCCATTCACTTCGCACAGTGAATTGAAATGTTGAAACAAACTGCTTCTCTTTCAGAGAAATGCATGTGAGTTTCTGTTGAATGCTTGTAAGTAGCTTAAGGCACTTTCAAAGGAAAGTGATTTTCTCTGAAAGGACAGCATTTAGAAAGTGAAGCAACACTCCATTCACTTCGCATAGTGAATTGAAGTGTTGGAACAGACTGCTTCTCTTTCTGAGAAACGCATGTGAGTTTCTTCCTAATGCTTGCTAGTAGCTTAAGGCACTTTCAAAGGAAAGTGATTTTCTCTGAAAGGACAGCATTTAGAAAGTGAAGCAACACTCCATTCACTTCGCAGAGTGAATTGAAGTATTGGAACAGACTGCTTCTCTTTCAGAGAAACACATGTGAGTTTCTGGTGAATGCTTGTAAGTAGCTTAAGGCACTTTCAAAGGAAAGTGATTTTCTCTGAAAGGACAGCATTTAGAAAGTGAAGCAACACTCCATTCACTTCGCACAGTGAATTGAAGTGTTGGAACAGACTGCTTCTCTTTCAGAGAAACGCATGTGAGTTTCTTCCTAATGCTTGCAAGAAGCTTAAGGCACTTTCAAAGGAAAGTGATTTTCTCTGAAAGGACAGCATTTCGAAAGTGAGGCAACACTCCATTCACTTCGCACATTGAATTGAAGTGTTGGAACACACTGCTTGTCTTTCATAGAAACGCATTAGTGTTTCTTGTGAATGCTTGCAAGTAGCTTAAGGCACTTTCAAAGGAAAGTGATTTTCTCTGAAAGGACAGCATTTAGAAAGTGAAGAAACACTCCATTCAGTTCGAACAGTGAATTGAAGGGTTGGAACAGAATGCTTCTCTTTCAGAGAAACGCATGTGAGTTTCTTCCTAATGCTTGCAAGTAGCTTAAGGCACTTTCAAAGGAAAGTGATTTTCTCTGAAAGGACAGTATTTAGAAAGTGAGGCAACACTCCATTCTCTTTGCCCAGTGAATTGAAGTGTTGGAACAGAGTGCTTCTCTTTCAGAGAAACGCATGTGAGTTTCTGGTGAATGCTTGTAAGTAGCATAAGGCACTTTCAAACAAAGTGATTTTTTCTGAAAAGACAGCATTTAGAAAGTGAAGCAACACTCCATTCACTTCGCACAGTGAATTGAAGTGTTGGAACAGACTGCATCTCTTTCAGAGAAACGCATGTGAGTTTCTTCCTAATGCTTGCAAGTAGCTTAAGGCACTTTCAAAGGAAAGTGATTTTCTCTGAAAGGACAGCATTTAGAAAGTGAAGCAACACTCCATTCACTTCCCACAGTGAATTGAAGTGTTGGAACAGAGTGCTTCTCTTTCAGAGAAACGCATGTGGGTTTCTGGTAAATGCTTGTAAGTAGCTTAAGGCACTTTCAAACAAAGTGATTTTCTCTGAAAGGACAGCATTTAGACAGTGAAGCAACACTCCATTCACTTCGCACAGTGAATTGAAGTGTTGGAACAAACTGCTTCTCTTTCAGAGAAATGCATGGGAGTTTCTGTTGAATGCTTGTAAGTAGGTTAAGGCACTTTCAAAGGAAAGTGATTTTCTCTGAAAGGACAGCATTTAGAAAGTGAAGCAACACTCCATTCACTTCGCACAGTGAATTGAAGTGTTGGAACAGACTGCTTCTCTTTTAGAGAAGCACATGTGAGTTTCTTCCTAATGCTTGCAAGTAGCTTAAGGCACTTTTAAAGGAAAGTGATTTTCTCTGAAAGGACAGCATTTAGAAAGTGAAGCAACACTCCATTCACTTCGTACAGTGAATTGAAGTGTTGGAACAGACTGCTTCTCTTTCAGAGAAACGCATGTGAGTTTCTTGTGAATGCTTGCAAGTTGCTTAAGCCACTTTCAAAGGAAAGTGATTTTCTCTGAAAGGACAGCATTTAGAAAGTGAAGCAACACTCCATTCACTTCGCACAGTGAATTGAAGTGTTGGAACAGAATGCTTCTCTGTCAGAGGAATGCATGTGAGTTTCTTCCTAATGCTTGCAAGTAGCTGAAGGTACTTTCAAAGGAAAGTGATTTTCTCTGAAAGGACAGTATTTAGAAAGTGAGGTAACACTCCATTCACTTTGCCCAGTGAATTGAAGTGTTGGAACAGATTGCTTCTTTTTCATGGAAATACATGTGAGTTTCTGGTGAATGCTTGTAAGTAGCTTAAGGCAATTTCAAAGGAACGTGATTTTCTCTGAAAGGACAGCATTTAGAAAATGAAGCAACACTCCATTCACTTCGCACAGTGAATTGAAGTGTTGGAAGAGAAGGCTTCTCTTTCAGAGAAATGCATGTGAATTTCTTGTGAATGCTTGAAAGTTGCTTAAGGCACTTTCAAACAAAAGTGATTTTCTCTGAAAGGACAGGATTTAGAAAGTGAAGCAACACTCCATTCACTTCGCACAGTGAATTGAAGTGTTGGAACAGACTGCTTCTATTTCAGAGAAACGCATGTGTGTTTCCTGTGAATGCTTGAAAGTAGCTTAAGCACTTTCAAAGGAAAGTGATTTTCTCTGAAAGGAGAGCATTTAGAAAGTGAAGTAACATTCCATTCACTTCGCACAGTGAATTGAAGTGGTGGGACAGACTGCTTCTCTTTCAGAGAAATGCATATGAGTGTCTGTTGAATGCTTGTAAGTAGCTCAAGGCTCTTTCAAAGGAAAGTGATTTTCTCTGAAAGGACAGCATTTAGAAAGTGAAGCAACACTCCATTCACTTCGCACAGTGAATTGAAGTGTTGGAACAGACTGCTTCTCTTTCAGAGAAACGCATGTGAGTTTCTTCCTAATGCTTGCAAGTAGCTTAAGGCACTTTCAAAGGAAAGTGATTTTCTCTGAAAGGACAGCATTTAGAAAGTGAAGCAACACTCCATTCACTTCGCACAGTGAATTGAAGTGTTGGAACAGAATGCTTCTCTTTCAGAGAAATGCATGTGAGTTTCTGTTGAATGCTTGTAAGTAGCTCAAGGCTCTTTCAAAGGAAAGTGATTTTCTCTGAAAGGACAGCATTTAGAAAGTAAAGCAACACTCCATTCCCTTCGCGCAATGAATTGAAGTGTTGTAACAGACTGCTTCTCTTTCAGAGAAACGCATTAGTGTTTCTTGTGAATGCTTGCAAGTAGCTTAAGGCACTTTCAAAGGAAAGTGATTTTCTCTGAAAGGACAGCATTTAGAAAGTGAAGCAACACTCCATTCACTTCGCACAGTGAATTGAAGTGTTGGAACAGACTGGTTCTCTTTCAGAGAAACGCATGTGAGTTTCTTCCTAATGCTTGCAAGTAGCTTAAGGCACTTTCAAAGGAAAGTGATTTTCTCTGAAAGGACAGCATTTAGAAAGTGAAGCAACACTCCATTCACTTCCCACAGTGAATTGAAGTGTTGGAACAGAGTGCTTCTCTTTCAGAGAAACGCATGTGAGTTTCTGGTAAATGCTTGTAAGTAGCTTAAGGCACTTTCAAACAAAGTGATTTTCTCTGAAAGGACAGCATTTAGACAGTGAAGCAACACTCCATTCACTTCGCACAGTGAATTGAAATGTTGGAACAAACTGCTTCTCTTTCAGAGAAATGCATGTGAGTTTCTGTTGAATGCTTGTAAGTAGCTTAAGGCACTTTCAAAGGAAAGTGATTTTCTCTGAAAGGACAGCATTTAGAAAGTGAAGCAACACTCCATTCACTTCGCACAGTGAATTGAAGTGTTGGAACAGACTGCTTCTCTTTCTGAGAAACGCATGTGAGTTTCTTCCTAATGCTTGCAAGAAGCTTAAGGCACTTTCAAAGGAAAGTGATTTTCTCTGAAAGGACAGCATTTCGAAAGTGAGGCAACACTCCATTCAATCGCACATTGAATTGAAGTGTTGGAACACACTGCTTGTCTTTCATAGAAACGCATTATGGTTTCTTGTGAATGCTTGCAATTAGCTTAAGGCACTTTCAAAGGAAAGTGATTTTCTCTGAAAGGACAGCATTTAGAAAGTGACGAAACACTCCATTCACTTCGAACAGTGAATTGAAGGGTTGGAACAGAATGCTTCTCTTTCAGAGAAACGCATGTGAGTTTCTTCCTAATGCTTGCAAGTAGCTTAAGGCACTTTCAAAGGAAAGTGATTTTCTCTGAAAGGACAGTATTTAGAAAGTGAGGCAACACTCCATTCACTTTGCCCAGTGAATTGAAGTGTTGGAACAGACTGCTTCTCTTTCAGAGAAATGCATGGGAGTTTCTGGTGAATGCTTGTAAGTAGCTTAAGGCACTTTCAAAGGAAAGTGATTTTCTCTGAAAGGACAGCATTTAGAAAGTGAAGCAACACTCCATTCACTTCGCACAGTGAATTGAAGTGTTGGAACAGACTGCTTCTCTTTCAGAGAAACTCATGTGAGTTTCTTCCTAATGCTTGCAAGTAGCTGAAGGTACTTTCAATGGAAAGTGATTTTCTCTGAAAGGACAGCATTTAGAAAGTGAAGCAACACTACATTCACTTCGTACAGTGAATTGAAGTGTTGGAACAGACTGCATCTCTTTCAGAGAAACGCATGTGAGTTTCTTGTGAATGCTTGCAAGTTGCTTAAGCCACTTTCAAAGGAAAGTGATTTTCTCTGAAAGGACAGCATTTAGAAAGTGAAGCAACACTCCATTCACTTCGCACAGTGAATTGAAGTGTTGGAACAGAATGCTTCTCTTTCAGAGAAACGCATGTGAGTTTCTTCCTAATGCTTGCAAGTAGCTGAAGGTACTTTCAAAGGAAAGTGATTTTCTCTGAAAGGACAGTATTTAGAAAGTGAGGCAACACTCCATTCACTTTGCCCAGTGAATTGAAGTGTTGGAACAGATTGCTTCTATTTCAGAGAAACGCATGTGTGTTTCCTGTGAATGCTTGAAAGTAGCTTAAGGCACTTTCAAAGGAAAGTGATTTTCTCTGAAAGGAGAGCATTTAGAAAGTGAAGTAACATTCCATTCACTTCGCACAGTGAATTGAAGTGTTGGAACAGACTGCTTCTCTTTCAGAGAAATGCATATGAGTGTCTGTTGAATGCTTGTAAGTAGCTCAAGGCTCTTTCAAAGGAAAGTGATTTTCTCTGAAAGGACAGCATTTAGAAAGTGAAGCAACACTCCATTCACTTCGCACAGTGAATTGAAGTGTTGGAACAGACTGCTTCTCTTTCAGAGAAACGCATGTAAGTTTCTTCCTAATGCTTGCAAGTAGCTTAAGGCACTTTCAAAGGAAAGTGATTTTCTCTGAAAGGACAGCATTTAGAAAGTGAAGCAACACTCCATTCACTTCGCACAGTGAATTGAAGTGTTGGAACAGAATGCTTCTCTTTCAGAGAAACGCATGTGAGTTTCTTCCTAATGCTTGCAAGTAGCTGAAGGTACTTTCAAAGGAAAGTGATTTTCTCTGAAAGGACAGCATTTAGAAAGTGAGGCAACACTCCATTCACTTTGCCCAGTGAATTGAAGTGTTGGAACAGATTGCTTCTTTTTCAGGGAAATACATGTGAGTTTCTGGTGAATGCTTGTAAGTAGCTTAAGGCAATTTCAAAGGAACGTGATTTTCTCTGAAAGGACAGCATTTAGAAAATGAAGAAACACTCCATTCACTTCGCACAGTGAATTGAAGTGTTGGAAGAGAAGGCTTCTCTTTCAGAGAAATGCATGTGAATTTCTTGTGAATGCTTGAAAGTTGCTTAAGGCACTTTCAAACAAAAGTGATTTTCTCTGAAAGGACAGGATTTAGAAAGTGAAGCAACACTCCATTCACTTCGCACAGTGAATTGAAGTGTTGGAACAGACTGCTTCTATTTCAGAGAAACGCATGTGTGTTTCCTGTGCATGCTTGAAAGTAGCTTAAGGCACTTTCAAAGGAAAGTGATTTTCTCTGAAAGGACAGCATTTAGAAAGTGAAGTAACATTCCATTCACTTCGCACAGTGAATTGAAGTGTTGGAACAGACTACTTCTCTTTCAGAGAAATGCATATGAGTGTCTGTTGAATGCTTGTAAGTAGCTCAAGGCTCTTTCAAAGGAAAGTGATTTTCTCTGAAAGGACAGCATTTAGAAAGTAAAGCAACACTCCATTCACTTCGCACAGTGAATTGAAGTGTTGGAACAAACTGCTTCTCTTTCAGAGAAATGCATGTGAGTTTCTGTTGAATGCTTGTAAGTAGCTTAAGGAACTTTCAAAGGAAAGTGATATTCTCTGAAAGGACAGCATTTAGAAAGTGAAGCAACACTCCATTCACTTCGCACAGTGAATTGAAGTGTTGGAACAGACTGCTTCTCTTTCTGAGAAACGCATGTGAGTTTCATCCTAATGCTTGCAAGTAGCTTAAGGCACTTTCAAAGGAAAGTGATTTTCTCTGAAAGGACAGCATTTCGAAAGTGAGGCAACACTCCATTCACTTCGCACATTGAATTGAAGTGTTGGAACACACTGCTTGTCTTTCATAGAAACGCATTAGTGTTTCTTGTGAATGCTTACAAGTAGCTTAAGGCACTTTCAAAGGAAAGTGATTTTCTCTGAAAGGACAGCATTTAGAAAGTGAAGCAACACTCCATTCACTTCGCACAGTGAATTGAAGTGTTGGAACAGACTGCTTCTCTTTCCGAGAAATGCATATGAGTGTCTGTTGAATGCTTGTAAGTAGCTCAAGGCTCTTTCAAAGGAAAGTGATTTTCTCTGAAAGGACAGCATTTAGAAAGTGAAGCAACACTCCATTCACTTCCCACAGTGAATTGAAGTGTTGGAACAGAGTGCTTCTCTTTCAGAGAAACGCATGTGAGTTTCTGGTGAATGCTTGTAAGTAGCTTAAGGTACTTTCAAACAAAGTGATTTTCTCTGAAAGGACAGCATTTAGAAAGTGAAGCAACACTCCATTCACTTCGCACAGTGAATTGAAGTGTTGGAACAAACTGCTTCTCTTTCAGAGAAATGCATGTGAGTTTCTGTTGAATGCTTGTAAGTAGCTTAAGGCACTTTCAAAGGAAAGTGATATTCTCTGAAAGGACAGCATTTAGAAAGTGAAGCAACACTCCATTCACTTCGCACAGTGAATTGAAGTGTTGGAACAGACTGCTTCTCTTTCTGAGAAACGCATGTGAGTTTCATCCTAATGCTTGCAAGTAGCTTAAGGCACTTTCAAAGGAAAGTGATTTTCTCTGAAAGGACAGCATTTCGAAAGTGAGGCAACACTCCATTCACTTCGCACATTGAATTGAAGTGTTGGAACACACTGCTTGTCTTTCATAGAAACGCATTAGTGTTTCTTGTGAATGCTTGCAAGTAGCTTAAGGCACTTTCAAAGGAAAGTGATTTTCTCTGAAAGGACAGCATTTAGAAAGTGAAACAACACTCCATTTCCTTCGTGCAGTGAATTGAAGTGTTGGAACAGAATGCTTCTCTTTCATAGAAACGCATGTGAGTTTCTTTCTAATGCTTGCAAGTAGCTGAAGGTACTTTCAAAGGAAAGTGATTTTCTCTGAAAGGACAGCATTTAGAAAATGAAGCAACACTCCATTCACTTCGCACAGTGAATTGAAGTGTTGGAAGAGAAGGCTTCTCTTTCAGAGAAATGCATGTGAATTTCTCGTGAATGCTTGAAAGTTGCTTAAGGCACTTTCAAACAAAAGTGATTTTCTCTGAAAGGACAGGATTTGGAAAGTGAAGCAACACTCCATTCACTTCGCACAGTGAATTGAAGTGTTGGAACAGACTGCTTCTATTTCAGAGAAACGCATGTGTGTTTCCTGTGTATGCTTGAAAGTAGCTTAAGGCACTTTCAAAGGAAAGTGATTTTCTCTGAAAGGAGAGCATTTAGAAAGTGAAGTAACATTCCATTCACTTCGCACAGTGAATTGAAGTGTTGGAACAGACTGTTTCTCTTTCAGAGAAATGCATGTGAGTTTCTGTTGAATGCTTGTAAGTAGCTCAAGGCTCTTTCAAAGGAAAGTGATTTTCTCTGAAAGGACAGCATTTGGAAAGTAAAGCAACACTCCATTCCCTTCGCGCAATGAATTGAAGTGTTGGAACAGACTGCTTCTCTTTCAGAGAAACGCATTAGTGTTTCTTGTGAATGCTTGCAAGTAGCTTAAGGCACTTTCAAAGGAAAGTGATTTTCTCTGAAAGGACAGCATTTAGAAAGTGAAGCAACACTCCATTCACTTCCCACAGTGAATTGAAGTGTTGGAACAGAGTGCTTCTCTTTCAGAGAAACGCATGTGAGTTTCTGGTAAATGCTTGTAAGTAGCTTAAGTCACTTTCAAACAAAGTGATTTTCTCTGAAAGGACAGCATTTAGACAGTGAAGCAACACTCCATTCACTTCGCACAGTGAATTGAAATGTTGGAACAAACTGCTTATCTTTCAGAGAAATGCATGTGAGTTTCTGTTGAATGCTTGTAAGTAGCTTAAGGCACTTTCAAAGGAAAGTGATTTTCTCTGAAAGGACAGCATTTAGAAAGTGAAGCAACACTCCATTCACTTCGCACAGTGAATTGAAGTGTTGGAACAGACTGCTTCTCTTTCTGAGAAACGCATGTGAGTTTCTTCCTAATGCTTGCAAGTAGCTTAAGGCACTTTCAAAGGAAAGTGATTTTCTCTGAAAGGACAGCATTTAGAAAGTGAAGCAACACTCCTTTCACTTCGCAGAGTGAATTGAAGTATTGGAACAGACTGCTTCTCTTTCAGAGAAACACATGTGAGTTTCTGGTGAAAGCTTGTAAGTAGCTTAAGGCACTTTCAAAGGAAAGTGATTTTCTCTGAAAGGACAGCATTTAGAAAGTGAAGCAACACTCCATTCACTTCGCACAGTGAATTGAAGTGTTGGAACAGACTGCTTCTCTTTCAGAGAAACGCATGTGAGTTTCTTCCTAATGCTTGCAAGAAGCTTAAGGCACTTTCAAAGGAAAGTGATTTTCTCTGAAAGGACAGCATTTCGAAAGTGAGGCAACACTCCATTCACTTCGCACATTGAATTGAAGTGTTGAAACACACTGCTTGTCTTTCATAGAAACGCATTAGTGTTTCTTGTGAATGCTTGCAAGTAGCTTAAGGCACTTTCAAAGGAAAGTGATTTTCTCTGAAAGGACAGCATTTAGAAAGTGAAGTAACATTCCATTCACTTCGCACAGTGAATTGAAGTGTTGGAACAGACTGCTTCTCTTTCAGAGAAATGCATGAGAGTTTCTGTTGAATGCTTGTAAGTAGCTCAAGGCTCTTTCAAAGGAAAGTGATTTTCTCTGAAAGGACAGCATTTAGAAAGTAAAGCAACACTCCATTCCCTTCGCGCAATGAATTGAAGTGTTGGAACAGACTGCTTCTCTTTCAGAGAAACGCATTAGTGTTTCTTGTGAATGCTTGCAAGTAGCTTAAGGCACTTTCAAAGGAAAGTGATTTTCTCTGAAAGGACAGCATTTAGAAAGTGAAGCAACACTCCATTCACTTCGCACAGTGAATTGAAGTGTTGGAACAGACTGGTTCTCTTTCAGAGAAACGCATGTGAGTTTCTTCCTAATGCTTGCAAGTAGCTAAAGGCACTTTCAAAGGAAAGTGATTTTCTCTGAAAGGACAGCATTTAGAAAGTGAAGCAGCACTCCATTCACTTCCCACAGTGAATTGAAGTGTTGGAACAGAGTGCTTCTCTTTCAGAGAAACGCATGTGAGTTTCTGGTAAATGCTTGTAAGTAGCTTAAGGCACTTTCAAACAAAGTGATTTTCTCTGAAAGGACAGCATTTAGACAGTGAAGCAACACTCCATTCACTTCGCACAGTGAATTGAAGTGTTGGAACAAACTGCTTCTCTTTCAGAGAAATGCATGGGAGTTTCTGTTGAATGCTTGTAAGTAGGTTAAGGCACTTTCAAAGGAAAGTGATTTTCTCTGAAAGGACAGCATTTAGAAAGTGAAGCAACACTCCATTCACTTCGCACAGTGAATTGAAGTGTTGGAACAGACTGCTTCTCTTTTAGAGAAACACATGTGAGTTTCTTCCTAATGCTTGCAAGTAGCTTAAGGCACTTTCAAAGGAAAGTGATTTTCTCTGAAAGGACAGCATTTAGAAAGTGAAGCAACACTCCATTCACTTCGTACAGTGAATTGAAGTGTTGGAACAGACTGCTTCTCTTTCAGAGAAACGCATGTGAGTTTCTTGTGAATGCTTGCAAGTAGCTTAAGCCACTTTCAAAGGAAAGTGATTTTCTCTGAAAGGACAGCATTTAGAAAGTGAAGCAACACTCCATTCACTTCGCACAGTGAATTGAAGTGTTGGAACAGAATGCTTCTCTTTCAGATAAACGCATGTGAGTTTCTTCCTAATGCTTGCAAGTAGCTGAAGGTACTTTCAAAGGAAAGTGATTTTCTCTGAAAGGACAGTATTTAGAAAAAGGCAACACTCCATTCACTTTGCCCAGTGAATTGAAGTGTTGGAACAGATTGCTTCTCTTTCAGAGAAATACATGTGAGTTTCTGGTGAATGCTTGTAAGTAGCTTAAGGCAATTTCAAAGGAACATGATTTTCTCTGAAAGGACAGCATTTAGAAAATGAAGCAACACTCCATTCACTTCGCACAGTGAATTGAAGTTTTGGAAGAGAAGGCTTCTCTTTCAGAGAAATGCATGTGAATTTCTTGTGAATGCTTGAAAGTAGCTTAAGGCACTTTCAAACAAAAGTGATTTTCTCTGAAAGGACAGGATTTAGAAAGTGAAGCAACACTCCATTCACTTCGCACAGTGAATTGAAGTGTTGGAACAGACTGCTTCTATTTCAGAGAAACGCATGTGTGTTTCCTGTGAATGCTTGAAAGTAGCTTAAGGCACTTTCAAAGGAAAGTGATTTTCTCTGAAAGGACAGCATTTAGAAAGTGAAGTAACATTCCATTCACTTCGCACAGTGAATTGAAGTGTTGGAACAGACTGCTTCTCTTTCAGAGAAATGCATGTGAGTTTCTGTTGAATGCTTGTAAGTAGCTCAAGGCTCTTTCAAAGGAAAGTGATTTTCTCTGAAAGGACAGCATTTAGAAAGTAAAGCAACACTCCATTCCCTTCGCGCAATGAATTGAAGTGTTGGAACAGACTGCTTCTCTTTCAGAGAAACGCATTAGTGTTTCTTGTGAATGCTTGCAAGTAGCTTAAGGCACTTTCAAAGGAAAGTGATTTTCTCTGAAAGGACAGCATTTAGAAAGTGAAGCAACACTCCATTCACTTCGCACAGTGAATTGAAGTGTTGGAACAGACTGGTTCTCTTTCAGAAAACGCATGTGAGTTTCTTCCTAATGCTTGCAAGTAGCTTAAGGCACTTTCAAAGAAAAGTGATTTTCTCTGAAAGGACAGCATTTAGAAAGTGAAGCAACACTCCATTCACTTCCCACAGTGAATTGAAGTGTTGGAACAGAGTGCTTCTCTTTCAGAGAAACGCATGTGAGTTTCTGGTAAATGCTTGTAAGTAGCTTAAGGCACTTTCAAACAAAGTGATTTTCTCTGAAAGGACAGCATTTAGACAGTGAAGCAACACTCCATTCACTTCGCACAGTGAATTGAAATGTTGGAACAAACTGCTTCTCTTTCAGAGAAATGCATGTGAGTTTCTGTTGAATGCTTGTAAGTAGCTTAAGGCACTTTCAAAGGAAAGTGATTTTCTCTGAAAGGACAGCATTTAGAAAGTGAAGCAACACTCCATTCACTTCGCACAGTGAATTGAAGTGTTGGAACAGACTGCTTCTCTTTCTGAGAAACGCATGTGAGTTTCTTCCTAATGCTTGCAAGTAGCTTAAGGCACTTTCAAAGGAAAGTGATTTTCTCTGAAAGGACAGCATTTAGAAAGTGAAGCAACACTCCATTCACTTCGCAGAGTGAATTGAAGTATTGGAACAGACTGCTTCTCTTTCAGAGAAACACATGTGAGTTTCTGGTGAATGCTTGTAAGTAGCTTAAGGCACTTTCAAAGGAAAGTGATTTTCTCTGAAAGGACAGCATTTAGAAAGTGAAGCAACACTCTATTCACTTCGCACAGTGAATAGAAGTGTTGGAACAGACTGCTTCTCTTTCAGAGAAACGCATGTGAGTTTCTTCCTAATGCTTGCAAGAAGCTTAAGGCACTTTCAAAGGAAAGTGATTTTCTCTGAAAGGACAGCATTTCGAAAGTGAGGCAACACTCCATTCACTTCGCACATTGAATTGAAGTGCTGGAACACACTGCTTGTCTTTCATAGAAACGCATTAGTGTTTCTTGTGAATGCTTGCAAGTAGCTTAAGGCACTTTCAAAGGAAAGTGATTTTCTCTGAAAGGACAGCATTTAGAAAGTGAAGAAACACTCCATTCACTTCGAACAGTGAATTGAAGGGTTGGAACAGAATGCTTCTCTTTCAGAGAAACGCATGTGAGTTTCTTCCTAATGCTTGCAAGTAGCTTAAGGCACTTTCAAAGGAAAGTGATTTTCTCTGAAAGGACAGTATTTAGAAAGTGAGGCAACACTCCATTCTCTTTGCCCAGTGAATTGAAGTGTTGGAACAGAGTGCTTCTCTTTCAGAGAAACGCATGTGAGTTTCTGGTGAATGCTTGTAACTAGCATAAGGCACTTTCAAACAAAGTGATTTTCTCTGAAAAGACAACATTTAGAAAGTGAAGCAACACTCCATTCACTTCGCACAGTGAATTGAAGTGTTGGAACAGACTGCTTCTCTTTCAGAGAAACGCATGTGAGTTTCTTCCTAATGCTTGCAAGTAGCTTAAGGCACTTTCAAAGGAAAGTGATTTTCTCTGAAAGGACAGCATTTAGAAAGTGAAGCAACACTCCATTCACTTCCCACAGTGAATTGAAGTGTTGGAACAGAGTGCTTCTCTTTCAGAGAAACGCATGTGAGTTTCTTGTGAATGCTTGCAAGTTGCTTAAGCCACTTTCAAAGGAAAGTGATTTTCTCTGAAAGGACAGCATTTAGAAAGTGAAGCAACACTCCATTCACTTCGCACAGTGAATTGAAGTGTTGGAGCAGAATGCTTCTCTTGCAGAGAAACGCATGTGAGTTTCTTCCTAATGCTTGCAAGTAGCTGAAGGTACTTTCAAAGGAAAGTGATTTTCTCTGAAAGGACAGTATTTAGAAAGTGAGGCAACACTCCATTCACTTTGCCCAGTGAATTGAAGTGTTGGAACAGATTGCTTCTTTTTCAGAGAAATACATGTGAGTTTCTGGTGAATGCTTGTAAGTAGCTTAAGGCAATTTCAAAGGAACGTGATTTTCTGTGAAAGGACAGCATTTAGAAAATGAAGGAACACTCCATTCACTTCGCACAGTGAATTGAAGTGTTGGAAGAGAAGGCTTCTCTTTCAGAGAAATGCATGTGAATTTCTTGTGAATGCTTGAAAGTTGCTTAAGGCACTTTCAAACAAAAGTGATTTTCTCTGAAAGGACAGGATTTAGAAAGTGAAGCAACACTCCATTCACTTCGCACAGTGAATTGAAGTGTTGGAACAGACTGCTTCTATTTCAGAGAAACGCATGTGTGTTTCCTGTGAATGCTTGAAAGTAGCTTAAGGCACTTTCAAAGGAAAGTGATTTTCTCTGAAAGGAGAGCATTTAGAAAGTGAAGTAACATTCCATTCACTTCGCACAGTGAATTGAAGTGGTGGAACAGACTGCTTCTCTTTCAGAGAAATGCATATGAGTGTCTGTTGAATGCTTGTAAGTAGCTCAAGGCTCTTTCAAAGGAAAGTGATTTTCTCTGAAAGGACAGCATTTAGAAAGTGAAGCAACACTCCATTCACTTCGCACAGTGAATTGAAGTGTTGGAACAGACTGCTTCTCTTTCAGAGAAACGCATGTGAGTTTCTTCCTAATGCTTGCAAGTAGCTTAAGGCACTTTCAAAGGAAAGTGATTTTCTCTGAAAGGACAGCATTTAGAAAGTGAAGCAACACTCCATTCACTTCGCACAGTGAATTGAAGTGTTGGAACAGAATGCTTCTCTTTCAGAGAAACGCATGTGAGTTTCTTCCTAATGCTTGCAAGTAGCTGAAGGTACTTTCAAAGGAAAGTGATTTTCTCTGAAAGGACAGTATTTAGAAAGTGAGGCAACACTCCATTCACTTTGCCCAGTGAATTGAAGTGTTGGAACAGATTGCTTCTTTTTCAGGGAAATACATGTGAGTTTCTGGTGAATGCTTGTAAGTAGCTTAAGGCAATTTCAAAGGAATGTGATTTTCTCTGAAAGGACAGCATTTAGAAAATGAAGCAACACTCCATTCACTTCGCACAGTGAATTGAAGTGTTGGAAGAGAAGGCTTCTCTTTCAGAGAAATGCATGTGAATTTCTAGTGAATGCTTGAAAGTTGCTTAAGGCACTTTTAAACAAAAGTGATTTTCTCTGAAAGGACAGGATTTAGAAAGTGAAGCAACACTCCATTCACTTCGCACAGTGAATTGAAGTGTTGGAACAGACTGCTTCTATTTCAGAGAAACGCATGTGTGTTTCCTGTGAATGCTTGAAAGTAGCTTAAGGCACTTTCAAAGGAAAGTGATTTTCTCTGAAAGGACAGCATTTAGAAAGTGAAGTAACATTCCATTTACTTCGCACAGTGAATTGAAGTGTTGGAACAGACTGCTTCTCTTTCAGAGAAATGCATATGAGTGTCTGTTGAATGCTTGTAAGTAGCTCAAGGCTCTTTCAAAGGAAAGTGATTTTCTCTGAAAGGACAGCATTTAGAAAGTGAAGTAACATTCCATTCACTTCGCACAGTGAATTGAAGTGTTGGAACAGACTGCTTCTCTTTCAGAGAAATGCATGTGAGTTTCTGTTGAATGCTTGTAAGAAGCTCAAGGCTCTTTCAAAGGAAAGTGATTTTCTCTGAAAGGACAGCATTTAGAAAGTAAAGCAACACTCCATTCCCTTCGCGCAATGAATTGAAGTGTTGGAACAGACTGCTTCTCTTTCAGAGAAACGCATTAGTGTTTCTTGTGAATGCTTGCAAGTAGCTTAAGGCACTTTAAAAGGAAAGTGATTTTCTCTGAAAGGACAGCATTTAGAAAGTGAAGCAACACTCCATTCACTTCCCACAGTGATTTGAAGTGTTGGAACAGAGTGCTTCTCTTTCAGAAAAACGCATGTGAGTTTCTGGTAAATGCTTGTAAGTAGCTTAAGGCACTTTCAAACAAAGTGATTTTCTCTGAAAGGACAGCATTTAGACAGTGAAGCAACACTCCATTCACTTCGCACAGTGAATTGAAATGTTGAAACAAACTGCTTCTCTTTCAGAGAAATGCATGTGAGTTTCTGTTGAATGCTTGTAAGTAGCTTAAGGCACTTTCAAAGGAAAGTGATTTTCTCTGAAAGGACAGCATTTAGAAAGTGAAGCAACACTCCATTCACTTCGCACAGTGAATTGAAGTGTTGGAACAGACTGCTTCTCTTTCTGAGAAACGCATGTGAGTTTCTTCCTAATGCTTGCAAGTAGCTTAAGGCACTTTCAAAGGAAAGTGATTTTCTCTGAAAGGACAGCATTTAGAAAGTGAAGCAACACTCCATTCACTTCGCAGAGTGAATTGAAGTATTGGAACAGACTGCTTCTCTTTCAGAGAAACACATGTGAGTTTCTGGTGAATGCTTGTAAGTAGCTTAAGGCACTTTCAAAGGAAAGTGATTTTCTCTGAAAGGACAGCATTTAGAAAGTGAAGCAACACTCCATTCACTTCGCACAGTGAATTGAAGTGTTGGAACAGACTGCTTCTCTTTCAGAGAAACGCATGTGAGTTTCTTCCTAATGCTTGCAAGAAGCTTAAGGCACTTTCAAAGGAAAGTGATTTTCTCTGAAAGGACAGCATTTCGAAAGTGAGGCAACACTCCATTCACTTCGCACATTGAATTGAAGTGTTGGAACACACTGCTTGTCTTTCATAGAAACGCATTAGTGTTTCTTGTGAATGCTTGCAAGTAGCTTAAGGCACTTTCAAAGGAAAGTGATTTTCTCTGAAAGGACAGCATTTAGAAAGTGAAGAAACAATCCATTCACTTCGAACAGTGAATTGAAGGGTTGGAACAGAATGCTTCTCTTTCAGAGAAACGCATGTGAGTTTCTTCCTAATGCTTGCAAGTAGCTTAAGGCACTTTCAAAGGAAAGTGATTTTCTCTGAAAGGACAGTATTTAGAAAGTGAGGCAACACTCCATTCTCTTTGCCCAGTGAATTGAAGTGTTGGAACAGAGTGCTTCTCTTTCAGAGAAACGCATGTGAGTTTCTGGTGAATGCTTGTAAGTAGCATAAGGCACTTTCAAACAAAGTGATTTTTTCTGAAAAGACAGCATTTAGAAAGTGAAGCAACACTCCATTCACTTCGCACAGTGAATTGAAGTGTTGGAACAGACTGCATCTCTTTCAGAGAAACGCATGTGAGTTTCTTCCTAATGCTTGCAAGTAGCTTAAGGCACTTTCAAAGGAAAGTGATTTTCTCTGAAAGGACAGCATTTAGAAAGTGAAGCAACACTCCATTCACTTCCCACAGTGAATTGAAGTGTTGGAACAGAGTGCTTCTCTTTCAGAGAAACGCATGTGGGTTTCTGGTAAATGCTTGTAAGTAGCTTAAGGCACTTTCAAACAAAGTGATTTTCTCTGAAAGGACAGCATTTAGACAGTGAAGCAACACTCCATTCACTTCGCACAGTGAATTGAAGTGTTGGAACAAACTGCTTCTCTTTCAGAGAAATACATGGGAGTTTCTGTTGAATGCTTGTAAGTAGGTTAAGGCACTTTCAAAGGAAAGTGATTTTCTCTGAAAGGACAGCATTTAGAAAGTGAAGCAACACTCCATTCACTTCGCACAGTGAATTGAAGTGTTGGAACAGACTGCTTCTCTTTTAGAGAAGCACATGTGAGTTTCTTCCTAATGCTTGCAAGTAGCTTAAGGCACTTTTAAAGGAAAGTGATTTTCTCTGAAAGGACAGCATTTAGAAAGTGAAGCAACACTCCATTCACTTCGTACAGTGAATTGAAGTGTTGGAACAGACTGCTTCTCTTTCAGAGAAACGCATGTGAGTTTCTTGTGAATGCTTGCAAGTTGCTTAAGCCACTTTCAAAGGAAAGTGATTTTCTCTGAAAGGACAGCATTTAGAAAGTGAAGCAACACTCCATTCACTTCGCACAGTGAATTGAAGTGTTGGAACAGAATGCTTCTCTGTCAGAGGAATGCATGTGAGTTTCTTCCTAATGCTTGCAAGTAGCTGAAGGTACTTTCAAAGGAAAGTGATTTTCTCTGAAAGGACAGTATTTAGAAAGTGAGGTAACACTCCATTCACTTTGCCCAGTGAATTGAAGTGTTGGAACAGATTGCTTCTTTTTCATGGAAATACATGTGAGTTTCTGGTGAATGCTTGTAAGTAGCTTAAGGCAATTTCAAAGGAACGTGATTTTCTCTGAAAGGACAGCATTTAGAAAATGAAGCAACACTCCATTCACTTCGCACAGTGAATTGAAGTGTTGGAAGAGAAGGCTTCTCTTTCAGAGAAATGCATGTGAATTTCTTGTGAATGCTTGAAAGTTGCTTAAGGCACTTTCAAACAAAAGTGATTTTCTCTGAAAGGACAGGATTTAGAAAGTGAAGCAACACTCCATTCACTTCGCACAGTGAATTGAAGTGTTGGAACAGACTGCTTCTATTTCAGAGAAACGCATGTGTGTTTCCTGTGAATGCTTGAAAGTAGCTTAAGCACTTTCAAAGGAAAGTGATTTTCTCTGAAAGGAGAGCATTTAGAAAGTGAAGTAACATTCCATTCACTTCGCACAGTGAATTGAAGTGGTGGGACAGACTGCTTCTCTTTCAGAGAAATGCATATGAGTGTCTGTTGAATGCTTGTAAGTAGCTCAAGGCTCTTTCAAAGGAAAGTGATTTTCTCTGAAAGGACAGCATTTAGAAAGTGAAGCAACACTCCATTCACTTCGCACAGTGAATTGAAGTGTTGGAACAGACTGCTTCTCTTTCAGAGAAACGCATGTGAGTTTCTTCCTAATGCTTGCAAGTAGCTTAAGGCACTTTCAAAGGAAAGTGATTTTCTCTGAAAGGACAGCATTTAGAAAGTGAAGCAACACTCCATTCACTTCGCACAGTGAATTGAAGTGTTGGAACAGAATGCTTCTCTTTCAGAGAAACGCATGTGAGTTTCTTCCTAATGCTTGCAAGTAGCTGAAGGTACTTTCAAAGGAAAGTGATTTTCTCTGAAAGGACAGCATTTAGAAAGTGAAGTAACATTCCATTCACTTCGCACAGTGAATTGAAGTGTTGGAACAGACTGCTTCTCTTTCAGAGAAATGCATGTGAGTTTCTGTTGAATGCTTGTAAGTAGCTCAAGGCTCTTTCAAAGGAAAGTGATTTTCTCTGAAAGGACAGCATTTAGAAAGTAAAGCAACACTCCATTCCCTTCGCGCAATGAATTGAAGTGTTGGAACAGACTGCTTCTCTTTCAGAGAAACGCATTAGTGTTTCTTGTGAATGCTTGCAGGTAGCTTAAGGCACTTTCAAAGGAAAGTGATTTTCTCTGAAAGGACAGCATTTAGAAAGTGAAGCAACACTCCATTCACTTCGCACAGTGAATTGAAGTGTTGGAACAGACTGGTTCTCTTTCAGAGAAACGCATGTGAGTTTCTTCCTAATGCTTGCAAGTAGCTTAAGGCACTTTCAAAGGAAAGTGATTTTCTCTGAAAGGACAGCATTTAGAAAGTGAAGCAACACTCCATTCACTTCCCACAGTGAATTGAAGTGTTGGAACAGAGTGCTTCTCTTTCAGAGAAACGCATGTGAGTTTCTGGTAAATGCTTGTAAGTAGCTTAAGGCACTTTCAAACAAAGTGATTTTGTCTGAAAGGACAGCATTTAGACAGTGAAGCAACACTCCATTCACTTCGCACAGTGAATTGAAATGTTGGAACAAACTGCTTCTCTTTCAGAGAAATGCATGTGAGTTTCTGTTGAATACTTGTAAGTAGCGTAAGGCACTTTCAAAGGAAAGTGATTTTCTCTGAAAGGACAGCATTTAGAAAGTGAAGCAACACTCCATTCACTTCGCACAGTGAATTGAAGTGTTGGAACAGACTGCTTCTCTTTCTGAGAAACGCATGTGAGTTTCTTCCTAATGCTTGCAAGTAGCTTAAGGCACTTTCAAAGGAAAGTGATTTTCTCTGAAAGGACAGCATTTAGAAAGTGAAGCAACACTCCATTCACTTCGCAGAGTAAATTGAAGTATTGGAACAGACTGCTTCTCTTTCAGAGAAACACATGTGAGTTTCTGGTGAATGCTTGTAAGTAGCTTAAGGCACTTTCAAAGGAAAGTGATTTTCTCTGAAAGGACAGCATTTAGAAAGTGAAGCAACACTCCATTCACTTCGCACAGTGAATTTAAGTGTTGGAACAGAATGCTTCTCTTTCAGAGAAACGCATGTGAGTTTCTTCCTAATGCTTGCAAGAAGCTTAAGGCACTTTCAAAGGAAAGTGATTTTCTCTGAAAGGACAGCATTTCGAAAGTGAAGCAACACTCCATTCACTTCGCACAGTGAATTGAAGTGTTGGAACAGACTGCTTCTCTTTCAGAGAAACGCATGTGAGTTTCTTCCTAATGCTTGCAAGAAGCTTAAGGCACTTTCAAAGGAAAGTGATTTTCTCGAAAAGGACAGCATTTCGAAAGTGAGGCAACACTCCATTCACTTCGCACATTGAATTGAAGTGTTGGAACACACTGCTTGTCTTTCATAGAAACGCATTAGTGTTTCCTGTGAATGCTTGAAAGTAGCTTAAGGCACTTTCAAAGGAAAGTGATTTTCTCTGAAAGGAGAGCATTTAGAAAGTGAAGTAACATTCCATTCACTTCGCACAGTGAATTGAAGTGGTGGAACAGACTGCTTCTCTTTCAGAGAAATGCATATGAGTGTCTGTTGAATGCTTGTGAGTAGCTCAAGGCTCTTTCAAAGGAAAGTGATTTTCTCTGAAAGGACAGCATTTAGAAAGTGAAGCAACACTCCATTCACTTCGCACAGTGAATTGAAATGTTGGAACAGACTGCTTCTCTTTCAGAGAAACGCATGTGAGTTTCTTCCTAATGCTTGCAAGTAGCTTAAGGCACTTTCAAAGGAAAGTGATTTTCTCTGAAAAGACAGCATTTAGAAAGTGAAGCAACACTCCATTCACTTCGCACAGTGAATTGAAATGTTGGAACAAACTGCTTCTCTTTCAGAGAAATGCATGGGAGTTTCTGTTGAATGCTTGTAAGTAGCTTAAGGAACTTTCAAAGGAAAGTGATTTTCTCTGAAAGGACAGCATTTAGAAAGTGAAGCAACACTCCATTCACTCCGCACAGTGAATTGAAGGGTTGGAACAGAATGCTTCTCTTTCAGAGAAACGCATGTGAGTTTCTTCCTAATGCTTGCAAGTAGCTTAAGGCACTTTCAAAGGAAAGTGATTTTCTCTGAAAGGACAGTATTTAGAAAGTGAGGCAACACTCCATTCACTCTGCCCAGTGAATTGAAGTGTTGGAACAGATTGCTTCTTTTTCAGGGAAATACATGTGAGTTTCTGGTGAATGCTTGTAAGTAGCTTAAGGCAATTTCAAAGGAACGTGATTTTCTCTGAAAGGACAGCATTTAGAAAATGAAGCAACACTCCATTTACTTCGCACAGTGAATTGAAGTGCTGGAAGAGAAGGCTTCTCTTTCAGAGAAATGCATGTGAATTTCTTGTGAATGCTTGAAATTTGCTTAAGGCACTTTCAAACAAAAGTGATTTTCTCTGAAAGGACAGGATTTAGAAAGTGAAGCAACACTCCATTCACTTCGCACAGTGAATTGAAGTGTTGGAACAGACTGCTTCTCTTTCAGAGAAATGCATATGAGTGTCTGTTGAATGCTTGTAAGTAGCTCAAGGCTCTTTCAAATGAAAGTGATTTTCTCTGAAAGGAGAGCATTTAGAAAGTGAAGTAACATTCCATTCACTTCGCACAGTGAATTGAAGTGTTGGAACAGACTGCTTCTCTTTCAGAGAAATGCATGTGAGTTTCTGTTGAATGCTTGTAAGTAGCTCAAGGCTCTTTCAAAGGAAAGTGATTTTCTCTGAAAGGACAGCATTTAGAAAGTAAAGCAACACTCCATTCCCTTCGCGCAATGAATTGAAGTGTTGGAACAGACTGCTTCTCTTTCAGAGAAACGCATTAGTGTTTCTTGTGAATGCTTGCAAGTAGCTTAAGGCACTTTCAAAGGAAAGTGATTTTCTCTGAAAGGACAGCATTTAGAAAGTGAAGCAACACTCCATTCACTTCGCACAGTGAATTGAAGTGTTGGAACAGACTGGTTCTCTTTCAGAGAAACGCATGTGAGTTTCTTCCTAATGCTTGCAAGCAGCTTAAGGCACTTTCAAAGGAAAGTGATTTTCTCTGAAAGGACAGCATTTAGAAAGTGAAGCAACACTCCATTCACTTCCCACAGTGAATTGAAGTGTTGGAACAGAGTGCTTCTCTTTCAGAGAAACGCATGTGAGTTTCTGGTAAATGCTTGTAAGTAGCTTAAGGCACTTTCAAACAAAGTGATTTTCTCTGAAAGGACAGCATTTAGACAGTGAAGCAACACTCCATTCACTTCACACAGTGAACTGAAGTGTTGGAACAAACTGCTTCTCTTTCAGAGAAATGCATGTGAGTTTCTGTTGAATGCTTGTAAGTAGCCTAAGGCACATTCAAAGGAAAGTGATTTTCTCTGAAAGGACAGCATTTAGAAAGTGAAGCAACACTCCATTCACTTCGCACAGTGAATTGAAGTGTTGGAACAGACTGCTTCTCTTTCTGAGAAACGCATGTGAGTTTCTTCCTAATGCTTGCAAGTAGCTTAAGGCACTTTCAAAGGAAAGTGATTTTCTCTGAGAGGACAGCATTTAGAAAGTGAAGCAACACTCCATTCACTTCGCACAGTGAATTGAAGTGTTGGAAGAGAAGGCTTCTCTTTCAGAGAAATGCATGTGAATTTCTTGTGAATGCTTGAAAGTTGCTTAAGGCACTTTCAAACAAAAGTGATTTTCTCTGAAAGGACAGGATTTAGAAAGTGAAGCACCACTCCATTCACTTCGGACAGAGAATTGAAGTGTTGGAACAGACTGCTTCTATTTCAGAGAAACGCATGTGTGCTTCCTGTGAATGCTTGAAAGTAGCTTAAAGCACTTTCAAAGGAAAGTGATTTTCTCTGAAAGGACATCATTTAGAAAGTGAAGCAACACTCCATTCACTTCGCACAGAGTTGAAGTGTTGGAACAGATTGCTTCTCTTTCAGAGAAATGCATGTGAGTTTCTGTTGAATGCTTGTAAGTAGCTTAAGGCACTTTCAAAGGAAAGTGATTTTCTCTGAAAGGACAGCATTTAGAAAGTGAAGCAACACTCCATTCCCTTCGTGCAGTGAATTGAAGTGTTGGAACAGACTGCTTGTCTTTCATAGAAACGCATTAGTATTTCTTGTGAATGCTTGCAAGGAGCTTAAGGCACTTTCAAATGAAAGTGATTTTCTCTGAAAGGACAGCATTTAGAAAGTGAAGAACCACTCCATTCACTTCGCACAGTGAATTGACGTGTTGGAACAGAATGCTTCTCTTTCAGAGAAACGCATGTGAGTTTCTTCCTAATGCTTGCAAGAAGCTTAAGGCACTTTCAAAGGAAAGTGATTTTATCTGAAAGGACAGCATTTCGAAAGAGAGGCAACACTCCATTCACTTCGCACAGTGAATTGAAGTGTTGGAACAGATTGCTTCTCTTTCAGAGAAACACATGTTAGTTTCTGGTGAATGCTTGTAAGTAGCTTAAGGCAATTTCAAAGGAACGTGATTTTCACTGAAAGGACAGCATTTAGAAAGTGAAGCAACACTCCATTCACTTCGCACAGTGAATTGAAGTGTTGGAACAGAATGCTTCTCTTTCAGAGAAACGCATGTGAGTTTCTTCCTAATGCTTGCAAGTAGCTTAAGGCACTTTCAAAGGAAAGTGATTTTCTCTGAAAGGACAGTATTTAGAAAGTGAGGCAACACTCCATTCACTTTGCCCAGTGAATTGAAGTGTTGGAACAGACTGCTTCTCTTTCAGAGAAACGCACGTGAGTTTCTGGTGAATGCTTGTAAGTAGCTTAAGGCACTTTCAAACAAAGTGATTTTCTCTGAAAAGACAGCATTTAGAAAGTGAAGCAACACTCCATTCACTTCGCACAGTGAATTGAAGTGTTGGAACAAACTGCTTCTCTTTCAGAGAAATGCATGGGAGTTTCTGTTGAATGCTTGTAAGTAGCTTAAGGCACTTTCAAAGAAAAGTGATTTTCTCTGAAAGGACAGCATTTAGAAAGTGAAGCAACACTCCATTCACTTCGCACAGTGAATTGAAGTGTTGGAACTGACTGCTTCTCTTTCAGAGAAACGCATGTGAGTTTCCTCCCAATGCTTGCAAGTAGCTTAAGGCACTTTCAAAGGAAAGTGATTTTCTCTGAAAGGACAGCATTTAGAAAGTGAAGCAACACTCCATTCACTTCGCACAGTGAATTGAAGTGTTGGAACAGACTGCTTCTCTTTCAGAGAAGCGCATGTGAGTTTCTTCTGAATGCTTGCAAGTTGCTTAAGGCACTTTCAAAGGAAAGTGATTTTCTCTGAAAGGACAGCATTTAGAAAGTGAAGCAACACTCCATTTCCTTCGTGCAGTGAATTGAAGTGTTGGAACACACTGCTTGTCTTTCATAGAAACGCATTAGTGTTTCTTGTGAATGCTTGCAAGTAGCTTAAGGCACTTTCAAAGGAAAGTGATTTTCTCTGAAAGGACAGCATTTAGAAAGTGAAGCAACACTCCATTCACTTCGCACAGGGAATTGAAGTGTTGGAACAGACTGCTTCTCTTTCAGAGAAACGCATGTGAGTTTCTTCCTAATGCTTGCAAGTAGCTGAAGGCACTTTCAAAGGAAAGTGATTTTCTCTGAAAGGACAGTATTTAGAAAGTGAGGCAACACTCCATTCACTTTGCCCAGTGAATTGAAGTGTTGGAACAGATTGCTTCTCTTTCAGAGAAATACATGTGAGTTTCTGGTGAATGCTTGTAAGTAGCTTAAGGCAATTTCAAAGGAACGTGATTTTCTCTGAAAGGACAGCATTTAGAAAATGAAGCAACACTCCATTCACTTCGCACAGTGATTTGAAGTGTTGGAAGAGAAGGCTTCTCTTTCAGAGAAATGCATGTGAATTTCTTGTGAATGCTTGAAAGTTGCTTAAGGCACTTTCAAACAAAAGTGATTTTCTCTGAAAGGACAGGATTTAGAAAGTGAAGCACCACTCCATTCACTTCGGACAGAGAATTGAAGTGTTGGAACAGACTGCTTCTATTTCAGAGAAACGCATGTGTGCTTCCTGTGAATGCTTGAAAGTAGCTTAAAGCACTTTCAAAGGAAAGTGATTTTCTCTGAAAGGACATCATTTAGAAAGTGAAGCAACACTCCATTCACTTCGCACAGAGTTGAAGTGTTGGAACAGATTGCTTCTCTTTCAGAGAAATGCATGTGAGTTTCTGTTGAATGCTTGTAAGTAGCTTAAGGCAGTTTCAAAGGAAAGTGATTTTCTCTGAAAGGACAGCATTTAGAAAGTGAAGCAACACTCCATTCCCTTCGTGCAGTGAATTGAAGTGTTGGAACTGACTGCTTGTCTTTCATAGAAACGCATTAGTATTTCTTGTGAATGCTTGCAAGGAGCTTAAGGCACTTTCAAATGAAAGTGATTTTCTCTGAAAGGACAGCATTTAGAAAGTGAAGAACCACTCCATTCACTTCGCACAGTGAATTGACGTGTTGGAACAGAATGCTTCTCTTTCAGAGAAACGCATGCGAGTTTCTTCCTAATGCTTGCAAGAAGCTTAAGGCACTTTCAAAGGAAAGTGATTTTATCTGAAAGGACAGCATTTCGAAAGAGAGGCAACACTCCATTCACTTCGCACAGTGAATTGAAGTGTTGGAACAGAATGCTTCTCTTTCAGAGAAACACATGTTAGTTTCTGGTGAATGCTTGTAAGTAGCTTAAGGCAATTTCAAAGGAACGTGATTTTCACTGAAAGGACAGCATTTAGAAAGTGAAGCAACACTCCATTCACTTCGCACAGTGAATTGGAGTGTTGGAACAGAATGCTTCTCTTTCAGAGAAACGCATGTGAGTTTCTTCCTAATGCTTGCAAGTTGCTGAAGGCACTTTCAAAGGAAAGTGATTTTCTCTGAAAGGACAGTATTTAGAAAGTGAGGCAACACTCCATTCACTTTGCCCAGTGAATTGAAGTGTTGGAACAGATTGCTTCTCCTTCAGAGAAATACATGTGAGTTTCTGGTGAATACTTGTAAGTAGCTTAAGGCAATTTCAAAGGAACGTGATTTTCTCTGAAAGGACAGCATTTAGAAAATGAAGCAACACTCCATTCACTTCGCACAGTGAATTGAAGTGTTGGAAGAGAAGGCTTCTCTTTCAGAGAAATGCATGTGAATTTCTTGTGAATGCTTGAAAGTTGCTTAAGGCACTTTCAAACAAAAGTGATTTTCTCTTAAAGGACAGGATTTAGAAAGTGAAGCAACACTCCATTCACTTCGCACAGTGAATTGAAGTGTTGGAACAGACTGCTTCTATTTCAGAGAAACGCATGTGTGCTTCCGGTGAATGCTTGAAAGTAGCTTAAAGCACTTTCAAAGGAAAGTGATTTTCTCTGAAAGGACATCATTTAGAAAGTGAAGCAACACTCCATTCACTTCGAACAGAGTTGAAGTGTTGGAACAGATTGCTTCCCTTTCAGAGAAATGCATGTGAGTTTCTGTTGAATGCTTGTAAGTAGCTTAAGGCACTTTCAAAGGAAAGTGATTTTCTCTGAAAGGACAGCATTTAGAAAGGGAAGCAACACTCCATTCCCTTCGTGCAGTGAATTGAAGTGTTGGAACAGACTGCTTGTCTTTCATAGAAACGCATTAGTATTTCTTGTGAATGCTTGCAAGGAGCTTAAGGCACTTTCAAATGAAAGTGATTTTCTCTGAAAGGACAGCATTTAGAAAGTGAAGCAACACTCCATTCACTTCGCACAGTGAATTGAAGTGTTGGAACAGAATGCTTCTCTTTCAGAGAAACGCATGTGAGTTTCTTCCTAATGCTTGCAAGAAGCTTAAGGCACTTTCAAAGGAAAGTGATTTTCTCTGAAAGGACAGCATTTCGAAAGTGAGGCAACACTCCATTCACTTCGAACAGTGAATTGAAGTGTTGGAACAGATTGCTTGTCTTTCAGAGAAACACATGTTAGTTTCTGGTGAATGCTTGTAAGTAGCTTAAGGCAATTTCAAAGGAAACGTGATTTTCACTGAAAGGACAGCATTTAGAAAGTGAAGCAACACTCCATTCACTTCGCACAGTGAATTGAAGTGTTGGAACAGACTGGTTCTCTTTCAGAGAAACGCAAGTGAGTTTCTTGTGAATGCTTGCAAGTAGCTTAAGGCACTTTCAAAGGAAAGTGATTTTCTCTGAAAGGACAGCATTTAGAAAGTGAAGCAACACTCCATTCACTTCCCACAGTGAATTGAAGTGTTGGAACATTGTGCTTCTCTTTCAGAGAAACGCATGTGAGTTTCTGGTGAATGCTTGTAAGTAGCTTAAGGCACTTTCAAACAAAGTGATTTTCTCTGAAAGGACAGCATTTAGACAGTGAAGCAACACTCCATTCACTTCGCACAGTGAATTGAAGTGTTGGAACAAACTGCTTCTCTTTCAGAGAAATGCATGTGAGTTTCTGTTGAATGCTTGTAAGTAGCTTAAGGCACTTTCAAAGGAAAGTGATTTTCTCTGAAAGGACAGCATTTAGAAAGTGAAGCAACACTCCATTCACTTCGCACAGTGAATTGAAGTGTTGGAACAGACTGCTTCTCTTTCTGAGAAACGCATGTGAGTTTCTTCCTAATGCTTGCAAGTAGCTTAAGGCACTTTCAAAGGAAAGTGATTTTCTCTGAAAGGACAGCATTTAGAAAGTGAAGCAACACTCCATTCACTTCACAGAGTGAATTGAAGTATTGGAACAGACTGCTTCTCTTTCAGAGAAACACATGTGAGTTTCTGGTGAATGCTTGTAAGTAGCTTAAGGCAATTTCAAAGGAACGTGATTTTCTCTGAAAGGACAGCATTTAGAAAATGAAGCAACACTCCATTCACTTCGCGCAATGAATTGAAGTGTTGGAAGAGAAGGCTTCTCTTTCAGAGAAATGCATGTGAGTTTCTGTTGAGTGCTTGTAAGTAGCTTAAGGCACTTTCAAAGGAAAGTGATTTTCTCTGAAAGGACAGCATTTAGAAAGTGAAGCAACACTCCATTCCCTTCGTGCAGTGAATTGAAGTGTTGGAACAGACTGCTTGTCTTTCATAGAAACGCATTAGTATTTCTTGTGAATGCTTGCAAGTAGCTTAAGGCACTTTCAAATGAAAGTGATTTTCTCTGAAAGGACAGCATTTAGAAAGTGAAGCAACACTCCATTCACTTCGCACAGTGAATTGAAGTGTTGGAACAGAATGCTTCTCTTTCAGAGAAACGCATGTGAGTTTCTTCCTAATGCTTGAAGAAGCTTAAGGCACTTTCAAAGGAAAGTGATTTTCTCTGAAAGGACGGCATTTAGAAAGTGAGGCAACACTCCATACACTTCGCACAGTGAATTGAAGTATTGGAACAGACTGCTTCTCTTTCAGAGAAACACATGTGAATTTCTTGTGAATGCTTGTAAGTAGCTTAAGGCACTTTCAAAGGAAAGTGATTTTCTCTGAAAGGACAGCATTTAGAAAGTGAAGCAACACTCCATTCACTTCACACAGTGAATTGAAGTGTTGGAACAGACTGGTTCTCTTTCAGAGAAACGCAAGTGAGTTTCTTGTGAATGCTTGCAAGTAGCTTAAGGCACTTTCAAAGGAAAGTGATTTTCTCTGAAAGGACAGCATTTAGAAAGTGAAGCAACACTCCATTCACTTCCCACAGTGAATTGAAGTGTTGGAACATTGTGCTTCTCTTTCAGAGAAACGCATGTGAGTTTCTGGTGAATGCTTGTAAGTAGCTTAAGGCACTTTCAAACAAAGTGATTTTCTCTGAAAGGACAGCATTTAGACAGTGAAGCAACACTCCATTCACTTCGCACAGTGAATTGAAGTGTTGGAACAAACTGCTTCTCTTTCAGAGAAATGCATGTGAGTTTCTGTTGAATGCTTGTAAGTAGCTTAAGGCACTTTCAAAGGAAAGTGATTTTCTCTGAAAGGACAGCATTTAGAAAGTGAATCAACACTCCATTCACTTCGCACAGTGAATTGAAGTGTTGGAACAGACTGCTTCTCTTTCTGAGAAACGCATGTGAGTTTCTACCTAATGCTTGCAAGTAGCTTAAGGCACTTTCAAAGGAAAGTGATTTTCTCTGAAAGGACAGCATTTAGAAAGTGAAGCAAGACTCCATTCACTTCACAGAGTGAATTGAAGTATTGGAACAGACTGCTTCTCTTTCAGAGAAACACATGTGAGTTTCTGGTGAATGCTTGTAAGTAGCTTAAGGCAATTTCAAAGGAACGTGATTTTCTCTGAAAGGACAGCATTTAGAAAATGAAGCAACACTCCATTCACTTCGCGCAATGAATTGAAGTGTTGGAAGAGAAGGCTTCTCTTTCAGAGAAATGCATGTGAGTTTCTGTTGAGTGCTTGTAAGTAGCTTAAGGCACTTTCAAAGGAAAGTGATTTTCTCTGAAAGGACAGCATTTAGAAAGTGAAGCAACACTCCATTCCCTTCGTGCAGTGAATTGAAGTGTTGGAACAGACTGCTTGTCTTTCATAGAAACGCATTAGTATTTCTTGTGAATGCTTGCAAGTAGCTTAAGGCACTTTCAAATGAAAGTGATTTTCTCTGAAAGGACAGCATTTAGAAAGTGAAGCAACACTCCATTCACTTCGCACAGTGAATTGAAGTGTTGGAACAGAATGCTTCTCTTTCAGAGAAACGCATGTGAGTTTCTTCCTAATGCTTGAAGAAGCTTAAGGCACTTTCAAAGGAAAGTGATTTTCTCTGAAAGGACGGCATTTAGAAAGTGAGGCAACACTCCATTCACTTTGCACAGTGAATTGAAGTGTTGGAACAGATTGCTTCTCTTTCAGAGAAACACATGTTAGTTTCTGGTGAATGCTTGTAAGTAGCTTAAGGCAATTTCAAAGGAACGTGATTTTCACTGAAAGGACAGCATTTAGAAAGTGAAGCAACACTCCATTCACTTCGCACAGTGAATTGAAGTGTTGGAACACACTGCTTGTCTTTCATAGAAACGCATTAGTGTTTCTTGTGAATGCTTGCAAGTAGCTTAAGGCACTTTCAAAGGAAAGTGATTTTCTCTGAAAGGACAGCATTTAGAAAGTGAAGCAACACTCCATTCACTTCGCACAGTGAATTGAAGTGTTGGAACAGACTGCTTCTCTTTCAGAGAAACGCATGTGAGTTTCTTCTGAATGCTTGCAAGTAGCTTAAGGCACTTTCAAAGGAAAGTGATTTTCTCTGAAAGGACAGCATTTAGAAAGTGAGGCAACACTCCCTTCACTTTGCACAGTGAATTGAAGTGTTGGAACGGACTGCTTGTCTTTCATAGAAACGCATTAGTATTTCTTGTGAATGCTTGCAAGTAGCTTAAGGCACTTTCAAATGAAAGTGATTTTCTCTGAAAGGACAGCATTTAGAAAGTGAAGCAACACTCCATTCACTTCGCACAGTGAATTGAAGTGTTGGAACAGAATGCTTCTCTTTCAGAGAAACGCATGTGAGTTTCTTCCTAATGCTTGCAAGAAGCTTGAGGCACTTTCAAAGGAAAGTGATTTTCTCTGAAAGGACGGCATTTAGAAAGTGAGGCAACACTCCCTTCACTTTGCACAGTGAATTGAAGTGTTGGAACAGATTGCTTCTCTTTCAGAGAAACACATGCTAGTTTCTGGTGAATGCTTGTAAGTAGCTTAAGGCAATTTCAAAGGAACGTGATTTTCACTGAAAGGACAGCATTTAGAAAGTGAAGCAACACTCCATTCACTTCGCACAGTGAATTGAAGTGTTGGAAGAGATGGCTTCACTTTCAGAGAAATGCATGTGAATTTCTTGTGAATGTTTGAAAGTTGCTTAATGCACTTTCAAACAAAAGTGATTTTCTCTGAAAGGACAGGATTTAGAAATTGAAGCAACATTCCATTCACTTCGCACAGTGAATTGAAGTGTTGGAACAGACTGCTTCTATTTCAGAGAAACGCATGTGTGTTTCCTGTGAATGCTTGTAAGTAGCTTAAGGCACTTTCAAAGGAAAGTGATTTTCTCTGAAAGGACAGCATTTAGAAAGTGAAGCAACACTCCATTCACTTCGCACAGTGAATTGAAGGGTTGGAACAGAATGCTTCTCTTTCAGAGAAACGCATATGAGTTTCTTCCTAATGCTTTTAAGTAGCTTAAGGCACTTTCAAAGGAAAGTGATTTTCTCTGAAAGGACAGCATTTAGAAAGTGAAGCAACACTCCATTCACTTCGCACAGTGAATTGAAGTGTTGGAACAGACTGTTTCTATTTCAGAGAAACGCATGTGTGTTTCCTGTGAATGCTTGAAAGTAGCTTAAGGCACTTTCAAAGGAAAGTGATTTTCTCTGAAAGGACAGAATTTAGAAAGTGAAGCAACGCTCCATTCACTTCGCACAGTGAATTGAAGTGTTGGAACAGGCTGCTTCTCTTTCAGAGAAATGCATGTGAGTTTCTGGTGAATGCTTGTAAGTAGCTTAAGGCACTTTCAAAGGAAAGTGATTTTCTCTGAAAGGACAGCATTTAGAAAGTGAAGCAACACTCCATTCACTTCGCACAGTGAATTGAAGTGTTGGAACAGACTGCTTCTCTTTCAGAGAAACGCATGTGTGTTTCCTGTGAATGCTTGAAAGAAGCTTAAGGCACTTTCAAAGGAAAGTGATTTTCTCTGAAAGGACATCATTTAGAAAGTGAAGCAACACTCCATTCACTTCGCACAGAGTTGAAGTGTTGGAACAGATTGCTTCTCTTTCAGAGAAATGCATGTGAGTTTCTGTTGAATGCTTGTAAGTAGCTTAAGGCACATTCAGAAGAAAGGGATTTTCTCTGAAAGGACAGCATTTAGAAAGTGAAGCAACACTCCATTCCCTTCGTGCAGTGAATTGAAGTGTTGGAACAGACTGCTTGTCTTTCATAGAAACGCATTAGTATTTCTTGTGAATGCTTGCAAGTAGCTTAAGGCACTTTCAAAGGAAAGTGATTTTCTCTGAAAAGACAGTATTTAGAAAGTGAGACAACACTCCATTCACTTTGCCCAGTGAATTGAAGTGTTGGAACAGATTGCTTCTCTTTCAGAGAAATACATGTGAGTTTCTGGTGAATGCTTGTAAGTAGCTTAAGGCAATTTCAAAGGAACGTGATTTTCTCTGAAAGGACAGCATTTAGAAAGTGAAGCAACACTCCATTCACTTCGAACAGTGAATTGAAATGTTTGAAGAGAAGGCTTCTCTTTCAGAGAAATGCATGTGAATTTCTTGTGAGTGCTTGAAAGTTGCTTAAGGCACTTTCAAACAAAAGTGATTTTCTCTGAAAGGACAGGATTTAGAAAGTGAAGCACCACTCCATTCACTTCGCACAGTGAATTGAAGTGTTGGAACAGACTGCTTCTATTTCAGAGAAACGCATGTGTGTTTCCTGTGAATGCTTGAAAGTAGCTTAAGGCACTTTCAAAGGAAAGTGATTTTCTCTGAAAGGACATCATTTAGAAAGTGAAGCAACACTCCATTCACTTCGCACAGAGTTGAAGTGTTGGAACAGATTGGTTCTCTTTCAGAGAAATGCATGTGAGTTTCTGTTGAATGCTTGTAAGTAGCTTAAGGCACTTTCAAAGGAAAGTGATTTTCTCTGAAAGGACAGCATTTAGAAAGTGAAGCAACACTCCATTCCCTTCGTGCAGTGAATTGAAGTGTTGGAACAGACTGCTTGTCTTTCATAGAAACGCATTAGTATTTCTTGTGAATGCTTGCAAGTAGCTTAAGGCACTTTCAAAGGAAAGTGATTTTCTCTGAAAGGACAGCATTTAGAAAGTGAAGCAACACTCCATTCACTTCGCACAGTGAATTGAAGTGTTGGAACAGACTGCTTCTCTTTCAGAGAAACGCATGTGAGTTTTTTATGAATGCTTGAAAGTAGTTTAAGGCACTTTCAAAGGAAAGTGATTTTCTCTGAAAGGACAGCATTTGGAAAGTGAAGCAACACTCCATTCACTTCGCACAGTGAATTGAAGTGTTGGAACAGACTGCTTCTCTTTCAGAGAAACGCATGTGAGTTTCTGGTGAATGCTTGTAAGTAGCTTAAGGCAATTTCAAAGGAACGTGATTTTCTCTGAAAGGCCAGCATTTAGAAAGTGAAGCAACACTCCATTCACTTCGCACAGCGAATTGAAATGTTGGAAGAGAAGGGTTCTCTTTCAGAGAAATGCATGTGAATTTCTTGTGAATGCTTGAAAGTTGCTTAAGGCACTTTCAAACAAAAGTGATTTTCTCTGAAAGGACAGGATTTAGAAAGTGAAGCACCACTCCATTCACTTCGCACAGTGAATTGAAGTGTTGGAACAGACTGCTTCTATTTCAGAGAAACGCATGTGAGTTTCTGTTGAATGCTTGTAAGTAGCTTAAGGCACTTTCAAAGGAAAGTGATTTTCTCTGAAAGGACAGCATTTAGAAAGTGAGGCAACACTCCATTCATTATGCACAGTGAATTGAAGTGTTGGAACAGATTGCTTCTCTTTAAGAGAAACACATGTGAGTTTCTGGTGAAGGCTTGTAAGTAGCTTAAGGCATTTTCAAAGGAACGTGATTTTCTCGGAAAGGACAGTATTTAGAAAGTGAAGCAACACTCCATTCACTTCGCACAGTGAATTGAAGTGTTGGAACAGACTGCTTCTCTTTCAGAGAAACGCATGTGAGTTTCTTCCTAATGCTTGCAAGTAGCTTAAGGCACTTTCAAAGGAAAGTGATTTTCTCTGAAAGGACAGCATTTAGAAAGTGAAGCAACACTCCATTCACTTCGCACAGTGAATTGAAGTGTTGGAACAGAATGCTTCTCTTTCAGAGAAACGCATATGAGTTTCTTCCTAATGCTTGCAAGTAGCTTAAGGCACTTTCAAAGGAAAGTGATTTTCTCTGAAAAGACAGTATTTAGAAAGTGAGACAACACTCCATTCACTTTGCCCAGTGAATTGAAGTGTTGGAACAGATTGCTTCTCTTTCAGAGAAATACATGTGAGTTTCTGGTGAATGCTTGTAAGTAGCTTAAGGCAATTTCAAAGGAACGTGATTTTCTCTGAAAGGACAGCATTTAGAAAGTGAAGCAACACTCCATTCACTTCGAACAGTGAATTGAAATGTTGGAAGAGAAGGCTTCTCTTTCAGAGAAATGCATGTGAATTTCTTGTGAGTGCTTGAAAGTTGCTTAAGGCAATTTCAAACAAAAGTGATTTTCTCTGAAAGGACAGGATTTAGAAAGTGAAGCACCACTCCATTCACTTCGCACAGTGAATTGAAGTGTTGGAACAGACTGCTACTATTTCAGAGAAACGCATGTGTGTTTCCTGTGAATGCTTGAAAGTAGCTTAAGGCACTTTCAAAGGAAAGTGATTTTCTCTGAAAGGACATCATTTAGAAAATGAAGCAACACTCCATTCACTTCGCACAGAGTTGAAGTGTTGGAACAGATTGGTTCTCTTTCAGAGAAATGCATGTGAGTTTCTGTTGAATGCTTGTAAGTAGCTTAAGGCACTTTCAAAGGAAAGTGATTTTCTCTGAAAGGACAGCATTTAGAAAGTGAAGCAACACTCCATTCCCTTCGTGCAGTGAATTGAAGTGTTGGAACAGACTGCTTGTCTTTCATAGAAACGCATTAGTATTTCTTGTGAATGCTTGCAAGTAGCTTAAGGCACTTTCAAAGGAAAGTGATTTTCTCTGAAAGGACAGCATTTAGAAAGTGAAGCAACACTCCATTCACTTCGCACAGTGAATTGAAGTGTTGGAACAGACTGCTTCTCTTTCAGAGAAACGCATGTGAGTTTTTTATGAATGCTTGAAAGTAGTTTAAGGCACTTTCAAAGGAAAGTGATTTTCTCTGAAAGGACAGCATTTGGAAAGTGAAGCAACACTCCATTCACTTCGCACAGTGAATTGAAGTGTTGGAACAGACTGCTTCTCTTTCAGAGAAATGCACGTGAGTTTCTGTAGAATGCTTGTAAGTAGCTTAAGGCACTTTCTAAGGAAAGTGATTTTCTCTGAAAGGACAGCATTTAGAAAGTGAAGCAACACTCCATTCACTTCGCACATTGAATTGAAATGTTGGAACAGACTGCATCTCTTTCAGAGAAACGCATGTGAGTTTCTGTTGAATGCTTGTAAGTAGCTTAAGGCACTTTCAAAGGAAAGTGATTTTCTCTGAAAGGACAGATTTAGAAAGTGAGGCAATACTCCATTCACTTCACACAGTGAATTGAAGTGTTGGAACAGACTGCTTCTCTTTCAGAGAAACGCATGTGAGTTTCTGTTGAATGCTTGTAAGTAGCTCAAGGCTCTTTCAAAGGAAAGTGATTTTCTCTGAAAGGACAGCATTTAGTAAGTAAAGCAACACTCCATTCCCTTCGCGCAATGAATTGAAGTGTTGGAACAGACTGCTTCTCTTTCATAGAAACGCACTAGTGTTTCTTGTGAATGCTTGCAAGTAGCTTAAGGCACTTTCAAAGGAAAGTGATTTTCTCTGAAAGGACAGCATTTAGAAAGTGAAGCAACACTCCATTCACTTCGCACAGTGTATTGAAGTGTTGGAACAGACTGCGTCTCTTTCAGAGAAAATCATGTGAGTTTCTTCCTAATGCTTGCAAGTAGCTTAAGGCACTATCAAAGGAAAGTGATTTTCTCTGAAAGGACAGCATTTAGAAAGTGAAGCAACACTCCATTCACTTCGCACAGTGAATTGAAGTGTTGGAACAGACTGCTTCTCTTTCAGAGAAACGCATGTGAGTTTCTGGTGAATGCTTGTAAGTAGCTTAAGGCAATTTCAAAGGAACGTGATTTTCTCTGAAAGGCCAGCATTTAGAAAGTGAAGCAACACTCCATTCACTTCGCACACCGAATTGAAATGTTGGAAGAGAAGGGTTCTCTTTCAGAGAAATGCATGTGAATTTCTTGTGAATGCTTGAAAGTTGCTTAAGGCACTTTCAAACAAAAGTGATTTTCTCTGAAAGGACAGGATTTAGAAAGTGAAGCACCACTCCATTCACTTCGCACAGTGAATTGAAGTGTTGGAACAGACTGCTTCTATTTCAGAGAAACGCATGTGTGTTTCTGTTGAATGCTTGTAAGTAGCTTAAGGCACTTTCAAAGGAAAGTGATTTTCTCTGAAAGGACAGCATTTAGAAAGTGAAGCAACACTCCATTCACTTCGCACAGTGAATTGAAGTGTTGGAACAGACTGCTTCTCTTTCAGAGAAACGCATGTGAGTTACTTCCTAATGCTTGCAAGTAGCTTAAGGCACTTTCAAAGGAAAGTGATTTTCTCTAAAGGACAGCATTTAGAAAGTGAAGCAACACTCCATTCACTTCGCACAATGAATTGAAGTGTTGGAACAGACTGTTTCTCTTTCAGAGAAACGCATGTGAGTTTCTGGTGAATGCTTGTAAGTAGCTTAAGGCACTTTCAAAGGAAAGTGATTTTTCTGAAAGGACAGCATTTAGAAAGTGAAGCAACACTCCATTCACTTCGCACAGTGAATTGAAGTGTTGGAACAGAGTGTTTCTCTTTCAGAGAAACGCATGTGAGTTTCTTCCTAATGCTTGCAAGTGGCTTAAGGCACTTTCAAAGGAAAGTGATTTTCTCTGAAAGGACAGAATTTAGAAAGTGAAGCAACACTCCATACACTTCGCACAGTGAATTGAAGTGTTGGAACAGACTGCTTCTCTTTCAGAGAAATGCATGTGAATTTCTGTTGAATGCTTGTAAGTAGCTTAAGGCACTTTCAAAGGAAAGTGATTTTCTCTGAAAGGACAGCATTTAGAAAGTGAAGCAACACTCCATTCACTTCGCACATTGAATTGAAGTGTTGTTACAGACTGCATCTCTTTCAGAGAAACGCATGTGAGTTTCTGTTGAATGCTTGGAAGTAGCTTAAGAAACTTTCAAAGGAGAGTGATGTTCTCTGAAAGGACAGCATTTAGAAAGTGAGCCAACACTCCATTCACTTCACACAGTGAATTGAAGTGTTGGAACAGACTGCTTCTCTTTCAGAGAAACGCATGTGAGTTTCTTCCTAATGCTTGCAAGTAGCTTAAGGCACTTTCAAAGGAAAGTGATTTAATCTGAAAGGACAGCACTTAGAACGTGAAGCAACACTCCATTCACTTCGCAGAGTGAATTGAAGTGTTGGAACAGAATGCTTCTCTTTCAGAGAAACGCATGTGAGTTTTTTATGAATGCTTGAAAGTAGTTTAAGGCACTTTCAAAGGAAAGTGATTTTCTCTGAAAGGACAGCATTTAGAAAGTGAAGCAACACTCCATTCACTTCGCACAGTGAATTGAAGTGTTGGAACAGACTGTTTCTATTTCAGAGAAACGCATGTGTGTTTCCTGTGAATGCTTGAAAGTAGCTTAAGGCACTTTCAAAGGAAAGTGATTTTCTCTGAAAGGACAGCATTTAGAAAGTGAAGCAACACTCCATTCACTTCGCACAGAGAATTGAAGTATTGGAACAGACTGCTTCTCTTTCAGAGAAACGCATGTGAGTTTCTTCCTAATGCTTGCAAGTAGCTTAAGGCACTTTCAAAGGAAAGTGATTTTCTCTGAAAGGACAGCATTTAGAAAGTTAAGCAACACTCCATTCACTTCGCACAGTGAATTGAAGTGTTGGAACAGACTGCTTCTCTTTCAGAGAAACGCATGTGAGTTTCTGGTGAATGCTTGTAAGTAGCTTAAGGCACTTTCAAAGGAAAGTGATTTTCTCTGAAAGGACAGAATTTAGAAAGTGAAGCAACACTCCATTCACTTCGCACAGTGAATTGAAGTGTTGGAACAGACTGCTTCTCTTTCAGAGAAATGCATGTGAATTTCTGTTGAATGCTTGTAAGTAGCTTAAGGCACTTTCAAAGGAAAGTGATTTTCTCTGAAAGGACAGCATTTTGAAAGTGAGGCAACACTCCATTCACTTCGCACATTGAATTGAAGTGTTGGAACAGACTGCATCTCTTTCAGAGAAACGCATGTGAGTTTCTGTTGAATGCTTGTAAGTAGCTTAAGAAACTTTCAAAGGAGAGTGATTTTCTCTAAAAGGACAGCATTTAGAAAGTGAGCCAACACGCCATTCACTTCACATAGTGAATTGAAGTTTTGGAACAGACTGCTTCTCTTTCAGAGAAACGCATGGGAGTTTCTTCCTAATGCTTGCAAGTAGCTTAAGGCACTTTCAAAGGAAAGTGATTTTCTCTGAAAGGACAGCATTTAGAAAGTGAAGCAACACTCCATTCACTTCGCACAGTGAATTGAAGTGTTGGAACAGACTGCTTATCTTTCAGAGAAACGCATGTGAGTTTTTTATGAATGCTTGAAAGTAGTTTAAGTCACTTTCAAAGGAAAGTGATTTTCTCTGAAAGGACAGCATTTAGAAAGTGAAGCAACACTCCATTCACTTCGCACAGTGAATTGAAGTGTTGGAACAAACTGCTTCTCTTTCAGAGAAATGCATGTGAGTTTTTTATGAATGCTTGAAAGTAGTTTAAGTCACTTTCAAAGGAAAGTGATTTTCTCTGAAAGGACAGCATTTGGAAAGTGAAGCAACACTCCATTCACTTCGCACAGTGAATTGAAGTGTTGGAACAGACTGCTTCTCTTTCAGAGAAATGCACGTGAGTTTCTGTAGAATGCTTGTAAGTAGCTTAAGGCACTTTCTAAGGAAAGTGATTTTCTCTGAAAGGACAGCATTTAGAAAGTGAAGCAACACTCCATTCACTTCGCACATTGAATTGAAATGTTGGAACAGACTGCATCTCTTTCAGAGAAACGCATGTGAGTTTCTGTTGAATGCTTGTAAGTAGCTTAAGGCACTTTCAAAGGAAAGTGATTTTCTCTGAAAGGACAGATTTAGAAAGTGAGGCAATACTCCATTCACTTCACACAGTGAATTGAAGTGTTGGAACAGACTGCTTCTCTTTCAGAGAAACGCATGTGAGTTTCTGTTGAATGCTTGTAAGTAGCTCAAGGCTCTTTCGAAGGAAAGTGATTTTCTCTGAAAGGACAGCATTTAGTAAGTAACCAACACTCCATTCCCTTCGCGCAATGAATTGAAGTGTTGGAACAGACTGCTTCTCTTTCATAGAAACGCACTAGTGTTTCTTGTGAATGCTTGCAAGTAGCTTAAGGCACTTTGAAAGGAAAGTGATTTTCTCTGAAAGGACAGCATTTAGAAAGTGAAGCAACACTCCATTCACTCGCACAGTGTATTGAAGTGTTGGAACAGACTGCGTCTCTTTCAGAGAAAATCATGTGAGTTTCTTCCTAATGCTTGCAAGTAGCTTAAGGCACTATCAAAGGAAAGTGATTTTCTCTGAAAGGACAGCATTTAGAAAGTGAAGCAACACTCCATTCACTTCGCACAGTGAATTGAAGTGTTGGAACAGACTGCTTCTCTTTCAGAGAAACGCATGTGAGTTTCTGGTGAATGCTTGTAAGTAGCTTAAGGCAATTTCAAAGGAACGTGATTTTCTCTGAAAGGCCAGCATTTAGAAAGTGAAGCAACACTCCTTTCACTTCGCACACCGAATTGAAATGTTGGAAGAGAAGGGTTCTCTTTCAGAGAAATGCATGTGAATTTCTTGTGAATGCTTGAAAGTTGCTTAAGGCACTTTCAAACAAAAGTGATTTTCTCTGAAAGGACAGGATTTAGAAAGTGAAGCACCACTCCATTCACTTCGCACAGTGAATTGAAGTGTTGGAACAGACTGCTTCTATTTCAGAGAAACGCATGTGTGTTTCTGTTGAATGCTTGTAAGTAGCTTAAGGCACTTTCAAAGGAAAGTGATTTTCTCTGAAAGGACAGCATTTAGAAAGTGAAGCAACACTCCATTCACTTCGCACAGTGAATTGAAGTGTTGGAACAGACTGCTTCTCTTTCAGAGAAACGCATGTGAGTTACTTCCTAATGCTTGCAAGTAGCTTAAGGCACTTTCAAAGGAAAGTGATTTTCTCTAAAGGACAGCATTTAGAAAGTGAAGCAACACTCCATTCACTTCGCACAATGAATTGAAGTGTTGGAACAGACTGTTTCTCTTTCAGAGAAACGCATGTGAGTTTCTGGTGAATGCTTGTAAGTAGCTTAAGGCACTTTCAAAGGAAAGTTATTTTCTCTGAAAGGACAGCATTTAGAAAGTGAAGCAACACTCCATTCACTTCGCACAGTGAATTGAAGTGTTGGAACAGAGTGTTTCTCTTTCAGAGAAACGCATGTGAGTTTCTTCCTAATCCTTGCAAGTGGCTTAAGGCACTTTCAAAGGAAAGTGATTTTCTCTGAAAGGACAGAATTTAGAAAGTGAAGCAACACTCCATACACTTCGCACAGTGAATTGAAGTGTTGGAACAGACTGCTTCTCTTTCAGAGAAATGCATGTGAATTTCTGTTGAATGCTTGTAAGTAGCTTAAGGCACTTTCAAAGGAAAGTGATTTTCTCTGAAAGGACAGCATTTAGAAAGTGAAGCAACACTCCATTCACTTCGCACATTGAATTGAAGTGTTGGAACAGACTGCATCTCTTTCAGAGAAACGCATGTGAGTTTCTGTTGAATGCTTGGAAGTAGCTTAAGGCACTTTCAAAGGAGAGTGATGTTCTCTGAAAGGACAGCATTTAGAAAGTGAGCCAACACTCCATTCACTTCACACAGTGAATTGAAGTGTTGGAACTGACTGCTTCTCTTTCAGAGAAACGCATGTGAGTTTCTTCCTAATGCTTGCAAGTAGCTTAAGGCACTTTCAAAGGAAAGTGATTTAATCTGAAAGGACAGCACTTAGAACGTGAAGCAACACTCCATTCACTTCGCAGAGTGAATTGAAGTGTTGGAACAGAATGCTTCTCTTTCAGAGAAACGCATGTGAGTTTTTTATGAATGCTTGAAAGTAGTTTAAGGCACTTTCAAAGGAAAGTGATTTTCTCTGAAAGGACAGCATTTAGAAAGTGAAGCAACACTCCATTCACTTCGCACAGTGAATTGAAGTGTTGGAACAGACTGTTTCTATTTCAGAGAAACGCATGTGTGTTTCCTGTGAATGCTTGAAAGTAGCTTAAGGCACTTTCAAAGGAAAGTGATTTTCTCTGAAAGGACAGCATTTAGAAAGTGAAGCAACACTCCATTCACTTCGCACAGAGAATTGAAGTATTGGAACAGACTGCTTCTCTTTCAGAGAAACGCATGTGAGTTTCTTCCTAATGCTTGCAAGTAGCTTAAGGCACTTTCAAAGGAAAGTGATTTTCTCTGAAAGGACAGCATTTAGAAAGTTAAGCAACACTCCATTCACTTCGCACAGTGAATTGAAGTGTTGGAACAGACTGCTTCTCTTTCAGAGAAACGCATGTGAGTTTCTGGTGAATGCTTGTAAGTAGCTAAAGGCACTTTCAAAGGAAAGTGATTTTCTCTGAAAGGACAGAATTTAGAAAGTGAAGCAACACTCCATTCACTTCGCACAGTGAATTGAAGTGTTGGAACAGACTGCTTCTCTTTCAGAGAAATGCATGTGAATTTCTGTTGAATGCTTGTAAGTAGCTTAAGGCACTTTCAAAGGAAAGTGATTTTCTCTGAAAGGACAGCATTTAGAAAGTGAAGCAACACTCCATTCACTTCGCACAGTGAATTGAAGTGTTGGAACAGACTGCTTATCTTTCAGAGAAACGCATGTGAGTTTTTTATGAATGCTTTAAAGTAGTTTAAGTCACTTTCAAAGGAAAGTGATTTTCTCTGGAAGGACAGCATTTAGAAAGTGAAGCACCACTCCATTCACTTCGCACAGTGAATTGAAGTGTTGGAACAGACTGCTTCTATTTCAGAGAAACGCATGTGAGTTTCTGTTGAATGCTTGTAAGTAGCTTAAGGCACTTTCAAAGGAAAGTGATTTTCTCTGAAAGGACAGCATTTAGAAAGTGAGGCAACACTCCATTCATTATGCACAGTGTATTGAAGTGTTGGAACAGATTGCTTCTCTTTAAGAGAAACACATGTGAGTTTCTGGTGAAGGCTTGTAAGTAGCTTAAGGCATTTTCAAAGGAACGTAATTTTCTCGGAAAGGACAGTATTTAGAAAGTGAAGCAACACTCCATTCACTTCGCACAGTGAATTGAAGTGTTGGAACAGACTGCTTCTCTTTCAGAGAAACGCATGTGAGTTTCTTCCTAATGCTTGCAAGTAGCTTAAGGCACTTTCAAAGGAAAGTGATTTTCTCTGAAAGGACAGCATTTAGAAAGTGAAGCAACACTCCATTCACTTCGCACAGTGAATTGAAGTGTTGGAACAGAATGCTTCTCTTTCAGAGAAACGCATATGAGTTTCTTCCTAATGCTTGCAAGTAGCTTAAGGCACTTTCAAAGGAAAGTGATTTTCTCTGAAAAGACAGTATTTAGAAAGTGAGACAACACTCCATTCACTTTGCCCAGTGAATTGAAGTGTTGGAACAGATTGCTTCTCTTTCAGAGAAATACATGTGAGTTTCTGGTGAATGCTTGTAAGTAGCTTAAGGCAATTTCAAAGGAACGTGATTTTCTCTGAAAGGACAGCATTTAGAAAGTGAAGCAACACTCCATTCACTTCGAACAGTGAATTGAAGTGTTGGAACAGACTGCTTCTATTTCAGAGAAACGCATGTGTGTTTCCTGTGAATGCTTGAAAGTAGCTTAAGGCACTTTCAAAGGAAAGTGATTTTCTCTGAAAGGACATCATTTAGAAAGTGAAGCAACACTCCATTCACTTCGCACAGAGTTGAAGTGTTGGAACAGATTGGTTCTCTTTCAGAGAAATGCATGTGAGTTTCTGTTGAATGCTTGTAAGTAGCTTAAGGCACTTTCAAAGGAAAGTGATTTTCTCTGAAAGGACAGCATTTAGAAAGTGAAGCAACACTCCATTCCCTTCGTGCAGTGAATTGAAGTGTTGGAACAGACTGCTTGTCTTTCATAGAAACGCATTAGTATTTCTTGAGAATGCTTGCAAGTAGCTTAAGGCACTTTCAAAGGAAAGTGATTTTCTCTGAAAGGACAGCATTTAGAAAGTGAAGCAACACTCCATTCACTTCGCACAGTGAATTGAAGTGTTGGAACAGACTGCTTCTCTTTCAGAGAAACGCATGTGAGTTTTTTATGAATGCTTGAAAGTAGTTTAAGGCACTTTCAAAGGAAAGTGATTTTCTCTGAAAGGACAGCATTTGGAAAGTGAAGCAACACTCCATTCACTTCGCACAGTGAATTGAAGTGTTGGAACAGACTGCTTCTCTTTCAGAGAAATGCACGTGAGTTTCTGTAGAATGCTTGTAAGTAGCTTAAGGCACTTTCTAAGGAAAGTGATTTTCTCTGAAAGGACAGCATTTAGAAAGTGAAGCAACACTCCATTCACTTCGCACATTGAATTGAAATGTTGGAACAGACTGCATCTCTTTCAGAGAAACGCATGTGAGTTTCTGTTGAATGCTTGTAAGTAGCTTAAGGCACTTTCAAAGGAAAGTGATTTTCTCTGAAAGGACAGATTTAGAAAGTGAGGCAATACTCCATTCACTTCACACAGTGAATTGAAGTGTTGGAACAGACTGCTTCTCTTTCAGAGAAACGCATGTGAGTTTCTGTTGAATGCTTGTAAGTAGCTCAAGGCTCTTTCAAAGGAAAGTGATTTTCTCTGAAAGGACAGCATTTAGTAAGTAAAGCAACACTCCATTCCCTTCGCGCAATGAATTGAAGTGTTGGAACAGACTGCTTCTCTTTCATAGAAACGCACTAGTGTTTCTTGTGAATGCTTGCAAGTAGCTTAAGGCACTTTCAAAGGAAAGTGATTTTCTCTGAAAGGACAGCATTTAGAAAGTGAAGCAACACTCCATTAACTTCGCACAGTGTATTGAAGTGTTGGAACAGACTGCGTCTCTTTCAGAGAAAATCATGTGAGTTTCTTCCTAATGCTTGCAAGTAGCTTAAGGCACTATCAAAGGAAAGTGATTTTCTCTGAAAGGACAGCATTTAGAAAGTGAAGCAACACTCCATTCACTTCGCACAGTGAATTGAAGTGTTGGAACATACTGCTTCTCTTTCAGAGAAACGCATGTGAGTTTCTGGTGAATGCTTGTAAGTAGCTTAAGGCAATTTCAAAGGAACGTGATTTTCTCTGAAAGGCCAGCATTTGAAAGTGAAGCAACACTCCATTCACTTCGCACACCGAATTGAAATGTTGGAAGAGAAGGGTTCTCTTTCAGAGAAATGCATGTGAATTTCTTGTGAATACTTGAAAGTTGCTTAAGGCACTTTCAAACAAAAGTGATTTTCTCTGAAAGGACAGGATTTAGAAAGGGAAGCACCACTCCATTCACTTCGCACAGTGAATTGAAGTGTTGGAACAGACTGCTTCTATTTCAGAGAAACGCATGTGTGTTTCTGTTGAATGGTTGTAAGTAGCTTAAGGCACTTTCAAAGGAAAGTGATTTTCTCTGAAAGGACAGCATTTAGAAAGTGAAGCAACACTCCACTCACTTCGCACAGTGAATTGAAGTGTTGGAACAGACTGCTTCTCTTTCAGAGAAACGCATGTGAGTTACTTCCTAATGCTTGCAAGTAGCTTAAGGCACTTTCAAAGGAAAGTGATTTTCTCTAAAGGACAGCATTTAGAAAGTGAAGCAACACTCCATTCACTTCGCACAATGAATTGAAGTGTTGGAACAGACTGTTTCTCTTTCAGAGAAACGCATGTGAGTTTCTGGTGAATGCTTGTAAGTAGCTTAAGGCACTTTCAAAGGAAAGTGATTTTCTCTGAAAGGACAGCATTTAGAAAGTGAAGCAACACTCCATTCACTTCGCACATTGAATTGAAGTGTTGGAACAGACTGCATCTCTTTCAGAGAAACGCATGTGAGTTTCTGTTGAATGCTTGGAAGTAGCTTAAGAAACTTTCAAAGGAGAGTGATGTTCTCTGAAAGGACAGCATTTAGAAAGTGAGCCAACACTCCATTCACTTCACACAGTGAATTGAAGTGTTGGAACAGACTGCTTCTCTTTCAGAGAAACGCATGTGAGTTTCTTCCTAATGCTTGCAAGTAGCTTAAGGCACTTTCAAAGGAAAGTGATTTTCTCTGAAAGGACAGCACTTAGAACGTGAAGCAACACTCCATTCACTTCGCAGAGTGAATTGAAGTGTTGGAACAGAATGCTTCTCTTTCAGAGAAACGCATGTGAGTTTTTTATGAATGCTTGAAAGTAGTTTAAGGCACTTTCAAAGGAAAGTGATTTTCTCGGAAAGGACAGCATTTAGAAAGTGAAGCAACACTCCATTCACTTCGCACAGTGAATTGAAGTGTTGGAACAGACTGTTTCTATTTCAGAGAAACGCATGTGTGTTTCCTGTGAATGCTTGAAAGTAGCTTAAGGCACTTTCAAAGGAAAGTGATTTTCTCTGAAAGGACAGCATTTAGAAAGTGAAGCAACACTCCATTCACTTCGCACAGAGAATTGAAGTATTGGAACAGACTGCTTCTCTTTCAGAGAAACGCATGTGAGTTTCTTCCTAATGCTTGCAAGTAGCTTAAGGCACTTTCAAAGGAAAGTGATTTTCTCTGAAAGGACAGCATTTAGAAAGTTAAGCAACACTCCATTCACTTCGCACAGTGAATTGAAGTGTTGGAACAGACTGCTTCTCTTTCAGAGAAACGCATGTGAGTTTCTGGTGAATGCTTGTAAGTAGCTTAAGGCACTTTCAAAGGAAAGTGATTTTCTCTGAAAGGACAGAATTTAGAAAGTGAAGCAACACTCCATTCACTTCGCACAGTGAATTGAAGTGTTGGAACAGACTGCTTCTCTTTCAGAGAAATGCATGTGAATTTCTGTTGAATGCTTGTAAGTAGCTTAAGGCACTTTCAAAGGAAAGTGATTTTCTCTGAAAGGACAGCATTTTGAAAGTGAGGCAACACTCCATTCACTTCGCACATTGAATTGAAGTGTTGGAACAGACTGCATCTCTTTCAGAGAAACGCATGTGAGTTTCTGTTGAATGCTTGTAAGTAGCTTAAGAAACTTTCAAAGGAGAGTGATTTTCTCTAAAAGGACAGCATTTAGAAAGTGAGCCAACACGCCATTCACTTCACATAGTGAATTGAAGTTTTGGAACAGACTGCTTCTCTTTCAGAGAAACGCATGGGAGTTTCTTCCTAATGCTTGCAAGTAGCTTAAGGCACTTTCAAAGGAAAGTGATTTTCTCTGAAAGGACAGCATTTAGAAAGTGAAGCAACACTCCATTCACTTCGCACAGTGAATTGAAGTGTTGGAACAGACTGCTTATCTTTCAGAGAAACGCATGTGAGTTTTTTATGAATGCTTGAAAGTAGTTTAAGTCACTTTCAAAGGAAAGTGATTTTCTCTGAAAGGACAGCATTTAGAAAGTGAAGCAACACTCCATTCACTTCGCACAGTGAATTGAAGTGTTGGAACAAACGGCTTCTCTTTCAGAGAAACGCATGTGAGTTTTTTATGAATGCTTGAAAGTAGTTTAAGTCACTTTCAAAGGAAAGTGATTTTCTCTGAAAGGACAGCATTTAGAAAGTGAAGCAACACTCCATTCACTTCGCACAGTGAATTGAAGTGTTGGAACAGACTGCTTCTATTTCAGAGAAACGCATGTGTGTTTCCTGTGAATGCTTGAACCTAGCTTAAGGCACTTTCAAAGGAAAGTGATTTTCTCTGAAAGGACAGCATTTAGAAAGTGAAGCAACACTCCATTCACTTCGCACAGAGAATTGAAGTGTTAGAACAGACTGCTTCTCTTTCAGAGAAACGCATGTGAGTGTCTGTTGAATGCTTGTAAGTAGCTTAAGAAACTTTCAAAGGAGAGTGATTTTCTCTGAAAGGACAGCATTTAGAAAGTGAGGCAACACTCCATTCACTTCACACAGTGAATTGAAGTGTTGGAACAGACTGCTTCTCTTTCAGAGAAACGCATGTGAGTTTCTTCCTAATGCTTGCAAGTAGCTTAAGGCACTTTCAAAGGAAAGTGATTTTCTCTGAAAGGACAGCATTTAGAAAGTGAAGCAACACTCCATTCACTTCGCACAGTGAATTGAAGTGTTGGAACAGACTGCTTCTCTTTCAGAGAAACGCATGTGAGTTTCTTCCTAATGCTTGCAAGTAGCTTAAGGCTCTTTCAAAGGAAAGTGATTTTCTCTGAAAGGACAGCATTTAGAAAGTGAAGCAACACTCCATTCACTTCGCACAGTGAATTGAAGTGTTGGAACAGACTGCTTCTCTTTCAGAGAAACGCATGTGAGTTTTTTTGAATGCTTGAAAGTAGTTTAAGGCACTTTCAATGGAAAGTGATTTTCTCTGAAAGGACAGAATTTAGAAAGTGAAGCAACACTTCATTCACTTCGCACAGTGAATTGAAGTGTTGGAACAGAATGCTTCTCTTTCAGAGAAATGCATGTGAGTTTCTGTTGAATGCTTGTAAGTAGCTTAAGGCACTTTCAAAGGAAAGTGATTTTCTCTGAAAGGACAGCATTTAGAAAGTGAGGCAACACTCCATTCATTTTGCACAGTGAATTGAAGTGTTGGAACAGATTGCTTCTCTTTAAGAGAAACACATGTGAGTTTCTGGTGAATGCTTGTAAGTAGCTTAAGGCATTTTCAAAGGAACGTGATTTTCTCGGAAAGGACAGCATTTAGAAAGTGAAGCAACACTCCATTCACTTCGCACAGTGAATTGAAGTGTTGGAACAGAATGCTTCTCTTTCAGAGAAACGCATGTGAGTTTCTTCCTAATGCTTGCAAGTAGCTTAAGGCACTTTCAAAGGAAAGTGATTTTCTCTGAAAGGACAGCATTTAGAAAGTGAAGCAACACTCCATTCACTTCGCACAGAGAATTGAAGTATTGGAACAGACTGCTTCTCTTTCAGAGAAACGCATGTGAGTTTCTGGTGAATGCTTGTAAGTAGCTTAAGGCACTTTCAAAGGAAAGTGATTTTCTCTGAAAGGACAGAATTTAGAAAGTGAAGCAACGCTCCATTCACTTTGCACAGTGAATTGAAGTGTTGGAACAGACTGCTTCTCTTTCAGAGAAATGCATGTGAGTTTCTGTTGAATGCTTGTAAGTAGCTTAAGGCACTTTCAAAGGAAAGTGATTTTCTCTGAAAGGACAGCATTTAGAAAGTGAAGCAACACTCCATTCACTTCGCACATTGAATTGAAGTGTTGGAACAGACTGCATCTCTTTCAGAGAAACGCATGTGAGTTTCTGTTGAATGCTTGTAAGTAGCTTAAGAAACTTTCAAAGGAGAGTGATTTTCTCTGAAAGGACAGCATTTAGGAAGTGAGGCAACACTCCATTCACTTCGCACAGTGAATTGAAGTGTTGGAACAGACTGCTTCTCTTTCAGAGAAACGCATGTGAGTTTCTTCCTAATGCTTGCAAGTAGCTTAAGGCACTTTCAAAGGAAAGTGATTTTCTCTGAAAGGACAGCATTTAGAAAGTGAAGAAACACTCCATTCACTTCGCACAGTGAATTGAAGTGTTGGAACAGACTGCTTCTCTTTCAGAGAAACGCATGTGAGTTTTTTATGAATGCTTGAAAGTAGTTTAAGTCACTTTCAAAGGAAAGTGATTTTCTCTGAAAGGACAGCATTTAGAAAGTGAAGCAACACTCCATTCACTTTGCACAGTGAATTGAAGTGTTGGAACAAACTGCTTCTCTTTCAGAGAAACGCATGTGAGTTTTTTATGAATGCTTGAAAGTAGTTTAAGTCACTTTCAAAGGAAAGTGATTTTCTCTGAAAGGACAGCATTTAGAAAGTGAAGCAACACTCCATTCACTTCGCACAGTGAATTGAAGTGTTGGAACAGACTGCTTCTATTTCAGAGAAACGCATGTGTGTTTCCTGTGAATGCTTGAAACTAGCTTAAGGCACTTTCAAAGGAAAGTGATTTTCTCTGAAAGGACAGCATTTAGAAAGTGAAGCAACACTCCATTCATTTCGCACAGAGAATTGAAGTGTTAGAACAGACTGCTTCTCTTTCAGAGAAACGCATGTGAGTGTCTGTTGAATGCTTGTAAGTAGCTTAAGAAACTTTCAAAGGAGAGTGATTTTCTCTGAAAGGACAGCATTTAGAAAGTGAGGCAACACTCCATTCACTTCACACAGTGAATTGAAGTGTTGGAACAGACTGCTTCTCTTTCAGAGAAACGCATGTGAGTTTCTTCCTAATGCTTGCAAGTAGCTTAAGGCACTTTCAAAGGAAAGTGATTTTCTCTGAAAGGACAGCATTTAGAAAGTGAAGCAACACTCCATTCACTTCGCACAGTGAATTGAAGTGTTGGAACAGACTGCTTCTCTTTCAGAGAAACGCATGTGAGTTTTTTTGAATGCTTGAAAGTAGTTTAAGGCACTTTCAATGGAAAGTGATTTTCTCTGAAAGGACAGAATTTAGAAAGTGAAGCAACACTCCATTCACTTCGCACAGTGAATTGAAGTGTTGGAACAGAATGCTTCTCTTTCAGAGAAATGCATGGGAGTTTCTGTTGAATGCTTGTAAGTGGCTTAAGGCACTTTCAAAGGAAAGTGATTTTCTCTGAAAGGACAGCATTTAGAAAGTGAGGCAACACTCCATTCACTTTGCACAGTGAATTGAAGTGTTGGAACAGATTGCTTCTCTTTAAGAGAAACACATGTGAGTTTCTGGTGAATGCTTGTAAGTAGCTTAAGGCATTTTCAAAGGAACATGATTTTCTCGGAAAGGACAGCATTTAGAAAGTGAAGCAACACTACATTCACTTCGCACAGTGAATTGAAGTGTTGGAACAGAATGCTTCTCTTTCAGAGAAACGCATGTGAGTTTCTTCCTAATGCTTGCAATTAGCTTAAGGCATTTTCAAAGAAAGTGATTTTCTCTGAAAGGACAGCATTTAGAAAGTGAAGCAACACTCCATTCACTTCGCACAGAGAATTGAAGCATTGGACCAGACTGCTTCTCTTTCAGAGAAACGCATGTGAGTTTCTGGTAAATGCTTGTAAGTAGCTTAAGGCACTTTCAAAGGAAAGTGATTTTCTCTGAAAGGACATAATTTAGAAAGTGAAGCAACGCTCCATTCACTTCGCACAGTGAATTGAAGTGTTGGAACAGACTGCTTCTCTTTCAGAGAAATGCATGTGAGTTTCTGTTGAATGCTTGTAAGTAGCTTAAGGCACTTTCAAAGGAAAGTGATTTTCTCTGAAAGGACAGCATTTGGAAAGTGAAGCAACACTCCATTCACTTCGCACATTGAATTGAAGTGTTGGAACAGACTGCATCTCTTTCAGAGAAACGCATGTGAGTTTCTTCCTAATGCTTGCAAGTAGCTTAAGGCACTTTCAAAGGAGAGTGATTTTCTCTGAAAGGACAGCATTTAGAAAGTGAGGCAACACTCCATTCACTTCACACAGTGAATTGAAGTGTTGGAACAGACTGCTTCTCTTTCAGAGAAACGCATGTGAGTTTCTTCCTAATGCTTGCAAGTAGCTTAAGGCACTTTCAAAGGAAAGTGATTTTCTCTGAAAGGACAGCATTTAGAAAGTGAAGCAACACTCCATTCACTTCGCACAGTGAATTGAAGTGTTGGAACAGAGTGCTTCTCTTTCAGAGAAACGCATGTGAGTTTCTTCCTAATGCTTGCAAGTAGCTTAAGGCACTTTCAAAGGAAAGTGATTTTCTCTGAAAGGACAGCATTTCGAAAGTGAAGCAACACTCCATTCACTTCGCACAGTGAATTGAAGTGTTGGAACAGACTGCTTCTCTTTCAGAGAAACGCATGTGAGTTTCTGGTGAATGCTTGTAAGTAGCTTAAGGCACTTTCAAAGGAAAGTGATTTTCTCTGAAAGGACAGCATTTAGAAAGTGAAGCAACACTCCATTCACTTTGCACAGAGAATTGAAGTGTTGGAACAGACTGCTTCTCTTTCAGAGAAACGCATGTGAGTTTCTGGTGAATGCTTGTAAGTAGCTTAAGGCACTTTCAAAGGAAAGTGATTTTCTCTGAAAGGACAGAATTTAGAAAGTGAAGCAACGCTCCATTCACTTCGCACAGTGAATTGAAGTGTTGGAACAGACTGCTTCTCTTTCAGAGAAATGCATGTGAGTTTCTGTTGAATGCTTGTAAGTAGCTTAAGGCACTTTAAAAAGGAAAGTGATTTTCTCTGAAAGGACAGCATTTAGAAAGTGAAGCAACACTAAATTCTCTTCGCACATTGAATTGAAGTGTTGGAACAGACTGCATCTCTTTCAGAGAAACGCATGTGAGTTTCTGTTGAATGCTTGTAAGTAGCTTAAGAAACTTTCAAAAAAGAGTGATTTTCTCTGAAAGGACAGCATTTAGAAAGTGAGCCAACACTCCATTCACTTCACACAGTGAATTGAAGTGTTGGAACAGACTGCTTCTCTTTCAGAGAAACGCATGTGAGTTTCTTCCTAATGCTTGCAAGTAGCTTAAGGCACTTTCAAAGGAAAGTGATTTTCTCTGAAAGGACAGCATTTAGAAAGTGAAGCAACACTCCATTCACTTCGCACAGTGAATTGAAGTGTTGGAACAGACTGCTTCTCTTTCAGAGAAACGCATGTGAGTTTCTTCATGCTTGCAAGTAGCTTAAGGCACTTTCAAAGGAAAGTGATTTTCTCTGAAAGGACAGCATTTAGAAAGTGAAGCAACACTCCATTCACTTCGCACAGTGAATTGAAGTGTTGGAACAGACTGCTTCTCTTTCAGAGAAACGCATGTGAGTTTCTGGTGAATGCTTGTAAGTAGCTTACGGCACTTTCAAAGGAAAGTGATTTTCTCTGAAAGGACAGAATTTAGAAAGTGAAGCAACACTCCATTCACTTCGCACAGTGAATTGAAGAGTTGGAACAGACTGCTTCTCTTTCAGAGAAATGCATGTGAATTTCTGTTGAATGCTTGTAATTAGCTTAAGGCACTTTCAAAGGAAAGTGATTTTCTCTGAAAGGACAGCATTTAGAAAGTGAAGAAACACTCCATTCACTTCGCACATTGAATTGAAGTGTTGGAACAGACTGCATCTCTTTCGGAGAAACGCATGTGAGTTTCTGTTGAATGCTTGTAAGTAGCTTAAGAAACTTTCAAAGGAGAGTGATTTTCTCTGAAAGGACAGCATTTAGAAAGTGAGCCAACACTCCATTCACTTCACACAGTGAATTGAAGTGTTGGAACAGACTGCTTCTCTTTCAGAGAAACGCATGTGAGTTTCTTCCTAATGCTTGCAAGTAGCTTAAGGCACTTTCAAAGGAAAGTGATTTTCTCTGAAAGGACAGCATTTAGAAAGTGAAGCAACACTCCATTCACTTCGCACAGTGAATTGAAGTGTTGGAACAGAGTGCTTCTCTTTCAGATAAACGCATGTGAGTTTTTTATGAATGCTTGAAAGTAGTTTAAGTCACTTTCAAAGGAAAGTGATTTTCTCTGAAAGGACAGCATTTAGAAAGTGAAGCAACACTCCATTCACTTCGCACAGTGAATTGAAGTGTTGGAACAAACTGCTTCTCTTTCAGAGAAACGCATGTGAGTTTTTTATGAATGCTTGAAAGTAGTTTAAGTCACTTTCAAAGGAAAGTGATTTTCTCTGAAAGGACAGCATTTAGAAAGTGAAGCAACACTCCATTCACTTCGCACAGTGAATTGAAGTGTTGGAACAGACTGCTTCTATTTCAGAGAAACGCATGTGTGTTTCCTGTGAATGCTTGAAAGTAGCTTAAGGCACTTTCAAAGGAAAGTGATTTTCTCTGAAAGGACAGCATTTAGAAAGTGAAGCAACACTCCATTCACTTCGCACAGAGAATTGAAGTGTTGGAACAGACTGCTTCTCTTTCAGAGAAACGCATGTGAGTTTCTGTTGAATGCTTGTAAGTAGCTTAAGAAACTTTCAAAGGAGAGTGATTTTCTGTGAAAGGACAGCATTTAGAAAGTGAGGCAACACTCCATTCACTTCACACAGTGAATTGAAGTGTTGGAACAGACTGCTTCTCTTTCAGAGAAACGCATGTGAGTTTCTTCCTAATGCTTGCAAATAGCTTAAGGCACTTTCAAAGGAAAGTGATTTTCTCTGAAAGGACAGCATTTAGAAAGTGAAGCAACACTCCATTCACTTCGCACAGTGAATTGAAGTGTTGGAACAGACTGCTTCTCTTTCAGAGTAACGCATGTGAGTTTCTTCCTAATGCTTGCAAGTAGCTTAAGGCTCTTTCAAAGGAAAGTGATTTTCTCTGAAAGAACAGCATTTAGAAAGTGAAGCTACACTCCATTCACTTCGTACAGTGAATTGAAGTGTTGGAACAGACTGCTTCTCTTTCAGAGAAACGCATGTGAGTTTTTTTGAATGCTTGAAAGTAGTTTAAGGCACTTTCAATGGAAAGTGATTTTCTCTGAAAGGACAGAATTTAGAAAGTGAAGCAACACTCCATTCACTTCGCACAGTGAATTGAAGTGTTGGAACAGATTGCTTCTCTTTCAGAGAAACATATATGAGTTTCTGGTGAATGCTTGTAAGTAGCTTAAGGCACTTTCAAAGGAAAGTGATTTTCTCTGAAAGGACAGCATTTAGAAAGTGAAGCAACACTCCATTCACTTCGCACAGTGAATTGAAGTGTTGGAACAGACTGCTTCTCTTTCAGAGAAACGCATGTGAGTTTCTTCCTAATGCTTGCAAGTAGCTTAAGGCTCTTTCAAAGGAAAGTGATTTTCTCTGAAAGGACAGCATTTAGAAAGTGAAGCAACACTCCATTCACTTCGCACAGTGAATTGAAGTGTTGGAACAGACTGCTTCTCTTTCAGAGAACTGCATGTGAGTTTCTGTTGAATGCTTGTAAGTAGCTTAAGGCACTTTCAAAGGAAAGTGATTTTCTCTGAAAGGACAGCATTTAGAAAGTGAGGCAACACTCCATTCACTTTGCACAGTGATTTGAAGTGTTGGAACAGATTGCTTCTCTTTCAGAGAATCACATGTGAGTTTCTGGTGAATGCTTGTAAGTAGCTTACGGCATTTTCAAAGGAACGTAATTTTCTCGGAAAGGACAGCATTTAGAAAGTGAAGTAACATTCCATTCACTTCGCACAGTGAATTGAAGTGTTGGAACAGACTGCTTCACTTTCATAGAAACGCATTAGTGTTTCTTGTGAATGCTTGCAAGTAGCTAAAGGCACTTTCAAAGGAAAGTGATTTTCTCTGAAAGGACAGCATTTAGAAAGTGAAGCAACACTCCATTCACTTCGCATAGAGAATTGAAGTGTTGGAACAGATTGCTTCTCTTTCAGAGAAATGCATGTGAGTCTCTGTTGAATGCTTGTAAGTAGCTTAAGGCACTTTCAAAGGAAAAGGATTTTCTCTGAAAGGACAGCATTTAGAAAGTAAAGCAACACTCCATTCCCTTCGCGCAATGAAATGAAGTGTTGGAACAGACTGCTTCTCTTTCATAGAATTGCATTAGTGTTTCTTGTGAATGCTTGCAAGTAGCTTAAGGCACTTTCAAACAAAGTGATTTTCTCTGAAAGGACAGCATTTAGAAAGTGAAGCAACAGTCCATTCACTTCGCACAGAGAATTGAAGTGTTGGAAAGGATTGCTTTTCTTTCAGAGAAATGCATGTGAGTTTCTGTTGAATGCTTGTAAGTAGCTTAAGGCACATTCAAAGGAAATTGATTTTCTCTGAAAGGACAGCATTTAGAAAGTGAAGCAACACTCCATTCACTTCGCACAGTGAATTGAAGTGTTGGAACAGACTGCTTCTCTTTCAGAGAAACGCATGTGAGTTTCTTCCTAATGCTTGCAAGTAGCTTAAGGCACTATCAAAGGAAAGTGATTTTCTCTGAAAGGACAGCATTTAGAAAGTGAAGCAACACTCCATTCACTTCGCACAGTGAATTGAAGTGTTGGAACAGACTGCTTCTCTTTCAGAGAAACGCATGTGAGTTTTTTATGAATGCTTGAAAGTAGTTTAAGTCACTTTCAAAGGAAAGTGATTTTTTCTGAAAGGACAGCATTTAGAAAGTGAAGCAACACTCCATTCACTTCGCACAGAGAACTGAAGTGTTGGAACAGACTGCTTCTATTTCAGAGAAACGCATGTGTGTTTCCTGTGAATGCCTGAAAGTAGCTTAAGGCACTTTCAAAGGAAAGTGACTTTCTCTGAAAAGACAGCATTTAGAAAGTGAAGCAACACTCCATTCACTTCGCACAGAGAATTGAAGTTTTGGAACAGACTGCTTCTCTTTCAGAGAAATGCATGTGAGTTTCTGTTGAATGCTTGTAAGTAGCTTAAGGCACTTTCAAAGGAAAGTGATTTTCTCTGAAAGGACAGCATTTAGAAAGTAAAGCAACACTCCATTCACTTCGCACAGTGAATTGAAGTGTTGGAACAGACTGCTTCTCTTTCAGAGAAACGCGTGTGAGTTTCTTCCTAATGCTTGCAAGTAGCTTAAGGCACTTTCAAAGGAAAGTGATTTTCTCTGAAAGGACAGCATTTAGAAAGTGAAGCAACACTCCATTCACTTCGCACAGTGAATTGAAGTGTTGGAACAGACTGCTTCTCTTTCAGAGAAACGCATGTGAGTTTCTGGAGAATGCTTGTAAGTAGCTTAAGGCACTTTCAAAGGAAAGTGATTTTCTCTGAAAGGACAGCATTTAGAAAGTGAAGCAACACTCCATTCACTTCGCACAGTGAATTGAAGTGTTGCAACAGAGTGTTTCTCTTTCAGAGAAACGCATGTGAGTTTCTTCCTAATGCTTGCAAGTAGCTTAAGGCACTTTCAAAGGAAAGTGATTTTCTCTGAAAGGACATAATTTAGAAAGTGAAGCAACACTCCATTCACTTCGCACAGTGAATTGAAGTGTTGGAACAGACTGCTTCTCTTTCAGAGAAATGCATGTGACTTTCTGTTGAATGCTTGTAAGTAGCTTAAGGCACTTTCAAAGGAAAGTGACTTTCTCTGAAAGGACAGCATTTAGAAAGTGAAGCAACACTCCATTCACTTCGCACATTGAATTGAAGTGTTAGAACAGACTGCATCTCTTTCAGAGAAACGCATGTGAGTTTCTTCCTAATGCTTGCAAGAAGCTTAAGGCACTTTCAAAGGAAAGTGATTTTCTCTGAAAGGACAGCATTTAGAAAGTGAAGCAACACTCCATTCACTTCGCACAGTGAATTGAAGTGTTGGAACAGACTGCTTCTCTTTCAGAGAAACGCATGTGAGTTTCTTCCTAATGCTTGCAAGTAGCTTAAGGCTCTTTCAAAGGAAAGTGATTTTCTCTGAAAGGACAGCATTTCGAAAGTGTGGCAACACTCCATTCACTTCGCACAGTGAATTCAAGGGTTGGAACAGACTGCTTATCTTTCAGAGAAACGCATGTGAGTTTCTGGTGAATGCTTGTAAGTAGCTTAAGGCACTTTCAAAGGAAAGTGATTTTCTCTGAAAGGACAGAATTTAGAAAGTGAAGCAACGCTCCATTCACTTCGCACAGTGAATTGAAGTGTTGGAACAGACTGCTTTTCTTTACGAGAAATGCATGTGAGTTTCTGTTGAATGCTTGCAAGTAGCTTAAGGCACTTTCTAAGGAAAGTGATTTTCTCTGAAAGGACAGCATTTAGAAAGTGAAGCAACACTCCATTCACTTCGCACATTGAATTGAAGTGTTGGAACAGATTGCATCTCTTTCAGAGAAACGCATGTGAGTTTCTGTTGAATGCTTGTAAGTAGCTTAAGAAACTTTCAAAGGAGAGTGATTTTCTCTGAAAGGACAGCATTTAGAAAGTGAGGCAACACTCCATTCACTTCACACAGTGAATTGAAGTGTTGGAACAGACTGCTTCTCTTTCAGAGAAACGCATGTGAGTTTCTTCCTAATGCTTGCAAGTAGCTTAAGGCACTTTCAAAGGAAAGTGATTTTCTCTGAAAGGACAGCATTTAGAAAGTGAAGCAACACTCCATTCACTTCGCACAGTGAATTGACGTGTTGGAACAGACTGCTTCTCTTTCAGAGAAACGCATGTGAGTTTCTTCCTAATGCTTGCAAGTAGCTTAAGGCTCTTTCAAAGGAAAGTGATTTTCTCTGAAAGGACAGCATTTAGAAAGTGAAGCAACACTCCATTCACTTCGCACAGTGAATTGAAGTGTTGGAACAGACTGCTTCTCTTTCAGAGAAACGCATGTGAGTTTTTTTGAATGCCTGAAAGTAGTTTAAGGCACTTTCAATGGAAAGTGATTTTCTCTGAAAGGACAGAATTTAGAAAGTGAAGCAACACTCCATTCACTTCGCACAGTGAATTGAAGTGTTGGAACAGACTGCTTCACTTTCATAGAAACGCATTAGTGTTTCTTGTGAATGCTTGCAAGTAGCTAAAGGCACTTTCAAAGGAAAGTGATTTTCTCTCAAAGGACAGCATTTAGAAAGTAAAGCAACACTCCATTCACTTCGCATAGAGAATTGTAGTGTTGGAACAGATTGCTTGTCTTTCAGAGAAATGCATGTGAGTTTCTGTTGAATGCTTGTAAGTAGCTTAAGGCACATTCAAAGGAAAGGGATTTTCTCTGAAAGGACAGCATTTAGAAAGTGAAGCAACACTCCATTCACTTCGGACAGTGAATTGAAGTGTTGGAACAGACTGCTTCTCTTTCAGAGAAACGCATGTGAGTTTTTTATGAATGCTTGAAAGTTGTTTAAGGCACTTTCAAAGGAAAGTGATTTTCTCTGCAAGGACAGCATTTAGAAAGTGAAGTAACATTCCATTCACTTCGCACAGTGAATTGAAGTGTTGGAACAGACTGCTTCTCTTTCAGAGAAATGCATGTGAGTTTCTGGTGAATGCTTGTAAGTAGCTCGAGGCTCTTTCAAAGGAAAGTGATTGTCTCTGAAAGGACAGCATTTAGAAAGTAAAGCAACACTCCATTCCCTTCGCGCAATGAAATGAAGTGTTGGAACAGACTGCTTCTCTTTCATAGAAACGCATTAGTGTTTCTTGTGAATGCTTGCAAGTAGCTTAAGGCACTTTCAAAGGAAAGTGATTTTCTCTGAAAGGACAGCATTTAGAAAGTGAAGCAACAGTCCATTCACTTCCCACAGAGAATTGAAGTGTAGGAACAGATTGCTTCTCTTTCAGAGAAATGCATGTGAGTTTCTGTTGAATGCTTGTAAGTAGCTAAAGGCACAAACAAAGGAAAGGGATTTTCTCTGAAAGGACAGCTTTTAGAAAGTGAAGCAACACTCCATTCACTTCGCACAGTGAATTGAAGTGTTGGAACAGACTGCTTCTCTTTCAGGAAACGCATGTGAGTTTTTTGTGAATGCTTGAAAGTAGTTTAAGGCACTTTCAATGGAAAGTGATTTTCTCTGAAAGGACAGCATTTAGAAAGTGAGGCAACACTCCATTCACTTCGCACAGTGAATTGAAGTGTTGGAACAGACTGCTTCTCTTTCAGAGAAACGCATGTGAGTTTCTTCCTAATGCTTGCAAGTAGCTTAAGGCACTATCAAAGGAAAGTGATTTTCTCTGAAAGGACAGCATTTAGAAAGTGAAGCAACACTCCATTCACTTCGCACATTGAATTGAAGTGTTGGAACAGACTGCATCTCTTTCAGAGAAACGCATGTGAGTTTCTGTTGAATGCTTGTAAGTAGCTTAAGAAACTTTCAAAGGAGAGTGATTTTCTCTGAAAGGACAGCATTTAGAAAGTGAGCCAACACTCCATTCACTTCACACAGTGAATTGAAGTGTTGGAACAGACTGCTTCTCTTTCAGAGAAACGCATGTGAGTTTCTTCCTAATGCTTGCAAGTAGCTTAAGGCACTTTCAAAGGAAAGTGATTTTCTCTGAAAGGACAGCATTTAGAAAGTGAAGCAACACTCCATTCACTTCGCATAGAGAATTGAAGTGTTGGAACAGATTGCTTCTCTTTCAGAGAAATGCATGTGAGTCTCTGTTGAATGCTTGTAAGTAGCTTAAGGCACATTCAAAGGAAAGGGATTTTCTCTGAAAGGACAGCATTTCGAAAGTGTGGCAACACTCCATTCACTTCGCACAGTGAATTGAAGTGTTGGAACAGATTGCTTCTCTTTCAGAGAAACGCATGTGAGTTTCTGGTGAATGCTTGTAAGTAGCTTAAGGCACTTTCAAAGGAAAGTGATTTTCTCTGAAATGACAGAATTTAGAAAGTGAAGCAACGCTCCATTCACTTCGCACAGTGAATTGAAGTGTTGGAACAGGCTGCTTCTCTTTCAGAGAAATGCATGTGAGTTTCTGTTGAATGCTTGCAAGTAGCTTAAGGCACTTTCAAAGGAAAGTGATTTTCTCTGAAAGGACAGCATTTAGAAAGTGAAGCAACACTCCATTCACTTCGCACATTGAATTGAAGTGTTGGAACAGATTGCATCTCTTTCAGAGAAACGCATGTGAGTTTCTGTTGAATGCTTGTAAGTAGCTTAAGAAACTTTCAAAGGAGAGTGATTTTCTCTGAAAGGACAGCATTTAGAAAGTGAGGCAACACTCCATTCACTTCACACAGTGAATTGAAGTGTTGGAACAGACTGCTTCTCTTTCAGAGAAACGCATGTGAGTTTCTTCCTAATGCTTGCAAGTAGCTTAAGGCACTTTCAAAGGAAAGTGATTTTCTCTGAAAGGACAGCATTTAGAAAGTGAAGCAACACTCCATTCACTTCGCACAGTGAGTTGAAGTGTTGGAACAGACTGCTTCTCTTTCAGAGAAACGCATGTGAGTTTCTTCCTAATGCTTGCAAGTAGCTTAAGGCTCTTTCAAAGGAAAGTGATTTTCTCTGAAAGGACAGCATTTAGAAAGTGAAGCAACACTCCATTCACTTCGCACAGAGAATTGAAGTGTTGGAACAGACTGCTTCTCTTTCAGAGAAATGCATGTGAGTTTCTGTTGAATGCTTGCAAGTAGCTTAAGGCACTTTCAAAGGAAAGTGATTTTCTCTGAAAGGACAGCATTTAGAAAGTGAAGCAACACTCCATTCACTTCGCACCTTGAATTGAAGTGTTGCAACAGAATGCTTCTCTTTCATAGAAACGCATTAGTGTTTCTTGTGAATGCTTGCAAGTAGCTTAAGGCACTTTCAAAGGAAAGTGATTTTCTCTGAAAGGACAGCATTTAGAAAGTGAAGCAACACCCCATTAACTTCGCACAGTGAATTGAAGTGTTGGAAGAGAACGCTTCACTTTCAGAGAAATGCATGTGAATTTCTTGTGAATGCTTGAAAGTTGCTTAAGGCACTTTCAAACAAAAGTGATTTTCTCTGAAAGGACAGGATTTAGAAAGTGAAGCAACACTCCATTCACTTCGCACAGTGAATTGAAGTGTTGGAACAGACTGCTTCTATTTCAGAGAAACGCATGTGTGTTTCCTGTGAATGCTTGAAAGTAGCTTAAGGCACTTTCAAAGGAAAGTGATTTTCTCTGAAAGGACAGCATTTAGAAAGTGAAGTAACATTCCATTCACTTCGCACAGTGAATTGAAGTGTTGGAACAGACTGCTTCTCTTTCAGAGAAATGCATATGAGTTTCTGTTGAATGCTTGCAAGTAGCTTAAGGCACTTTCAAAGGAAAGTGATTTTCTCTGAAAGGACAGCATTTAGAAAGTGCAGCAACACTCCATTCACTTCGCACAGTGAATTGAAGTGTTTTAACAGACTGCTTGTCTTACATAGAAACGCATTAGTATTTCTTGTGAATGCTTGCAAGTAGCTTAAGGCACTTTCAAAGGAAAGTGATTTTCTCTGAAAGACAGCATTTAGAAAGTGAAGCAACACTCCATTCACTTCACACAGTGAATTGAAGTGTTGGAACAGACTGCTTCTCTTTCAGAGAAACGCATGTTAGTTTCTTCCTAATGCTTGCAAGAAGCTTAAGGCACTTTCAAAGGAAAGTGATTTTCTCTGAAAGGACAGCATTTCGAAAGTGAGGCAACACTCCATTCACTTTGCACAGTGAATTGAAGTGTTGGAACAGACTGCTTCTCTTTCAGAGAAACGCATGTGAGTTTCTTCCTAATGCTTGCAAGTAACTTAAGGCACTTTCAAACAAAAGTGATTTTCTCTGAAATGACAGCATTTAGAAAGTGAAGCAACACTCCATTCACTTCGCACAGTGAATTGAAGTGTTGGAACAGACTGCTTCTCTTTCAGAGAAATGCATGTGAGTTTCTGTTGAATGCTTGTAAGTAGCTTAAGGCACTTTCAAAGGAAAGTGATTTTCTCTGAAAGGACAGCATTTAGAAAGTGAAGCAACACTCCATTCACTTCGCACATTGAATTGAAGTGTTGGAACAGACTGCATCTCTTTCAGAGAAACGCATGTGAGTTTCTGTTGAATGCTTGTACGTAGCTTAAGGCACTTTCAAAGGAAAGTGATTTTCTCTGAAAGGACAGCATTTAGAAAGTGAGGCAACACTCCATTCACTCCACACAGTGAATTGAAGTTTTGGAACAGACTTCTTCTCTTTCAGAGAAACGCATGTGAGTTTCTTCCTAATGCTTGCTATTAGCTTAAGGCACTTTCAAAGGAAAGTGATTTTCTGTGAAAGGACAGCATTTAGAAAGTGAAGCAACACTCCATTCACTTCGCACAAAGAATTGAAGTGTTGGAACAGATTGCTTCTCTTTCAGAGAAATGCATGTGAGTTTCTGTTGAATGCTTGTAAGTAGCTTAAGGCACATTCAGAGGAAAGGGATTTTCTCTGAAAGGACAGCATTTAGAAAGTGAAGCAACACTCCATTCACTTCGCACAGTGAATTGAAGTGTTGGAACAGACTGCTTCTCTTTCAGGGAAACGCATGTGAGTTTTTAATGAATGATTGAAAGTAGTTAAAGGCACTTTCAAAAAAGAGTGATTTTCTCTGAAAGGACAGCATTTAGAAAGTGAAGCAACACTCCATTCACTTTGCACAGTGAATTGAAGTGTTGGAACAGACTGCTTCTCTTTCAGAGAAACGCATGTGAGCTTTTTCCTAGCAAGTAGCCTAAGGCACTTTCAAAGGAAAGTGATTTTCTCTGAAAGGACAGCATTTAGAAAGTGAAGCAACACTCCATTCACTTCGCACAGTGAATTGAAGTGTTGGAACAGACTGCTTCTCTTTCAGAGAAACGCATGTGAGTTTCTGGTGAATGCTTGTAAGTAGCTTAAGGCACTTTCAAAGGAAAGTGATTTTCTCTGAAAGGACAGCATTTAGAAAGTGAAGCAACACTCCATTCCCTTTGTGCAGTGAATTGAAGTGTTGGAACAGAGTGCTTCTCTTTCATATAAACGCATTAGTGTTTCCTGTGAATGCTTGCAAGTTGCTTAAGGCACTTTCAAAGGAAAGTGATTTTCTCTGAAAGGACAGCATTTAGAAAGTGAAGGAACACTCCATACACTTTGCACAGTGAATTGAAGTGTTGAAACAGACTGCTTCTCTTTCAGAGAAACGCATGTGAGCTTTTTGTGAATGCTTGAAAGTAGTTTAAGGCACTTTCAAAAGAAAGTGATTTTCTCTGAAAGGACAGAATTTAGAAAGTGAAGCAACACTCCATTCACTTCGCACAGTGAATTAAAGTGTTGGAACAGACTGATTCTCTTTCAGAGAAATGCATGTGAGTTTCTGATGAACGCTTGTAAGTAGCTCAAGGCACTTTCTAAGGAAAGTGATTTTCTCTGAAAGGACAGGATTTAGAAAGTGAGCCAACACTCCATTCACTTCGCACAGTGAATTGAAGTGTTGGAACAGACTGCTTCTATTTCAGAGAAACGCATGTGTGTTTCCTGTGAATGCTTGAAAGCAGCTTAAGGCACTTTCAAAGGAAAGTGATTTTCTCTGAAAGGACAGCATTTAGAAAGTGAAGCAACACCCCATTAACTTCGCACAGTGAATTGAAGTGTTGGAAGAGAACGCTTCACTTTCAGAGAAATGCATGTGAATTTCTTGTGAATGCTTGAAAGTTGCTTAAGGCACTTTCAAACAAAAGTGATTTTCTCTGAAAGGACAGGATTTAGAAAGTGAAGCAACACTCCATTCACTTCGCACAGTGAATTGAAGTGTTGGAACAGACTGCTTCTATTTCAGAGAAACGCATGTGTGTTTCCTGTGAATGCTTGAAAGTAGCTTAAGGCACTTTCAAAGGAAAGTGATTTTCTCTGAAATGACAGAATTTAGAAAGTGAAGCAACGCTCCATTCACTTCGCACAGTGAATTGAAGTGTTGGAACAGGCTGCTTCTCTTTCAGAGAAATGCATGTGAGTTTCTGTTGAATGCTTGCAAGTAGCTTAAGGCACTTTCAAAGGAAAGTGATTTTCTCTGAAAGGACAGCATTTAGAAAGTGAAGCAACACTCCATTCACTTCGCACATTGAATTGAAGTGTTGGAACAGATTGCATCTCTTTCAGAGAAACGCATGTGAGTTTCTGTTGAATGCTTGTAAGTAGCTTAAGAAACTTTCAAAGGAGAGTGATTTTCTCTGAAAGGACAGCATTTAGAAAGTGAGGCAACACTCCATTCACTTCGCACAGTGAATTGAAGTGTTGGAACAGACTGCTTCTCTTTCAGAGAAACGCATGTGAGTTTCTTCCTAATGCTTGCAAGTAGCTTAAGGCACTTTCAAAGGAAAGTGATTTTCTCTGAAAGGACAGCATTTAGAAAGTGAAGCAACACTCCATTCACTTCGCACAGTGAGTTGAAGTGTTGGAACAGACTGCTTCTCTTTCAGAGAAACGCATGTGAGTTTCTTCCTAATGCTTGCAAGTAGCTTAAGGCTCTTTCAAAGGAAAGTGATTTTCTCTGAAAGGACAGCATTTAGAAAGTGAAGCAACACTCCATTCACTTCGCACAGAGAATTGAAGTGTTGGAACAGACTGCTTCTCTTTCAGAGAAATGCATGTGAGTTTCTGTTGAATGCTTGCAAGTAGCTTAAGGCACTTTCAAAGGAAAGTGATTTTCTCTGAAAGGACAGCATTTAGAAAGTGAAGCAACACTCCATTCACTTCGCACCTTGAATTGAAGTGTTGCAACAGAATGCTTCTCTTTCATAGAAACGCATTAGTGTTTCTTGTGAATGCTTGCAAGTAGCTTAAGGCACTTTCAAAGGAAAGTGATTTTCTCTGAAAGGACAGCATTTAGAAAGTGAAGCAACACCCCATTAACTTCGCACAGTGAATTGAAGTGTTGGAAGAGAACGCTTCACTTTCAGAGAAATGCATGTGAATTTCTTGTGAATGCTTGAAAGTTGCTTAAGGTACATTCAAACAAAAGTGTTTTTCTCTGAAAGGACAGGATTTAGAAAGTGAAGCAACACTCCATTCACTTCGCACAGTGAATTGAAGTGTTGGAACAGACTGCTTCTATTTCAGAGAAACGCATGTGTGTTTCCTGTGAATGCTTGAAAGTAGCTTAAGGCACTTTCAAAGGAAAGTGATTTTCTCTGAAAGGACAGCATTTAGAAAGTGAAGTAACATTCCATTCACTTCGCACAGTGAATTGAAGTGTTGGAACAGACTGCTTCTCTTTCAGAGAAATGCATATGAGTTTCTGTTGAATGCTTGCAAGTAGCTTAAGGCACTTTCAAAGGAAAGTGATTTTCTCTGAAAGGACAGCATTTAGAAAGTGAAGCAACACTCCATTCACTTCGCACAGTGAATTGAAGTGTTTTAACAGACTGCTTGTCTTACATAGAAACGCATTAGTATTTCTTGTGAATGCTTGCAAGTAGCTTAAGGCACTTTCAAAGGAAAGTGATTTTCTCTGAAAGACAGCATTTAGAAAGTGAAGCAACACTCCATTCACTTCACACAGTGAATTGAAGTGTTGGAACAGACTGCTTCTCTTTCAGAGAAACGCATGTTAGTTTCTTCCTAATGCTTGCAAGAAGCTTAAGGCACTTTCAAAGGAAAGTGATTTTCTCTGAAATGACAGCATTTCGAAAGTGAGGCAACACTCCATTCACTTTGCACAGTGAATTGAAGTGTTGGAACAGACTGCTTCTCTTTCAGAGAAACGCATGTGAGTTTCTTCCTAATGCTTGCAAGTAACTTAAGGCACTTTCAAACAAAAGTGATTTTCTCTGAAAGGACAGCATTTAGAAAGTGAAGCAACACTCCATTCACTTCGCACAGTGAATTGAAGTGTTGGAACAGACTGCTTCTCTTTCAGAGAAATGCATGTGAGTTTCTGTTGAATGCTTGTAAGTAGCTTAAGGCACTTTCAAAGGAAAGTGATTTTCTCTGAAAGGACAGCATTTAGAAAGTGAAGCAACACTCCATTCACTTCGCACATTGAATTGAAGTGTTGGAACAGACTGCATCTCTTTCAGAGAAACGCATGTGAGTTTCTGTTGAATGCTTGTAAGTAGCTTAAGGCACTTTCAAAGGAAAGTGATTTTCTCTGAAAGGACAGCATTTAGAAAGTGAGGCAACACTCCATTCACTCCACACAGTGAATTGAAGTTTTGGAACAGACTTCTTCTCTTTCAGAGAAACGCATGTGAGTTTCTTCCTAATGCTTGCTATTAGCTTAAGGCACTTTCAAAGGAAAGTGATTTTCTGTGAAAGGACAGCATTTAGAAAGTGAAGCAACACTCCATTCACTTCGCACAGAGAATTGAAGTGTTGGAACAGATTGCTTCTCTTTCAGAGAAATGCATGTGAGTTTCTGTTGAATGCTTGTAAGTAGCTTAAGGCACATTCAGAGGAAAGGGATTTTCTCTGAAAGGACAGCATTTAGAAAGTGAAGCAACACTCCATTCACTTCGCACAGTGAATTGAAGTGTTGGAACAGACTGCTTCTCTTTCAGGGAAACGCATGTGAGTTTTTAATGAATGATTAAAAGAAGTTAAAGGCACTTTCAAAAAAGAGTGATTTTCTCTGAAAGGACAGCATTTAGAAAGTGAAGCAACACTCCATTCACTTTGCACAGTGAATTGAAGTGTTGGAACAGACTGCTTCTCTTTCAGAGAAACGCATGTGAGCTTTTTCCTAGCAAGTAGCCTAAGGCACTTTCAAAGGAAAGTGATTTTCTCTGAAAGGACAGCATTTAGAAAGTGAAGCAACACTCCATTCACTTCGCACAGTGAATTGAAGTGTTGGAACAGACTGCTTCTCTTTCAGAGAAACGCATGTGAGTTTCTGGTGAATGCTTGTAAGTAGCTTAAGGCACTTTCAAAGGAAAGTGATTTTCTCTGAAAGGACAGCATTTAGAAAGTGAAGCAACACTCCATTCCCTTTGTGCAGTGAATTGAAGTGTTGGAACAGAGTGCTTCTCTTTCATATAAACGCATTAGTGTTTCTTGTGAATGCTTGCAAGTTGCTTAAGGCACTTTCAAAGGAAAGTGATTTTCTCTGAAAGGACAGCATTTAGAAAGTGAAGGAACACTCCATACACTTTGCACAGTGAATTGAAGTGTTGAAACAGACTGCTTCTCTTTCAGAGAAACGCATGTGAGCTTTTTGTGAATGCTTGAAAGTAGTTTAAGGCACTTTCAAAAGAAAGTGATTTTCTCTGAAAGGACAGAATTTAGAAAGTGAAGCAACACTCCATTCACTTCGCACAGTGAATTAAAGTGTTGGAACAGACTGATTCTCTTTCAGAGAAATGCATGTGAGTTTCTGATGAACGCTTGTAAGTAGCTCAAGGCACTTTCTAAGGAAAGTGATTTTCTCTGAAAGGACAGGATTTAGAAAGTGAGCCAACACTCCATTCACTTCGCACAGTGAATTGAAGTGTTGGAACAGACTGCTTCTATTTCAGAGAAACGCATGTGTGTTTCCTGTGAATGCTTGAAAGCAGCTTAAGGCACTTTCAAAGGAAAGTGATTTTCTCTGAAAGGACAGCATTTAGAAAGTGAAGCAACACCCCATTAACTTCGCACAGTGAATTGAAGTGTTGGAAGAGAACGCTTCACTTTCAGAGAAATGCATGTGAATTTCTTGTGAATGCTTGAAAGTTGCTTAAGGCACTTTCAAACAAAAGTGATTTTCTCTGAAAGGACAGGATTTAGAAAGTGAAGCAACACTCCATTCACTTCGCACAGTGAATTGAAGTGTTGGAACAGACTGCTTCTATTTCAGAGAAACGCATGTGTGTTTCCTGTGAATGCTTGAAAGTAGCTTAAGGCACTTTCAAAGGAAAGTGATTTTCTCTGAAAGGACAGCATTTAGAAAGTGAAGTAACATTCCATTCACTTCGCACAGTGAATTGAAGTGTTGGAACAGACTGCTTCTCTTTCAGAGAAATGCATATGAGTTTCTGTTGAATGCTTGCAAGTAGCTTAAGGCACTTTCAAAGGAAAGTGATTTTCTCTGAAAGGACAGCATTTAGAAAGTGAAGCAACACTCCATTCACTTCCCACAGTGAATTGAAGTGTTTTAACAGACTGCTTGTCTTACATAGAAACGCATTAGTATTTCTTGTGAATGCTTGCAAGTAGCTTAAGTCACTTTCAAAGGAAAGCGATTTTCTCTGAAAGACAGCATTTAGAAAGTGAAGCAACACTCCATTCACTTCACACAGTGAATTGAAGTGTTGGAACAGACTGCTTCTCTTTCAGAGAAACGCATGTTAGTTTCTTCCTAATGCCTGCAAGAAGCTTAAGGCACTTTCAAAGGAAAGTGATTTTCTCTGAAATGACAGCATTTCGAAAGTGAGGCAACACTCCATTCACTTTGCACAGTGAATTGAAGTGTTGGAACAGACTGCTTCTCTTTCAGAGAAACGCATGTGAGTTTCTTCCTAATGCTTGCAAGTAACTTAAGGCACTTTCAAACAAAAGTGATTTTCTCTGAAAGGACAGCATTTAGAAAGTGAAGCAACACTCCATTCACTTCGCACAGTGAATTGAAGTGTTGGAACAGACTGCTTCTCTTTCAGAGAAATGCATGTGAGTTTCTGTTGAATGCTTGTAAGTAGCTTAAGGCACTTTCAAAGGAAAGTGATTTTCTCTGAAAGGACAGCATTTAGAAAGTGAAGCAACACTCCATTCATTTCGCACATTGAATTGAAGTGTTGGAACAGACTGCATCTCTTTCAGAGAAACGCATGTGAGTTTCTGTTGAATGCTTGTAAGTAGCTTAAGGCACTTTCAAAGGAAAGTGATTTTCTCTGAAAGGACAGCATTTAGAAAGTGAGGCAACACTCCATTCACTTCACACAGTGAATTGAAGTTTTGGAACAGACTTCTTCTCTTTCAGAGAAACGCATGTGAGTTTCTTCCTAATGCTTGCTATTAGCTTAAGGCACTTTCAAAGGAAAGTGATTTTCTCTGAAAGGACAGCATTTAGAAAGTGAAGCAACACTCCATTCACTTCGCACAGAGAATTGAAGTGTTGGAACAGATTGCTTCTCTTTCAGAGAAATGCATGTGAGTTTCTGTTGAATGCTTGTAAGTAGCTTAAGGCACATTCAGAGGAAAGGGATTTTCTCTGAAAGGACAGCATTTAGAAAGTGAAGCAACACTCCATTCACTTCGCACAGTGAATTGAAGTGTTGGAACAGACTGCTTCTCTTTCAGGGAAACGCATGTGAGTTTTTAATGAATGCTTGAAAGTAGTTTAAGGCACTTTCAAAGGAGAGTGATTTTCTCTGAAAGGACAGCATTTAGAAAGTGAAGCAACACTCCATTCACTTTGCACAGTGAATTGAAGTGTTGGAACAGACTGCTTCTCTTTCAGAGAAACGCATGTGAGCTTCTTCCTAGCAAGTAGCCTAAGGCACTTTCAAAGGAAAGTGATTTTCTCTGAAAGGACAGCATTTAGAAAGTGAAGCAACACTCCATTCACTTCGCACAGTGAATTGAAGTGTTGGAACAGACTGCTTCTCTTTCAGAGAAACGCATGTGAGTTTCTGGTGAATGCTTGTAAGTAGCTTAAGGCACTTTCAAAGGAAAGTGATTTTCTCTGAAAGGACAGCATTTAGAAAGTGAAGCAACACTCCATTCCCTTTGTGCAGTGAATTGAAGTGTTGGAACAGAGTGCTTCTCTTTCATATAAACGCATTAGTGTTTCTTGTGAATGCTTGCAAGTTGCTTAAGGCACTTTCAAAGGAAAGTGATTTTCTCTGAAAGGACAGCATTTAGAAAGTGAAGGAACACTCCATACACTTTGCACAGTGAATTGAAGTGTTGAAACAGACTGCTTCTCTTTCAGAGAAACGCATGTGAGCTTTTTGTGAATGCTTGAAAGTAGTTTAAGGCACTTTCAAAAGAAAGTGATTTTCTCTGAAAGGACAGAATTTAGAAAGTGAAGCAACACTCCATTCACTTCGCACAGTGAATTAGAGTGTTGGAACAGACTGATTCTCTTTCAGAGAAATGCATGTGAGTTTCTGATGAATGCTTGTAACTAGATCAAGGCACTTTCAATGGAAAGTGATTTTCTCTGAAAGGACAGAATTTAGAAAGTGAAGCAACACTCCATTCACTTCGCACATTGAATTGAAGTGTTGGAACAGACTGCTTCTCTTTCAGAGATACGCATGTGAGTTTCTGTTGAATGCTTGTAAGTAGCTTAAGGCATTTTCAAAGAAAAGTGATTTTCTCTGAAAGGACAGCATTTAGAAAGTGAGGCAACACTCCATTCACTTCACACAGTGTATTGAAATTTTGGAACAGACTGCTTCTCTTTCAGAGAAACGCATGTGAGTTTCTTGTGAATGCTTGCAAGTTGCTTAAGGCACTTTCAAAGGAAAGTGATTTTCTCTGAAAGGACAGCATTTAGAAAGTGAAGCAACACTCCATTCACTTCGCACAGAGAATTGAAGTGTTGGAACAGATTGCTTCTCTTTCAGAGAAATGCATGTGAGTTTCTGTTGAATGCTTGTAAGTAGCTTAAGGCACATTAGGAAAGGGATTTTCTCTGAAAGGACAGCATTTAGAAAGTGAAGCAACACTCCATTCACTTCGCACATTGAATTGAAGTGTTGGAACAGACTGCTTCTCTTTCAGAGATACGCATGTGAGTTTCTGTTGAATGCTTGTAAGTAGCTTAAGGCATTTTCAAAGAAAAGTGATTTTCTCTGAAAGGACAGCATTTAGAAAGTGAGGCAACACTCCATTCACTTCACACAGTGTATTGAAATTTTGGAACAGACTGCTTCTCTTTCAGAGAAACGCATGTGAGTTTCTTGTGAATGCTTGCAAGTTGCTTAAGGCACTTTCAAAGGAAAGTGATTTTCTCTGAAAGGACAGCATTTAGAAAGTGAAGCAACACTCCATTCACTTCGCACAGAGAATTGAAGTGTTGGAACAGATTGCTTCTCTTTCAGAGAAATGCATGTGAGTTTCTGTTGAATGCTTGTAAGTAGCTTAAGGCACATTAGGAAAGGGATTTTCTCTGAAAGGACAGCATTTAGAAAGTGAAGCAACACTCCATTCACTTCGCACAGTGAATTGAAGTGTTGGAACAGACTGCTTCTCTTTCAGAGAAACGCATGTGAGTTTCTTCCTAATGCTTGCAAGTAGCTTAAGGCATTTTCAAAGGAAAATGATTTTCTCTGAAAAGACAGCATTTAGAAAGTGAAGCAACACTCCATTCAATTCGCACAGTGAAGTGAAGTGTTGGAACAGAGTGCTTCTCTTTCAGAGAAATGCATGTGAGTTTCTGGTGAATGCTTTTAAGTAGCGTAAGGCACTTTCAAAGGAAAGTGATTTTCTCTGAAAGGACAGCATTTAGAACGTGAAGCAACACTCCATTCACTTCGCACAGTGAATTGAAGTGTTGGAACAGACTGCTTCTCTTTCAGAGAAACGCATGTGATTTTCTTCCTAATGCTTGCAATTAGCTTAAGGCACTTTCAAAGGAAAGTGATTTTCTCTAAAAGGACAGCATTTGGAAAGTGAAGCACCACTCCATTCACTTCGCACAGTGAATTGAAGTGTTGGAACAGACAGCTTCTCTTTCAGAGAAACGCATGTGAGTTTCTTCCTAATGCTTGCAAGTAGCTTAAGGCACTTTCAAAGGAAAGTGATTTTCTCTGAAAGGACAGCATTTAGAAAGTGAAGCAACGCTCCATTCATCTCGCACAAAGAATTGAAGTGTTGGAACAGACTGCTTCTCTTTCAGAGAAACGCATGTGAGTTTTTTATGAATGCTTGAGAGTAGTTTAAGGCACTTTCAAAGGAAAGTGATTTTCTCTGAAAGGACAGAATTTAGAAAGTGAAGCAACACTCCATTCACTTTGCACAGTGAATTGAAGTGTTGGAACAGACTGCTTCTCTTTCAGAGAAACGCATGTGAGTTTCTTCCTAATGCTTGCAAGAAGCTTAAGGCACTTTCAAAGGAAAGTGATATTCTCTGAAAGGACAGCATTTCAAAAGTGAGGCAACACTCCATTCACTTTGCACAGTGAATTGAAGTGTTGGAACAGATTGCTTCTCTTTCAGAGAAACACATGTGAGTTTCTTAATAATGCTTGTAAGTAGCTTAAGGCAATTTCAAAGGAACGTGATTTTCTCTGAAAGGACAGCATTTAGAAAGGGAAGCAACACTCCATTCACTTCGCACAGTGAATTGAAGTGTTGGAAGAGAAGGCTTCTCTTTCAGAGAAATGCATGTGAGTTTCTGTTGAATGTTTGCAAGTTGCTTAAGGCACTTTCAAAGGAAAGTGATTTTCTCTGAAAGGAGAGGATTTAGGAAGTGAAGCAACACTCCATTCACTTCGCACAGTGAATTGAAGTGTTGGAACAGACTGCTTCTATTTCAGAGAAACGCATGTGTGTTTCCTGTGAATGCTTGAAAGTAGCTTAAGGCACTTTCAAAGGAAAGTGATTTTCTCTGAAAGGACAGCATTTAGAAAGTGAGGCAACACTCCATTCACTTCACACAGTGAAATGAAGTTTTGGAACAGACTTCTTCTTTTTCAGAGAAACGCATGTGAGTTTCTTCCTAATGCTTGCAAGTAGCTTAAGGCACTTTCAAAGGAAAGTGATTTTCTCTGAAAGGACAGCATTTAGAAAGTGAAGCTACACTCCATTCACTTCGCAAAGAGAATTGAAGTGTTGGAACAGATTGCTTCTCTTTCAGAGAAATGCATGTGAGTTTCTGTTGAATGCTTGTAAGTAGCTTAAGGCACATTCAGAGGAAAGGGATTTTCTCTGAAAGGACAGCATTTAGAAAGTGAAGCAACACTCCATTCACTTCGCACAGTGAATTGAAGTGTTGGAACAGACTGCTTCTCTTTCAGAGAAACGCATGTGAGTTTCTTCCTAATGCTTGCCAGTAGCTTAAGGCACTTTCAAAGGAAAGTGATTTTCTCTGAAAGGACAGCATTTAGAAAGTGAAGCAACACTCCATTCACTTCGCACAGAGAATTGAAGTGTTGGAACAGATTGCTTCTCTTTCAGAGAAATGCATGTGAGTTTCTGTTGAATGCTTGTAAGTAGCTTAAGGCACATTCAGAGGAAAGGGATTTTCTCTGAAAGGACAGCATTTAGAAAGTGAAGCAACACTCCATTCACTTCGCACAGTGAATTGAAGTGTTGGAACAGACTGCTTCTCTTTCAGGGAAACGCATGTGAGTTTTTAATGAATGCTTGAAAGTAGTTTAAGGCACTTTCAAAGGAGAGTGATTTTCTCTGAAAGGACAGCATTTAGAAAGTGAAGCAACACTCCATTCACTTTGCACAGTGAATTGAAGTGTTGGAACAGACTGCTTCTCTTTCAGAGAAACGCATGTGAGCTTCTTCCTAGCAAGTAGCCTAAGGCACTTTCAAAGGAAAGTGATTTTCTCTGAAAGGACAGCATTTAGAAAGTGAAGCAACACTCCATTCACTTCGCACAGTGAATTGATGTGTTGGAACAGACTGCTTCTCTTTCAGAGAAACGCATGTGAGTTTCTGGTGAATGCTTGTAAGTAGCTTAAGGCACTTTCAAAGGAAAGTGATTTTCTCTGAAAGGACAGCATTTAGAAAGTGAAGCAACACTCCATTCCCTTTGTGCAGTGAATTGAAGTGTTGGAACAGACTGCTTCTCTTTCAGGGAAACGCATGTGAGTTTTTAATGAATGCTTGAAAGTAGTTTAAGGCACTTTCAAAGGAGAGTGATTTTCTCTGAAAGGACAGCATTTAGAAAGTGAAGCAACACTCCATTCACTTTGCACAGTGAATTGAAGTGTTGGAACACACTGCTTCTCTTTCAGAGAAACGCATGTGAGCTTCTTCCTAGCAAGTAGCCTAAGGCACTTTCAAAGGAAAGTGATTTTCTCTGAAAGGACAGCATTTAGAAAGTGAAGCAACACTACATTCACTTCGCACAGTGAATTGAAGTGTTGGAACAGACTGCTTCTCTTTCAGAGAAACGCATGTGAGTTTCTGGTGAATGCTTGTAAGTAGCTTAAGGCACTTTCAAAGGAAAGTGATTTTCTCTGAAAGGACAGCATTTAGAAAGTGAAGCAACACTCCATTCCCTTTGTGCAGTGAATTGAAGTGTTGGAACAGAGTGCTTCTCTTTCATATAAACGCATTAGTGTTTCTTGTGAATGCTTGCAAGTTGCTTAAGGCACTTTCAAAGGAAAGTGATTTTCTCTGAAAGGACAGCATTTAGAAAGTGAAGGAACACTCCATACACTTTGCACAGTGAATTGAAGTGTTGAAACAGACTGCTTCTCTTTCAGAGAAACGCATGTGAGCTTTTTGTGAATGCTTGAAAGTAGTTTAAGGCACTTTCAAAAGAAAGTGATTTTCTCTGAAAGGACAGAATTTAGAAAGTGAAGCAACACTCCATTCACTTCGCACAGTGAATTAGAGTGTTGGAACAGACTGATTCTCTTTCAGAGAAATGCATGTGAGTTTCTGATGAATGCTTGTAAGTAGATCAAGGCACTTTCAATGGAAAGTGATTTTCTCTGAAAGGACAGAATTTAGAAAGTGAAGCAACACTCCATTCACTTCGCACATTGAATTGAAGTGTTGGAACAGACTGCTTCTCTTTCAGAGATACGCATGTGAGTTTCTGTTGAATGCTTGTAAGTAGCTTAAGGCATTTTCAAAGAAAAGTGATTTTCTCTGAAAGGACAGCATTTAGAAAGTGAGGCAACACTCCATTCACTTCACACAGTGTATTGAAGTTTTGGAACAGACTGCTTCTCTTTCAGAGAAACGCATGTGAGTTTCTTGTGAATGCTTGCAAGTTGCTTAAGGCACTTTCAAAGGAAAGTGATTTTCTCTGAAAGGACAGCATTTATAAAGTGAAGCAACACTCCATTCACTTCGCACAGAGAATTGAAGTGTTGGAACAGATTGCTTCTCTTTCAGAGAAATGCATGTGAGTTTCTGTTGAATGCTTGTAAGTAGCTTAAGGCACATTAGGAAAGGGATTTTCTCTGAAAGGACAGCATTTAGAAAGTGAAGCAACACTCCATTCACTTCGCACAGTGAATTGAAGTGTTGGAACAGACTGCTTCTCTTTCAGAGAAACGCATGTGAGTTTCTTCCTAATGCTTGCAAGTAGCTTAAGGCACTTTCAAAGGAAAATGATTTTCTCTGAAAAGACAGCATTTAGAAAGTGAAGCAACACTCCATTCAATTCGCACAGTGAAGTGAAGTGTTGGAACAGAGTGCTTCTCTTTCAGAGAAATGCATGTGAGTTTCTGGTGAATGCTTTTAAGTAGCGTAAGGCACTTTCAAAGGAAAGTGATTTTCTCTGAAAGGACAGCATTTAGAACGTGAAGCAACACTCCATTCACTTCGCACAGTGAATTGAAGTGTTGGAACAGACTGCTTCTCTTTCAGAGAAACGCATGTGATTTTCTTCCTAATGCTTGCAATTAGCTTAAGGCACTTTCAAAGGAAAGTGATTTTCTCTAAAAGGACAGCATTTGGAAAGTGAAGCACCACTCCATTCACTTCGCACAGTGAATTGAAGTTTTGGAACAGACTGCTTCTCTTTCAGAGAAACGCATGTGAGTTTCTTCCTAATGCTTGCAAGTAGCTTAAGGCACTTTCAAAGGAAAGTGATTTTCTCTGAAAGGACAGCATTTAGAAAGTGAAGCAACGCTCCATTCACTTCGCACAAAGAATTGAAGTGTTGGAACAGACTGCTTCTCTTTCAGAGAAACGCATGTGAGTTTTTTATGAATGCTTGAGAGTAGTTTAAGGCACTTTCAAAGGAAAGTGATTTTCTCTGAAAGGACAGAATTTAGAAAGTGAAGCAACACTCCATTCACTTTGCACAGTGAATTGAAGTGTTGGAACAGACTGCTTCTCTTTCAGAGAAACGCATGTGAGTTTCTTCCTAATGCTTGCAAGAAGCTTAAGGCACTTTCAAAGGAAAGTGATTTTCTCTGAAAGGACAGCATTTCAAAAGTGAGGCAACACTCCATTCACTTTGCACAGTGAATTGAAGTGTTGGAACAGATTGCTTCTCTTTCAGAGAAACACATGTGAGTTTCTTAATAATGCTTGTAAGTAGCTTAAGGCAATTTCAAAGGAACGTGATTTTCTCTGAAAGGACAGCATTTAGAAAGGGAAGCAACACTCCATTCACTTCGCACAGTGAATTGAAGTGTTGGAAGAGAAGGCTTCTCTTTCAGAGAAATGCATGTGAGTTTCTGTTGAATGTTTGCAAGTTGCTTAAGGCACTTTCAAAGGAAAGTGATTTTCTCTGAAAGGAGAGGATTTAGGAAGTGAAGCAACACTCCATTCACTTCGCACAGTGAATTGAAGTGTTGGAACAGACTGCTTCTATTTCAGAGAAACGCATGTGTGTTTCCTGTGAATGCTTGAAAGTAGCTTAAGGCACTTTCAAAGGAAAGTGATTTTCTCTGAAAGGACAGCATTTAGAAAGTGAGGCAACACTCCATTCACTTCACACAGTGAATTGAAGTTTTGGAACAGACTTCTTCTCTTTCAGAGAAACGCATGTGAGTTTCTTCCTAATGCTTGCAAGTAGCTTAAGGCACTTTCAAAGGAAAGGGATTTTCTCTGAAAGGACAGCATTTAGAAAGTGAAGCTACACTCCATTCACTTTGCAAAGAGAATTGAAGTGTTGGAACAGATTGCTTCTCTTTCAGAGAAATGCATGTGAGTTTCTGTTGAATGCTTGTAAGTAGCTTAAGGCACATTCAGAGGAAAGGGATTTTCTCTGAAAGGACAGCATTTAGAAAGTGAAGCAACACTCCATTCACTTCGCACAGTGAATTGAAGTGTTGGAACAGACTGCTTCTCTTTCAGAGAAACGCATGTGAGTTTCTTCCTAATGCTTGCCAGTAGCTTAAGGCACTTTCAAAGGAAAGTGATTTTCTCTGAAAGGACAGCATTTAGAAAGTGAAGCAACACTCCATTCACTTCGCACAGAGAATTGAAGTGTTGGAACAGATTGCTTCTCTTTCAGAGAAATGCATGTGAGTTTCTGTTGAATGCTTGTAAGTAGCTTAAGGCACATTCAGAGGAAAGGGATTTTCTCTGAAAGGACAGCATTTAGAAAGTGAAGCAACACTCCATTCACTTCGCACAGTGAATTGAAGTGTTGGAACAGACTGCTTCTCTTTCAGGGAAACGCATGTGAGTTTTTAATGAATGCTTGAAAGTAGTTTAAGGCACTTTCAAAGGAGAGTGATTTTCTCTGAAAGGACAGCATTTAGAAAGTGAAGCAACACTCCATTCACTTTGCACAGTGAATTGAAGTGTTGGAACAGACTGCTTCTCTTTCAGAGAAACGCATGTGAGCTTCTTCCTAGCAAGTAGCCTAAGGCACTTTCAAAGGAAAGTGATTTTCTCTGAAAGGACAGCATTTAGAAAGTGAAGCAACACTCCATTCACTTCGCACAGTGAATTGAAGTGTTGGAACAGACTGCTTCTCTTTCAGAGAAACGCATGTGAGTTTCTTGTGAATGCTTGTAAGTAGCTTAAGGCACTTTCAAAGGAAAGTGATTTTCTCTGAAAGGACAGCATTTAGAAAGTGAAGCAACACTCCATTCCCTTTGTGCAGTGAATTGAAGTGTTGGAACAGAGTGCTTCTCTTTCATATAAACGCATTAGTGTTTCTTGTGAATGCTTGCAAGTTGCTTAAGGCACTTTCAAAGGAAAGTGATTTTCTCTGAAAGGACAGCATTTAGAAAGTGAAGGAACACTCCATACACTTTGCACAGTGAATTGAAGTGTTGAAACAGACTGCTTCTCTTTCAGAGAAATGCATGTGAGCTTTTTGTGAATGCTTGAAAGTAGTTTAAGGCACTTTCAAAAGAAAGTGATTTTCTCTGAAAGGACAGAATTTAGAAAGTGAAGCAACACTCCATTCACTTCGCACAGTGAATTAAAGTGTTGGAACAGACTGATTCTCTTTCAGAGAAATGCATGTGAGTTTCTGATGAATGCTTGTAAGTAGCTCAAGGCACTTTCAAAGGAAAGTGATTTTCTCTGAAAGGACAGAATTTAGAAAGTGAAGCAACACTCCATTCACTTCGCACATTGAATTGAAGTGTTGGAACAGACTGCTTCTCTTTCAGAGATACGCATGTGAGTTTCTGTTGAATGCTTGTAAGTAGCTTAAGGCATTTTCAAAGAAAAGTGATTTTCTCTGAAAGGACAGCATTTAGAAAGTGAGGCAACACTCCATTCACTTCACACAGTGTATTGAAGTTTTGGAACAGACTGCTTCTCTTTCAGAGAAACGCATGTGAGTTTCTTGTGAATGCTTGCAAGTTGCTTAAGGCACTTTCAAAGGAAAGTGATTTTCTCTGAAAGGACAGCATTTAGAAAGTGAAGCAACACTCCATTCACTTCGCACAGAGAATTGAAGTGTTGGAACAGATTGCTTCTCTTTCAGTGAAATGCATGTGAGTTTCTGTTGAATGCATGTAAGTAGCTTAAGGCACATTAGGAAAGGGATATTCTCTGAAAGGACAGCATTCAGAAAGTGAAGCAACACTCCATTCACTTCGCACAGTGAATTGAAGTGTTGGAACAGACTGCTTCTCTTTCAGAGAAACGCATGTGAGTTTCTTCCTAATGCTTGCAAGTAGCTTAAGGCACTTTCAAAGGAAAATGATTTTCTCTGAAAAGACAGCATTTAGAAAGTGAAGCAACACTCCATTCACTTCGCACAGTGAAGTGAAGTGTTGGAACAGAGTGCTTCTCTTTCAGAGAAATGCATGTGAGTTTCTGGTGAATGCTTTTAAGTAGCGTAAGGCACTTTCAAAGGAAAGTGATTTTCTCTGAAAGGACAGCATTTAGAACGTGAAGCAACACTCCATTCACTTCGCACAGTGAATTGAAGTGTTGGAACCGACTGCTTCTCTTTCAGAGAAACGCATGTGATTTTTTTCCTAATGCTTGCAATTATCTTAAGGCACTTTCAAAGGAAAGTGATTTTCTCTAAAAGGACAGCATTTGGAAAGTGAAGCACCACTCCATTCACTTCGCACAGTGAATTGAAGTGTTGGAACAGACTGCTTCTATTTCAGAGAAACGCATGTGTGTTTCCTGTGAATGCTTGAAAGTAGCTTAAGGCACTTTCAAAGGAAAGTGATTTTCTCTGAAAGGACAGCATTTAGAAAGTGAAGTAACATTCCATTCACTTTGCACAGTGAATTGAAGTGTTTGAACAGACTGCTTCTCTTTCAGAGAAATGCATGTGAGTTTCTGATGAATGCTTGTAATTAGCTTAAGGCACTTTCAAAGGAAAGTGATTTTCTCTGAAAGGACAGCATTTAGAAAGTGAGGCAACACTCCATTCACTTCACACAGTGAATTGATGTGTTGGAAGAGACTGCTTCCTTTTAGAGAAACGCATGTGAGTTTCTTCCTAATGCTTGCAAGTAGCTTAAGGCACTTTCAAAGGAAAGTGATTTTCTCTGAAAGGACAGCATTTAGAAAGTGAAGCAACGCTCCATTCACTTCGCACAAAGAATTGAAGTGTTGGAACAGACTGCTTCTCTTTCAGAGAAACGCATGTGAGTTTTTTATGAATGCTTGAAAGTAGTTTAAGGCACTTTCAAAGGAAAGTGATTTTCTCTGAAAGGACAGCATTTAGAAAGTGAAGCAACACTCCATTCACTTCGCACAGTGAATTGAAGTGTTGGAACAGACTGCTTCTCTTTCAGAGAAACGCATGTGAGTTTCTTCCTAATGCTTGCCAGTAGCTTAAGGCACTTTCAAAGGAAAGTGATTTTCTCTGAAAGGACAGCATTTAGAAAGTGAAGCAACACTCCATTCACTTCGCACAGTGAATTGAAGTGTTGGAACAGACTGCTTCTCTTTCAGGGAAACGCATGTGAGTTTTTTATGAATGCTTGAAAGTAGTTTAAGGCACTTTCAAAGGAGAGTGATTTTCTCTGAAAGGACAACATTTAGAAAGTGAAGCAACACTCCATTCACTTTGCACAGTTAATTGAAGTGTTGGAACAGACTGCTTCTCTTTCAGAGAAACGCATGTGAGCTTCTTCCTAGCAAGTAGCCTAAGGCACTTTCAAAGGAAAGTGATTTTCTCTGAAAGGACAGCATTTAGAAAGTGAAGCAACACTCCATTCACTTTGCACAGTGAATTGAAGTGTTGGAACAGACTGCTTCTCTTTCAGAGAAACGCATGTGAGCTTCTTCCTAGCAAGTAGCCTAAGGCACTTTCAAAGGAAAGTGATTTTCTCTGAAAGGACAGCATTTAGAAAGTGAAGCAACACTCCATTCACTTCGCACAGTGAATTGAAGTGTTGGAACAGACTGCTTCTCTTTCAGAGAAACGCATGTGAGTTTCTGGTGAATGCTTGTAAGTAGCTTAAGGCACTTTCAAAGGAAAGTGATTTTCTCTGAAAGGACAGCATTTAGAAAGTGAAGCAACACTCCATTCACTTCGCACAGTGAAGTGAAGTGTTGGAACAGAGTGCTTCTCTTTCAGAGAAATGCATGTTAGTTTCTGGTGAATGCTTGTAAGTAGCGTAAGGCACTTTCAAAGGAAAGTGATTTTCTCTGAAAGGACAGCATTTAGAACGTGAAGCAACACTCCATTCACTTCGCACAGTGAATTGAAGTGTTGGAACCGACTGCTTCTCTTTCAGAGAAACGCATGTGAGTTTCTTTCTAATGCTTGCAAGTAGCTTAAGGCACTTTCAAAGGAAAGTGATTTTCTCTGAAAGGACAGCATTTAGAAAGTGAAGCACCACTCCATTCACTTCGCACAGTGAACTGAAGTGTTGGAACCGACTGCTTCTCTTTCAGAGAAACGCACGTGAGTTTCTGTTGAATGCTTGTAAGTAGCTTAAGGCACTTTCAAAGGAAAGTGATTTTCTCTGAAAGGACAGCATTTAGAAAGTGAGGCAACACTCCATTCACTTCACACAGTGAATTGAAGTGTTGGAAGAGACTGCTTCCTTTTAGAGAAACGCATGTGAGTTTCTGATGAATGCTTGTAAGTAGCTTAAGGCACTTTCAAAGGAAAGTGATTTTCTCTGAAAGGACAGCATTTAGAAAGTGAGGCAACACTCCATTCACTTCACACAGTGAATTGATGTGTTGGAAGAGACTGCTTCCTTTTAGAGAAACGCATGTGAGTTTCTTCCTAATGCTTGCAAGTAGCTTAAGGCACTTTCAAGGAAAGTGATTTTCTCTGAAAGGACAGCATTTAGAAAGTGAAGCAACGCTCCATTCACTTCGCACAAAGAATTGAAGTGTTGGAACAGACTGCTTCTCTTTCAGAGAAACGCATGTGAGTTTTTTATGAATGCTTGAAAGTAGTTTAAGGCACTTTCAAAGGAAAGTGATTTTCTCTGAAAGGACAGCATTTAGAAAGTGAAGCAACACTCCATTCACTTCGCACAGTGAATTGAAGTGTTGGAACAGACTGCTTCTCTTTCAGAGAAACGCATGTGAGTTTCTTCCTAATGCTTGCCAGTAGCTTAAGGCACTTTCAAAGGAAAGTGATTTTCTCTGAAAGGACAGCATTTAGAAAGTGAAGCAACACTCCATTCACTTCGCACAGTGAATTGAAGTGTTGGAACAGACTGCTTCTCTTTCAGGGAAACGCATGTGAGTTTTTTATGAATGCTTGAAAGTAGTTTAAGGCACTTTCAAAGGAGAGTGATTTTCTCTGAAAGGACAACATTTAGAAAGTGAAGCAACACTCCATTCACTTTGCACAGTTAATTGAAGTGTTGGAACAGACTGCTTCTCTTTCAGAGAAACGCATGTGAGCTTCTTCCTAGCAAGTAGCCTAAGGCACTTTCAAAGGAAAGTGATTTTCTCTGAAAGGACAGCATTTAGAAAGTGAAGCAACACTCCATTCACTTTGCACAGTGAATTGAAGTGTTGGAACAGACTGCTTCTCTTTCAGAGAAACGCATGTGAGCTTCTTCCTAGCAAGTAGCCTAAGGCACTTTCAAAGGAAAGTGATTTTCTCTGAAAGGACAGCATTTAGAAAGTGAAGCAACACTCCATTCACTTCGCACAGTGAATTGAAGTGTTGGAACAGACTGCTTCTCTTTCAGAGAAACGCATGTGAGTTTCTGGTGAATGCTTGTAAGTAGCTTAAGGCACTTTCAAAGGAAAGTGATTTTCTCTGAAAGGACAGCATTTAGAAAGTGAAGCAACACTCCATTCACTTCGCACAGTGAAGTGAAGTGTTGGAACAGAGTGCTTCTCTTTCAGAGAAATGCATGTTAGTTTCTGGTGAATGCTTGTAAGTAGCGTAAGGCACTTTCAAAGGAAAGTGATTTTCTCTGAAAGGACAGCATTTAGAACGTGAAGCAACACTCCATTCACTTCGCACAGTGAATTGAAGTGTTGGAACCGACTGCTTCTCTTTCAGAGAAACGCATGTGAGTTTCTTTCTAATGCTTGCAAGTAGCTTAAGGCACTTTCAAAGGAAAGTGATTTTCTCTAAAAGGACAGCATTTGGAAAGTGAAGCACCACTCCATTCACTTCGCACAGTGAACTGAAGTGTTGGAACCGACTGCTTCTCTTTCAGAGAAACGCACGTGAGTTTCTGTTGAATGCTTGTAAGTAGCTTAAGGCACTTTCAAAGGAAAGTGATTTTCTCTGAAAGGACAGCATTTAGAAAGTGAGGCAACACTCCATTCACTTCACACAGTGAATTGAAGTGTTGGAAGAGACTGCTTCCTTTTAGAGAAACGCATGTGAGTTTCTTCCTAATGCTTACAAGTAGCTTAAGGCACTTTCAATGGAAAGTGATTTTCTCTGAAAGGACAGCATTTAGAAAGTGAAGCAACACTCCATTCACTTTGCACAGTGAATTGAAGTGTTGGAACAGACTGCGTCTCTTTCAGAGAAACGCATGTGAGTTTCTTCTTAATGCTTGCAAGAAGCTTAAGGCACTTTCAAAGGAAAGAGATTTTCTCTGAAAGGACAGCATTTCGAAAGTGAGGCAACACTCCATTCACTTTGCACAGTGAATTGAAGTGTTGGAACAGATTGCTTCTCTTTCAGAGAAACACATGTGAGTTTCTTCCTAATGCTTGTAAGTAGCTTAAGGCAATTTCAAAGGAACGTGATTTTCTCTGAAAGGACAGCATTTAGAAAGGGAAGCAACACTCCTTTCACTTCTCACAGTGAATTGAAGTGTTGGAAGAGAAGGCTTCTCTTTCAGAGAAATGCATGTGAGTTTCTGTTGAATGCTTGCAAGTTGCTTAAGGCACTTTCAAAGGAAAGTGATTTTCTCTGAAAGGACAGGATTTAGGAAGTGAAGCAACACTCCATTCACTTCGCACAGTGAATTGAAGTGTTGGAACAGACTGCTTCTATTTCAGAGAAACGCATGTGTGTTTCCTGTGAATGCTTGAAAGTAGCTTAAGGCACATTCAAAGGAAAGTGATTTTCTCTGAAAGGACAGCATTTAGAAAGTGAAGCAACACTCCATTCACTTCACACAGTGAATTGAAGTTTTGGAACAGACTTCTTCTCTTTCAGAGAAACGCATGTGAGTTTCTTCCTAATGCTTGCTATTAGCTTAAGGCACTTTCAAAGGAAAGTGATTTTCTGTGAAAGAACAGCATTTAGAAAGTGAAGCAACACTCCATTCACTTCGCACAGACAATTGAAGTGTTGGAACAGATTGCTTATCTTTCAGAGAAATGCATGTGAGTTTCTTCCTAATGCTTGCAAGTAGCTTAAGGCACTTTCAAAGGAAAGTGATTTTCTCTGAAAGGACAGCATTTAGAAAGTGAAGCAACACTCCATTCACTTCGCACAGTGAATTGAAGTGTTGGAACAGACTGCTTCTCTTTCAGAGGAACGCATGTGAGTTTCTTCCTAATGCTTGCAAGTAGCTTAAGGCACTTTCAAAGGAAAATGATTTTCTCTGAAAGGACAGCATTTAGAAAGTGAAGCAACACTCCATTCACTTCGCACAGTGAAGTGAAGTGTTGGAACAGAGTGCTTCTCTTTCAGAGAAACGCATGTGAGCTTTTTGTGAATGCTTGAAAGTAGTTTAAGGCACTTTCAAAAGAAAGTGATTTTCTCTGAAAGGACAGAATTTAGAAAGTGAAGCAACACTCCATTCATTTCGCACAGTGAATTAAAGTGTTGGAACAGACTGATTCTCTTTCAGAGAAATGCATGTGAGTTTCTGATGAATGCTTGTAAGTAGCTTAAGGCACTTTCAAAGGAAAGTGATTTTCTCTGAAAGGACAGAATTTAGAATGTGAAGCAACACTCCATTCACTTCGCACATTGAATTGAAGTGTTGTAACAGACTGCTTCTCATTCAGAATAACGGATGTGAGTTTCTGTTGAATGCTTGTAAGTAGCTTAAGGCATTTTCAAAGGGAAGTGATTTTCTCTGAAAGGACAGCATTTAGAAAGTGAGGCAACACTCCATTCACTTCACACAGTGTATTGAAGTTTTGGAACAGACTGCTTCTCTTTCAGAGAAACGCATGTGAGTTTCTTGTGAATGCTTGCAAGTTGCTTAAGGCACTTTCAAAGGAAAGTGATTTTCTCTGAAAGGACAGCATTTAGAAAGTGAAGCAACACTCCATTCACTTCGCACAGAGAATTGAAGTGTTGGAACAGATTGCTTCTCTTTCAGAGAAATGCATGTGAGTTTCTGTTGAATGCTTGTAAGTAGCTTAAGGCACATTAGGAAAGGGATTTTCTCTGAAAGGACAGCATTTAGAAAGTGAAGCAACACTCCATTCACTTCGCACAGTGAATTGAAGTGTTGGAACAGACTGCTTCTCTTTCAGAGAAACGCATGTGAGTTTCTTCCTAATGCTTGCAAGTAGCTTAAGGCACTTTCAAAGGAAAATGATTTTCTCTGAAAAGCCAGCATTTAGAAAGTGAAGCAACACTCCATTCACTTCGCACAGTGAAGTGAAGTGTTGGAACAGAGTGCTTCTCTTTCAGAGAAATGCATGTGAGTTTCTGGTGAATGCTTTTAAGTAGCGTAAGGCAATTTCAAAGGAAAGTGATTTTCTCTGAAAGGACAGCATTTAGAACGTGAAGCAACACTCCATTCACTTCGCACAGTGAATTGAAGTGTTGGAACCGACTGCTTCTCTTTCAGAGAAACGCATGTGATTTTCTTCCTAATGCTTGCAATTAGCTTAAGGCACTTTCAAAGGAAAGTGATTTTCTCTAAAAGGACAGCATTTGGAAAGTGAAGCACCACTCCATTCACTTCGCACAGTGAATTGAAGTGTTGGAACAGACTGCTTCTATTTCAGAGAAACGCATGTGTGTTTCCTGTGAATGCTTGAAAGTAGCTTAAGGCACTTTCAAAGGAAAGTGATTTTCTCTGAAAGGACAGCATTTAGAAAGTGAAGTAACATTCCATTCACTTTGCACAGTGAATTGAAGTGTTTGAACAGACTGTTTCTCTTTCAGAGAAATGCATGTGAGTTTCTGATGAATGCTTGTAAGTAGCTTAAGGCACTTTCAAAGGAAAGTGATTTTCTCTGAAAGGACAGCATTTAGAAAGTGAGGCAACACTCCATTCACTTTACACAGTGAATTGATGTGTTGGAAGAGACTGCTTCCTTTTAGAGAAACGCATGTGAGTTTCTTCCTAATGCTTGCAAGTAGCTTAAGGCACTTTCAAAGGAAAGTGATTTTCTCTGAAAGGACAGCATTTAGAAAGTGAAGCAACGCTCCATTCACTTCGCACAAAGAATTGAAGTGTTGGAACAGACTGCTTCTCTTTCAGAGAAACGCATGTGAGTTTTTTATGAATGCTTGAAAGTAGTTTAAGGCACTTTCAAAGGAGAGTGATTTTCTCTGAAAGGACAACATTTAGAAAGTGAAGCAACACTCCATTCACTTTGCACAGTTAATTGAAGTGTTGGAACAGACTGCTTCTCTTTCAGAGAAACGCATGTGAGCTTCTTCCTAGCAAGTAGCCTAAGGCACTTTCAAAGGAAAGTGATTTTCTCTGAAAGGACAGCATTTAGAAAGTGAAGCAACACTCCATTCACTTTGCACAGTGAATTGAAGTGTTGGAACAGACTGCTTCTCTTTCAGAGAAACGCATGTGAGCTTCTTCCTAGCAAGTAGCCTAAGGCACTTTCAAAGGAAAGTGATTTTCTCTGAAAGGACAGCATTTAGAAAGTGAAGCAACACTCCATTCACTTCGCACAGTGAATTGAAGTGTTGGAACAGACTGCTTCTCTTTCAGAGAAACGCATGTGAGTTTCTGGTGAATGCTTGTAAGTAGCTTAAGGCACTTTCAAAGGAAAGTGATTTTCTCTGAAAGGACAGCATTTAGAAAGTGAAGCAACACTCCATTCACTTCGCACAGTGAAGTGAAGTGTTGGAACAGAGTGCTTCTCTTTCAGAGAAATGCATGTTAGTTTCTGGTGAATGCTTGTAAGTAGCGTAAGGCACTTTCAAAGGAAAGTGATTTTCTCTGAAAGGACAGCATTTAGAACGTGAAGCAACACTCCATTCACTTCGCACAGTGAATTGAAGTGTTGGAACCGACTGCTTCTCTTTCAGAGAAACGCATGTGAGTTTCTTTCTAATGCTTGCAAGTAGCTTAAGGCACTTTCAAAGGAAAGTGATTTTCTCTAAAAGGACAGCATTTGGAAAGTGAAGCACCACTCCATTCACTTCGCACAGTGAACTGAAGTGTTGGAACCGACTGCTTCTCTTTCAGAGAAACGCACGTGAGTTTCTGTTGAATGCTTGTAAGTAGCTTAAGGCACTTTCAAAGGAAAGTGATTTTCTCTGAAAGGACAGCATTTAGAAAGTGAGGCAACACTCCATTCACTTCACACAGTGAATTGAAGTGTTGGAAGAGACTGCTTCCTTTTAGAGAAACGCATGTGAGTTTCTTCCTAATGCTTACAAGTAGCTTAAGGCACTTTCAATGGAAAGTGATTTTCTCTGAAAGGACAGCATTTAGAAAGTGAAGCAACACTCCATTCACTTTGCACAGTGAATTGAAGTGTTGGAACAGACTGCGTCTCTTTCAGAGAAACGCATGTGAGTTTCTTCTTAATGCTTGCAAGAAGCTTAAGGCACTTTCAAAGGAAAGAGATTTTCTCTGAAAGGACAGCATTTCGAAAGTGAGGCAACACTCCATTCACTTTGCACAGTGAATTGAAGTGTTGGAACAGATTGCTTCTCTTTCAGAGAAACACATGTGAGTTTCTTCCTAATGCTTGTAAGTAGCTTAAGGCAATTTCAAAGGAACGTGATTTTCTCTGAAAGGACAGCATTTAGAAAGGGAAGCAACACTCCTTTCACTTCTCACAGTGAATTGAAGTGTTGGAAGAGAAGGCTTCTCTTTCAGAGAAATGCATGTGAGTTTCTGTTGAATGCTTGCAAGTTGCTTAAGGCACTTTCAAAGGAAAGTGATTTTCTCTGAAAGGACAGGATTTAGGAAGTGAAGCAACACTCCATTCACTTCGCACAGTGAATTGAAGTGTTGGAACAGACTGCTTCTATTTCAGAGAAACGCATGTGTGTTTCCTGTGAATGCTTGAAAGTAGCTTAAGGCACATTCAAAGGAAAGTGATTTTCTCTGAAAGGACAGCATTTAGAAAGTGAAGCAACACTCCATTCACTTCACACAGTGAATTGAAGTTTTGGAACAGACTTCTTCTCTTTCAGAGAAACGCATGTGAGTTTCTTCCTAATGCTTGCTATTAGCTTAAGGCACTTTCAAAGGAAAGTGATTTTCTGTGAAAGAACAGCATTTAGAAAGTGAAGCAACACTCCATTCACTTCGCACAGACAATTGAAGTGTTGGAACAGATTGCTTATCTTTCAGAGAAATGCATGTGAGTTTCTTCCTAATGCTTGCAAGTAGCTTAAGGCACTTTCAAAGGAAAGTGATTTTCTCTGAAAGGACAGCATTTAGAAAGTGAAGCAACACTCCATTCACTTCGCACAGTGAATTGAAGTGTTGGAACAGACTGCTTCTCTTTCAGAGGAACGCATGTGAGTTTCTTCCTAATGCTTGCAAGTAGCTTAAGGCACTTTCAAAGGAAAATGATTTTCTCTGAAAGGACAGCATTTAGAAAGTGAAGCAACACTCCATTCACTTCGCACAGTGAAGTGAAGTGTTGGAACAGAGTGCTTCTCTTTCAGAGAAACGCATGTGAGCTTTTTGTGAATGCTTGAAAGTAGTTTAAGGCACTTTCAAAAGAAAGTGATTTTCTCTGAAAGGACAGAATTTAGAAAGTGAAGCAACACTCCATTCATTTCGCACAGTGAATTAAAGTGTTGGAACAGACTGATTCTCTTTCAGAGAAATGCATGTGAGTTTCTGATGAATGCTTGTAAGTAGCTTAAGGCACTTTCAAAGGAAAGTGATTTTCTCTGAAAGGACAGAATTTAGAATGTGAAGCAACACTCCATTCACTTCGCACATTGAATTGAAGTGTTGTAACAGACTGCTTCTCATTCAGAATAACGGATGTGAGTTTCTGTTGAATGCTTGTAAGTAGCTTAAGGCATTTTCAAAGGGAAGTGATTTTCTCTGAAAGGACAGCATTTAGAAAGTGAGGCAACACTCCATTCACTTCACACAGTGTATTGAAGTTTTGGAACAGACTGCTTCTCTTTCAGAGAAACGCATGTGAGTTTCTTGTGAATGCTTGCAAGTTGCTTAAGGCACTTTCAAAGGAAAGTGATTTTCTCTGAAAGGACAGCATTTAGAAAGTGAAGCAACACTCCATTCACTTCGCACAGAGAATTGAAGTGTTGGAACAGATTGCTTCTCTTTCAGAGAAATGCATGTGAGTTTCTGTTGAATGCTTGTAAGTAGCTTAAGGCACATTAGGAAAGGGATTTTCTCTGAAAGGACAGCATTTAGAAAGTGAAGCAACACTCCATTCACTTCGCACAGTGAATTGAAGTGTTGGAACAGACTGCTTCTCTTTCAGAGAAACGCATGTGAGTTTCTTCCTAATGCTTGCAAGTAGCTTAAGGCACTTTCAAAGGAAAATGATTTTCTCTGAAAAGCCAGCATTTAGAAAGTGAAGCAACACTCCATTCACTTCGCACAGTGAAGTGAAGTGTTGGAACAGAGTGCTTCTCTTTCAGAGAAATGCATGTGAGTTTCTGGTGAATGCTTTTAAGTAGCGTAAGGCAATTTCAAAGGAAAGTGATTTTCTCTGAAAGGACAGCATTTAGAACGTGAAGCAACACTCCATTCACTTCGCACAGTGAATTGAAGTGTTGGAACCGACTGCTTCTCTTTCAGAGAAACGCATGTGATTTTCTTCCTAATGCTTGCAATTAGCTTAAGGCACTTTCAAAGGAAAGTGATTTTCTCTAAAAGGACAGCATTTGGAAAGTGAAGCACCACTCCATTCACTTCGCACAGTGAATTGAAGTGTTGGAACAGACTGCTTCTATTTCAGAGAAACGCATGTGTGTTTCCTGTGAATGCTTGAAAGTAGCTTAAGGCACTTTCAAAGGAAAGTGATTTTCTCTGAAAGGACAGCATTTAGAAAGTGAAGTAACATTCCATTCACTTTGCACAGTGAATTGAAGTGTTTGAACAGACTGTTTCTCTTTCAGAGAAATGCATGTGAGTTTCTGATGAATGCTTGTAAGTAGCTTAAGGCACTTTCAAAGGAAAGTGATTTTCTCTGAAAGGACAGCATTTAGAAAGTGAGGCAACACTCCATTCACTTTACACAGTGAATTGATGTGTTGGAAGAGACTGCTTCCTTTTAGAGAAACGCATGTGAGTTTCTTCCTAATGCTTGCAAGTAGCTTAAGGCACTTTCAAAGGAAAGTGATTTTCTCTGAAAGGACAGCATTTAGAAAGTGAAGCAACGCTCCATTCACTTCGCACAAAGAATTGAAGTGTTGGAACAGACTGCTTCTCTTTCAGAGAAACGCATGTGAGTTTTTTATGAATGCTTGAAAGTAGTTTAAGGCACTTTCAAAGGAAAGTGATTTTCTCTGAAAGGACAGAATTTAGAAAGTGAAGCAACACTCCATTCACTTTGCACAGTGAATTGAAGTGTTGGAACAGACTGCTTCTCTTTCAGAGAAACGCATGTGAGTTTCTTCCTAATGCTTGCAAGAAGCTTAAGGCACTTTCAAAGGAAAGTGATTTTCTCTGAAAGGACAGCATTTCAAAAGTGAGGCAACACTCCATTCACTTTGCACAGTGAATTGAAGTGTTGGAACAGATTGCTTCTCTTTCAGAGAAACACATGTGAGTTTCTTAATAATGCTTGTAAGTAGCTTAAGGCAATTTCAAAGGAACGTGATTTTCTCTGAAAGGACAGCATTTAGAAAGGGAAGCAACACTCCATTCACTTCGCACAGTGAATTGAAGTGTTGGAAGAGAAGGCTTCTCTTTCAGAGAAATGCATGTGAGTTTCTGTTGAATGTTTGCAAGTTGCTTAAGGCACTTTCAAAGGAAAGTGATTTTCTCTGAAAGGACAGGACTTAGGAAGTGAAGCAACACTCCATTCACTTCGCACAGTGAATTGAAGTGTTGGAACAGACTGCTTCTATTTCAGAGAAACGCATGTGTGTTTCCTGTGAATGCTTGAAAGTAGCTTAAGGCACTTTCAAAGGAAAGTGATTTTCTCTGAAAGGACAGCATTTCGAAAGTGAGGCAACACTCCATTCACTTCACACAGTGAATTGAAGTTTTGGAACAGACTTCTTCGCTTTCAGAGAAACGCATGTGAGTTTGTTCCTAATGCTTGCAAGTAGCTTAAGGCACTTTCAAAGGAAAGTGATTTTCTCTGAAAGGACAGCATTTAGAAAGTGAAGCTACACTCCATTCACTTCGCACAGAGAATTGAAGTGTTGGAACAGATTGCTTCTCTTTCAGAGAAATGCATGTGAGTTTCTGTTGAATGCTTGTAAGTAGCTTAAGGCACATTCAGAGGAAAGGGATTTTCTCTGAAAGGACAGCATTTAGAAAGTGAAGCTACACTCCATTCACTTCGCACAGAGAATTGAAGTGTTGGAACAGATTGCTTCTCTTTCAGAGAAATGCATGTGAGTTTCTGTTGAATGCTTGTAAGTAGCTTAAGGCACATTCAGAGGAAAGGGATTTTCTCTGAAAGGACAGCATTTAGAAAGTGAAGCAACACTCCATTCACTTCGCACAGTGAATTGAAGTGTTGGAACAGACTGCTTCTCTTTCAGAGAAACGCATGTGAGTTTCTTCCTAATGCTTGCCAGTAGCTTAAGGCACTTTCAAAGGAAAGTGATTTTCTCTGAAAGGACAGCATTTAGAAAGTGAAGCAACACTCCATTCACTTCGCACAGTGAATTGAAGTGTTGGAACAGACTGCTTCTCTTTCAGGGAAACGCATGTGAGTTTTTTATGAATTCTTGAAAGTAGTTTAAGGCACTTTCAAAGGAGAGTGATTTTCTCTGAAAGGACAACATTTAGAAAGTGAAGCAACACTCCATTCACTTTGCACAGTGAATTGAAGTGTTGGAACAGACTGCTTCTCTTTCAGAGAAACGCATGTGAGCTTCTTCCTAGCAAGTAGCCTAAGGCACTTTCAAAGGAAAGTGATTTTCTCTGAAAGGACAGCATTTAGAAAGTGAAGCAACACTCCATTCACTTCGCACAGTGAATTGAAGTGTTGGAACAGACTGCTTCTCTTTCAGAGAAACGCATGTGAGTTTCTGGTGAATGCTTGTAAGTAGCTTAAGGCACTTTCAAAGGAAAGTGATTTTCTCTGAAAGGACAGCATTTAGAAAGTGAAGCAACACTCCATTCACTTTGCACAGTGAATTGAAGTGTTGGAACAGATTGCTTCTCTTTCAGAGAAACACATGTGAGTTTCTTAATAATGCTTGTAAGTAGCTTAAGGCAATTTCAAAGGAACGTGATTTTCTCTGAAAGGACAGCATTTAGAAAGGGAAGCAACACTCCATTCACTTCGCACAGTGAATTGAAGTGTTGGAAGAGAAGGCTTCTCTTTCAGAGAATTGCATGTGAGTTTCTGTTGAATGTTTGCAAGTTGCTTAAGGCACTTTCAAAGGAAAGTGATTTTCTCTGAAAGGACAGGATTTAGGAAGTGAAGCAACACTCCATTCACTTCGCACAGTGAATTCAAGTGTTGGAACAGACTGCTTCTATTTCAGAGAAACGCATGTGTGTTTCCTGTGAATGCTTGAAAGTAGCTTAAGGCACTTTCAAAGGAAAGTGATTTTCTCTGAAAGGACAGCATTTAGAAAGTGAGGCAACACTCCATTCACTTCACACAGTGAATTGAAGTTTTGGAACAGACTTCTTCTCTTTCAGAGAAACGCATGTGAGTTTCTTCCTAATGCTTGCAAGTAGCTTAAGGCACTTTCAAAGGAAAGTGATTTTCTCTGAAAGGACAGCATTTAGAAAGTGAAGCTACACTCCATTCACTTCGCACAGAGAATTGAAGTGTTGGAACAGATTGCTTCTCTTTCAGAGAAATGCATGTGAGTTTCTGTTGAATGCTTGTAAGTAGCTTAAGGCACATTCAGAGGAAAGGGATTTTCTCTGAAAGGACAGCATTTAGAAAGTGAAGCAACACTCCATTCACTTCGCACAGTGAATTGAAGTGTTGGAACAGACTGCTTCTCTTTCAGAGAAACGCATGTGAGTTTCTTCCTAATGCTTGCCAGTAGCTTAAGGCACTTTCAAAGGAAAGTGATTTTCTCTGAAAGGACAGCATTTAGAAAGTGAAGCAACACTCCATTCACTTCGCACAGTGAATTGAAGTGTTGGAACAGACTGCTTCTCTTTCAGGGAAACGCATGTGAGTTTTTTATGAATGCTTGAAAGTAGTTTAAGGCACTTTCAAAGGAGAGTGATTTTCTCTGAAAGGACAACATTTAGAAAGTGAAGCAACACTCCATTCACTTTGCACAGTGAATTGAAGTGTTGGAACAGACTGCTTCTCTTTCAGAGAAACGCATGTGAGCTTCTTCCTAGCAAGTAGCCTAAGGCACTTTCAAAGGAAAGTGATTTTCTCTGAAAGGACAGCATTTAGAAAGTGAAGCAACACTCCATTCACTTCGCACAGTGAATTGAAGTGTTGGAGCAGACTGCTTCTCTTTCAGAGAAACGCATGTGAGTTTCTGGTGAATGCTTGTAAGTAGCTTAAGGCACTTTCAAAGGAAAGTGATTTTCTCTGAAAGGACAGCATTTAGAACGTGAAGCAACACTCCATTCACTTCGCACAGTGAAGTGAAGTGTTGGAACAGAATGCTTCTCTTTCAGAGAAATGCATGTTAGTTTCTGGTGAATGCTTGTAAGTAGCGTAAGGCACTTTCAAAGGAAAGTGATTTTCTCTGAAAGGACAACATTTAGAACGTGAAGCAACACTCCATTCACTTCGCACAGTGAATTGAAGTGTTGGAACCGACTGCTTCTCTTTCAGAGAAACGCATGTGAGTTTCTTTCTAATGCTTGCAAGTAGCTTAAGGCACTTTCAAAGGAAAGTGATTTTCTCTAAAAGGACAGCATTTGGAAAGTGAAGCACCACTCCATTCACTTCGCAAAGTGAAGTGAAGTGTTGGAACAGAGTGCTCCTCTTTCAGAGAAATGCATGTTAGTTTCTGGTGAAAGCTTGTAAGTAGCGTAAGGCACTTTCAAAGGAAAGTGATTTTCTCTGAAAGGACAGCATTTAGAACGTGAAGCAACACTCCATTCACTTCGCACAGTGAATTGAAGTGTTGGAACCGACTGCTTCTCTTTCAGAGAAACGCATGTGAGTTTCTTTCTAATGCTTGCAAGTAGCTTAAGGCACTTTCAAAGGAAAGTGATTTTCTCTAAAAGGACAGCATTTGGAAAGTGAAGCACCACTCCATTAACTTCGCACAGTGAATTGAAGTGTTGGAACAGACTGCTTCTCTTTCAGAGAAACGCATGTGAGTTTCTGTTGAATGCTTGTAAGTAGCTTAAGGCACTTTCAAAGGAAAGTGATTTTCTCTGAAAGGACAGCATTTAGAAAGTGAGGCAACACTCCATTCACTTCACACAGTGAATTGAAGTTTTGGAACAGACTTCTTCTCTTTCAGAGAAACGCATGTGAGTTTCTTCCTAATGCTTGCAAGTAGCTTAAGGCACTTTCAAAGGAAAGTGATTTTCTCTGAAAGGACAGCATTTAGAAAGTGAAGCTACACTCCATTCACTTCGCACAGAGAATTGAAGTGTTGGAACAGATTGCTTCTCTTTCAGAGAAATGCATGTGAGTTTCTGTTGAATGCTTGTAAGTAGCTTAAGGCACATTCAGAGGAAAGGGATTTTCTCTGAAAGGACAGCATTTAGAAAGTGAAGCAACACTCCATTCACTTCGCACAGTGAATTGAAGTGTTGGAACAGACTGCTTCTCTTTCAGAGAAACGCATGTGAGTTTCTTCCTAATGCTTGCCAGTAGCTTAAGGCACTTTCCAAAGAAAGTGATTTTCTCTGAAAGGACAGCATTTAGAAAGTGAAGCAACACTCCATTCACTTCGCACAGTGAATTGAAGTGTTGGAACAGACTGCTTCTCTTTCAGGGAAACGCATGTGAGTTTTTTATGAATGCTTGAAAGTAGTTTAAGGCACTTTCAAAGGAGAGTGATTTTCTCTGAAAGGACAACATTTAGAAAGTGAAGCAACACTCCATTCACTTTGCACAGTGAATTGAAGTGTTGGAACAGACTGCTTCTCTTTCAGAGAAACGCATGTGAGCTTCTTCCTAGCAAGTAGCCTAAGGCACTTTCAAAGGAAAGTGATTTTCTCTGAAAGGACAGCATTTAGAAAGTGAAGCAACACTCCATTCACTTCGCACAGTGAATTGAAGTGTTGGAACAGACTGCTTCTCTTTCAGAGAAACGCATGTGAGTTTCTGGTGAATGCTTGTAAGTAGCTTAAGGCACTTTCAAAGGAAAGTGATTTTCTCTGAAAGGACAGCATTTAGAACGTGAAGCAACACTCCATTCACTTCGCACAGTGAAGTGAAGTGTTGGAACAGAATGCTTCTCTTTCAGAGAAATGCATGTTAGTTTCTGGTGAATGCTTGTAAGTAGCGTAAGGCACTTTCAAAGGAAAGTGATTTTCTCTGAAAGGACAACATTTAGAACGTGAAGCAACACTCCATTCACTTCGCACAGTGAATTGAAGTGTTGGAACCGACTGCTTCTCTTTCAGAGAAACGCATGTGAGTTTCTTTCTAATGCTTGCAAGTAGCTTAAGGCACTTTCAAAGGAAAGTGATTTTCTCTAAAAGGACAGCATTTGGAAAGTGAAGCACCACTCCATTCACTTCGCAAAGTGAAGTGAAGTGTTGGAACAGAGTGCTCCTCTTTCAGAGAAATGCATGTTAGTTTCTGGTGAAAGCTTGTAAGTAGCGTAAGGCACTTTCAAAGGAAAGTGATTTTCTCTGAAAGGACAGCATTTAGAACGTGAAGCAACACTCCATTCACTTCGCACAGTGAATTGAAGTGTTGGAACAGACTGCTTCTCTTTCAGAGAAACGCATGTGAGTTTCTTTCTAATGCTTGCAAGTAGCTTAAGGCACTTTCAAAGGAAAGTGATTTTCTCTAAAAGGACAGCATTTGGAAAGTGAAGCACCACTCCATTCACTTCGCACAGTGAATTGAAGTGTTGGAACAGACTGCTTCTCTTTCAGAGAAACGCATGTGAGTTTCTGTTGAATGCTTGTAAGTAGCTTAAGGCACTTTCAAAGGAAAGTGATTTTCTCTGAAAGGACAGCATTTAGAAAGTGAGGCAACACTCCATTCACTTCACACAGTGAATTGAAGTGTTGGAACCGACTGCTTCTCTTTCAGAGAAACGCATGTGAGTTTCTTTCTAATGCTTGCAAGTAGCTTAAGGCACTTTCAAAGGAAAGTGATTTTCTCTAAAAGACAGCATTTGGAAAGTGAAGCACCACTCCATTCAATTCGCACAGTGAAGTGAAGTGTTGGAACAGAGTGCTCCTCTTTCAGAGAAATGCATGTTAGTTTCTGGTGAATGCTTGTAAGTAGCGTAAGGCACTTTCAAAGGAAAGTGATTTTCTCTGAAAGGACAGCATTTAGAACGTGAAGCAACACTCCATTCACTTCGCACAGTGAATTGAAGTGTTGGAACCGACTGCTTCTCTTTCAGAGAAACGCATGTGAGTTTCTTTCTAATGCTTGCAAGTAGCTTAAGGCACTTTCAAAGGAAAGTGATTTTCTCTAAAAGGACAGCATTTGGAAAGTGAAGCACCACTCCATTCACTTCGCACAGTGAATTGAAGTGTTGGAACAGACTGCTTCTCTTTCAGAGAAACGCATGTGAGTTTCTGTTGAATGCTTGTAAGTAGCTTAAGGCACTTTCAAAGGAAAGTGATTTTCTCTGAAAGGACAGCATTTAGAAAGTGAGGCAACACTCCATTCACTTCACACAGTGAATTGAAGTGTTGGAAGAGACTGCTTCCTTTTAGAGAAACGCATGTGAGTTTCTTCCTAATGCTTGCAAGTAGCTTAAGGCACTTTCAAAGGAAAGTGATTTTCTCTGAAAGGACAGCATTTAGAAAGTGAAGCAACGCTCCATTCACTTCGAACAAAGAATTGAAGTGTTGGAACAGACTGCTTCTCTTTCAGAGAAACGCATGTGAGTTTTTTATGAATGCTTGAAAGTAGTTTAAGGCACTTTCAAAGGAAAGTGATTTTTTCTGAAAGGACAGAATTTAGAAAGTGCAGCAACACTCCATTCACTTCGCACAGTGAATTGAAGTGTTGGAACAGACTGCTTCTCTTTCAGAGAAATGCATGTGAGTTTCTTTTGAATGCTTGTAAGTAGCTTAAGGCACTTTCAAAGGAAAGTGATTTTCTCTGAAAGGACAGTATTTAGAAAGTGAAGCAACACTCCATTCACTTCGCACAGAGAATTGAAGTGTTGGAACAGATTGCTTCTCTTTCAGAGAAATGCATGTGAGTTTCTGTTGAATGCTTGTAAGTAGTTTAAGGCACATTCAGAGGAAAGGGATTTTCTCTGAAAGGACAGCATTTAGAAAGTGAAGCAACACTCCATTCACTTCGCACAGTGAATTGAAGTGTTGGAACAGACTGCTTCTCTTTCAGAGAAACGCATGTGAGTTTCTTCCTAATGCTTGCAAGTAGCTTAAGGCACTTTCAAAGGAAAATGATTTTCTCTGAAAGGACAGCATTTAGAAAGTGAAGCAACACTCCATTCACTTCGCACAGTGAAGTGAAGTGTTGGAACAGAGTGCTTCTCTTTCAGAGAAATGCATGTTAGTTTCTGGTGAATGCTTGTAACTAGCGTAAGGCACTTTCAAAGGAAAGTGATTTTCTCTGAAAGGACAGCATTTAGAACGTGAAGCAACACTCCATTCACTTCGCACAGTGAATTGAAGTGTTTGAACCGACTACTTCTCTTTCAGAGAAACGCATGTGATTTTCTTTCTAATGCTTGCAAGTAGCTTAAGGCACTTTCAAAGGAATGTGATTTTCTCTAAAAGGACAGCATTTGGAAAGTGAAGCACCACTCCATTCACTTCGCACAGTGAATTGAAGTGTTCGTACAGACTGCTTCTCTTTCAGAGAAACGCATGTGAGTTTCTGTTGAATGCTTGTAAGTAGCTTAAGGCACTTTCAAAGGAAAGTGATTTTCTCTGAAAGGACAGCATTTAGAAAGTGAGGCAACACTCCATTCACTTCACACAGTGAATAGAAGTGTTGGAAGAGACTGCTTCCTTTTAGAGAAACGCATGTGAGTTTCTTCCTAATGCTTGCAAGTAGCTTAAGGCACTTTCAAAGGAAAGTGATTTTCTCTGAAAGGACAGCATTTAGAAAGTGAAGCAATGCTCCATTCACTTCGCACAAAGAATTGAAGTTTTGGAACAGACTGCTTCTCTTTCAGAGAAACGCATGTGAGTTTTTTATGAATGCTTGAAAGTAGTTTAAGGCACTTTCAAAGGAAAGTGATTTTCTCTGAAAGGACAGAATTTAGAAAGTGAAGCAACACTCCATTCACTTCGCACAGTGAATTGAAGTGTTGGAACAGAATGCTTCTCTTTCAGAGAAATGCATGTGAATTTCTGGTGAATGCTTGTAAGTAGGGTAAGGCACTATCAAAGGAATGTGATTTTCTCTGAAAGGACAGCATTTAGAACGTAAAGCAACACTCCACTCACTTCGCACAGTGAATTGAAGTGTTGGAACAGACTGCTTCTCTTTAAGAGAAATGCATGTGAGTTTCTTCCTAATGCTTGCAAGTAGCTTAAGGCACTTTCAAAGGAAAGGGATTTTCTCTGAAAGGACAGCATTTAGAAAGTGAAGCAACACTCCATTCACTTTGCACAGTGAATTGAAGTGTTGAAACAGACTGCTTCTCTTTCAGAGAAACGCATGTGAGCTTTTTGTGAATGCTTGAAAGTAGTTTAAGGCACTTTCAAAAGAAAGTGATTTTCTCTGAAAGGACGGAATTTAGATAGTGAAGAAACACTCCATTCACTTCGCACAGTGAATTGAAGTGTTGGAACAGACTGCTTCTCTTTCAGAGAAATGCATGTGAGTTTCTGATGAATGCTTGTAAGTAGCTTAAGGAACTTTCAAAGGAAAGTGATTTTCTCTGAAAGGACAGCATTTAGAAAGTGAAGCAACTCTTCATTCACTTCGCACATTGAAATGAGTGTTGGAAGAGACTGTTTCTCTTTCAGAGAAACGCATGTGAGTTTCTGTTGAATGCTTGTAAGTAGCTTAAGGCACTTTCAAAGGAAAGTGATTTTCTCTGAAAGGACAGCATTTAGAAAGTGAGGCAACACTCCATTCATTTCACACCGTGAATTGAAGTTTTGGAACAGACTGCTTCTCTATCAGAGAAATGCATGTGAGTTTCTTCCTAATGCTTGCAAGTAGCTTAAGGCACTTTCAAAGGAAAGTGATTTTCTCTGAAAGGACAGCGTTTAGAAAGTGAAGCAACACTCCATTCACTTCGCACAGTGAATTGAAGTGTTGGAACAGACTGCTTCTTTTTCAGAGAAATGCATGTGAGTTTCTGTTGAATGCTTGTAAGTAGCTTAAGGCACATTCAGAGGAAAGGGATTTTCTCTGAAAGGACAGCATTTAGAAAGTGAAGCAACAATCCATTCACTTCGCACAGTGAATTGAAGTGTTGGAACAGACTGCTTCTCTTTCAGAGGAACGCATGTGAGTTTCTTCCTAATGCTTGCAAGTAGCTTAAGGCACTTTCAAAGGAAAATAATTTTCTCTGAAAGGACAGCATTTAGAAAGTGAAGCAACACTCCATTCACTTCGCACAGTGAATTGAAGTGTTGGAACAGACTGCTTCTCTATCAGAGAAATGCCTGTGAGTTTCTGGTGAATGCTTGTAAGTAGCGTTAGTCACTTTCAAAGGAAAGTGATTTTCTCTGAAAGGACAGCATTTAGAACGTAAAGCAACACTCCATTCACTTCGCACAGTGAATTGAAGTGTTGGAACAGACTGCTTCTCTTTCAGAGAAATGCATGTGAGTTTCTTCCTAATGCTTGCAAGTAGCTTAAGGCACTTTCAAAGGAAAGTGATTTTCTCTAAAAGGACAGCATTTGGAAAGTGAAGCACCACTCCATTCACTTCGCACAGTGAATTGAAGTGTTGGAACAGACTGCTTCTTTTTCAGAGAAACGCATGTGAGTTTCTGTTGAATGCTTGTAAGTAGCTTAAGGCACTTTCAAAGGAAAGTGATTTTCTCTGAAAGGACAGCATTTAGAAAGTGAGGCAACACTCCATTCACTTCACACAGTGAATTGAAGTGTTGGAAGAGACTGCTTCCTTTTAGAGAAACGCATGTGAGTTTCTTCCTAATGCTTGCAAGTAGCTTAAGGCACTTTCAAAGGAAAGTGATTTTCTCTAAAAGGACAGCATTTGGAAAGTGAAGCACCACTCCATTCACTTCGCACAGTGAATTGAAGTGTTGGAACAGACTGCTTCTCTTTCAGAGAAATGCATGTGAGTTTCTTTTGAATGCTTGAAAGTAGTTTAAGGCACTTTCAAAGGAAAGTGATTTTCTCTGAAAGGACAGCATTTAGAAAGTGAAGCAACACTCCATTCACTTCGCACAGTGAATTGAAGTGTTGGAGCAGACTGCTTCTCTTTCAGAGAAATGCATGTGAGTTTCTTTTGAATGCTTTAAGTAGCTTAAGGCACTTTAAAAGGAAAGTGATTTTCTCTGAAAGGACAGCATTTAGAAAGTGAAGCAACACTCCATTCACTTCGCACAGTGAAGTGAAGTGTTGGAACAGAGTGCTTCTCTTTCAGAGAAATGCATGTTAGTTTCTGGTGAATGCTTGTAAGTAGCGTAAGGCACTTTCAAAGGAAAGTGATTTTCTCTGAAAGGACAGCATTTAGAACGTGAAGCAACACTCCATTCACTTCGCACCGTGAATTGAAGTGTTTGAACCGACTACTTCTCTTTCAGAGAAACGCATGTGATTTTCTTTCTAATGCTTGCAAGTAGCTTAAGGCACTTTCAAAGGAAAGTGATTTTCTCTGAAAGGACAGCATTTAGAAAGTGAAGCAATGCTCCATTCACTTCGCACAAAGAATTGAAGTTTTGGAACAGACTGCTTCTCTTTCAGAGAAACGCATGTGAGTTTTTTATGAATGCTTGAAAGTAGTTTAAGGCACTTTCAAAGGAAAGTGATTTTCTCTGAAAGGACAGAATTTAGAAAGTGAAGCAACACTCCATTCACTTCGCACAGTGAATTGAAGTGTTGGAACAGAATGCTTCTCTTTCAGAGAAATGCATGTGAGTTTCTTCCTAATGCTTGCAAGTAGCTTAAGGCACTTTCAAAGGAAAGGGATTTTCTCTGAAAGGACAGCATTTAGAAAGTGAAGCAACACTCCATACACTTTGCACAGTGAATTGAAGTGTTGAAACAGACTGCTTCTCTTTCAGAGAAACGCATGTGAGCTTTTTGTGAATGCTTGAAAGTAGTTTAAGGCACTTTCAAAAGAAAGTGATTTTCTCTGAAAGGACGGAATTTAGATAGTGAAGAAACACTCCATTCACTTCGCACAGTGAATTGAAGTGTTGGAACAGACTGCTTCTCTTTCAGAGAAATGCATGTGAGTTTCTGATGAATGCTTGTAAGTAGCTTAAGGAACTTTCAAAGGAAAGTGATTTTCTCTGAAAGGACAGCATTTAGAAAGTGAAGCAACACTTCATTCACTTCGCACATTGAAATGAGTGTTGGAAGAGACTGTTTCTCTTTCAGAGAAACGCATGTGAGTTTCTGTTGAATGCTTGTAAGTAGCTTAAGGCACTTTCAAAGGAAAGTGATTTTCTCTGAAAGGACAGCATTTAGAAAGTCAGGCAACACTCCATTCATTTCACACCGTGAATTGAAGTTTTGGAACAGACTGCTTCTCTATCAGAGAAATGCATGTGAGTTTCTTCCTAATGCTTGCAAGTAGCTTAAGGCACTTTCAAAGGAAAGTGATTTTCTCTGAAAGGACAGCGTTTAGAAAGTGAAGCAACACTCCATTCACTTCGCACAGTGAATTGAAGTGTTGGAACAGACTGCTTCTTTTTCAGAGAAATGCATGTGAGTTTCTGTTGAATGCTTGTAAGTAGCTTAAGGCACATTCAGAGGAAAGGGATTTTCTCTGAAAGGACAGCATTTAGAAAGTGAAGCAACAATCCATTCACTTCGCACAGTGAATTGAAGTGTTGGAACAGACTGCTTCTCTTTCAGAGGAACGCATGTGAGTTTCTTCCTAATGCTTGCAAGTAGCTTAAGGCACTTTCAAAGGAAAATAATTTTCTCTGAAAGGACAGCATTTAGAAAGTGAAGCAACACTCCATTCACTTCGCACAGTGAATTGAAGTGTTGGAACAGACTGCTTCTCTATCAGAGAAATGCCTGTGAGTTTCTGGTGAATGCTTGTAAGTAGCGTTAGTCACTTTCAAAGGAAAGTGATTTTCTCTGAAAGGACAGCATTTAGAACGTAAAGCAACACTCCATTCACTTCGCACAGTGAATTGAAGTGTTGGAACAGACTGCTTCTCTTTCAGAGAAATGCATGTGAGTTTCTTCCTAATGCTTGCAAGTAGCTTAAGGCACTATCAAAGGAAAGTGATTTTTTCTAAAAGGACAGCATTTGGAAAGTGAAGCACCACTCCATTCACTTCGCACAGTGAATTGAAGTGTTGGAACAGACTGCTTCTTTTTCAGAGAAACGCATGTGAGTTTCTGTTGAATGCTTGTAAGTAGCTTAAGGCACTTTCAAAGGAAAGTGATTTTCTCTGAAAGGACAGCATTTAGAAAGTGAGGCAACACTCCATTCACTTCACACAGTGAATTGAAGTGTTGGAAGAGACTGCTTCCTTTTAGAGAAACGCATGTGAGTTTCTTCCTAATGCTTGCAAGTAGCTTAAGGCACTTTCAAAGGAAAGTGATTTTCTCTAAAAGGACAGCATTTGGAAAGTGAAGCACCACTCCATTCACTTCGCACAGTGAATTGAAGTGTTGGAACAGACTGCTTCTCTTTCAGAGAAATGCATGTGAGTTTCTTTTGAATGCTTGAAAGTAGTTTAAGGCACTTTCAAAGGAAAGTGATTTTCTCTGAAAGGACAGCATTTAGAAAGTGAAGCAACACTCCATTCACTTCGCACAGTGAATTGAAGTGTTGGAACAGACTGCTTCTCTTTCAGAGAAATGCATGTGAGTTTCTTTTGAATGCTTGTAAGTAGCTTAAGGCACTTTCAAAGGAAAGTGATTTTCTCTGAAAGGACAGCATTTAGAAAGTGAAGCAACACTCCATTCACTTCGCACAGTGAAGTGAAGTGTTGGAACAGAGTGCTTCTCTTTCAGAGAAATGCATGTTAGTTTCTGGTGAATGCTTGTAAGTAGCGTAAGGCACTTTCAAAGAAAAGTGATTTTCTCTGAAAGGACAGCATTTAGAACGTGAAGCAACACTCCATTCACTTCGCACCGTGAATTGAAGTGTTGGAACAGAATGCTTGTCTTTCAGAGAAATGCATGTGAGTTTCTGGTGAATGCTTGTAAGTAGCGTAAGGCACTTTCAAAGGAAAGTGATTTTCTCTGAAAGGACAGCATTTAGAACGTAAAGCAACACTCCACTCACTTCGCACAGTGAATTGAAGTGTTGGAACAGACTGCTTCTCTTTCAGAGAAATGCATGTGAGTTTCTTCCTAATGCTTGCAAGTAGCTTAAGGCACTTTCAAAGGAAAGGGATTTTCTCTGAAAGGACAGCATTTAGAAAGTGAAGCAACACTCCATACACTTTGCACAGTGAATTGAAGTGTTGAAACAGACTGCTTCTCTTTCAGAGAAACGCATGTGAGCTTTTTGTGAATGCTTGAAAGTAGTTTAAGGCACTTTCAAAAGAAAGTGATTTTCTCTGAAAGGACAGAATTTAGATAGTGAAGCAACACTCCATTCACTTCGCACAGTTAATTGAAGTGTTGGAACAGACTGCTTCTCTTTCAGAGAAATGCATGTGAGTTTCTGATGAATGCTTGTAGGTAGCTTAAGGAACTTTCAAAGGAAAGTGATTTTCTCTGAAAGGACAGCATTTAGAAAGTGAAGCAACACTTCATTCACTTCGCACATTGAATTGAATGTTGGAAGAGACTGCTTCTCTTTCAGAGAAACGCATGTGAGTTTCTGTTGAATGCTTGTAAGTAGCTTAAGGCACTTTCAAAGGAAAGTGATTTTCTCTGAAAGGACAGCATTTAGAAAGTGAGGCAACACTCCATTCATTTCACACCGTGAATTGAAGTTTTGGAACAGACTGCTTCTCTATCAGAGAAATGCATGTGAGTTTCTTCCTAATGCTTGCAAGTAGCTTAAGGCACTTTCAAAGGAAAGTGATTTTCTCTGAAAGGACAGCGTTTAGAAAGTGAAGCAACACTCCATTCACTTCGCACAGTGAATTGAAGTGTTGGAACAGACTGCTTCTTTTTCAGAGAAATGCATGTGAGTTTCTGTTGAATGCTTGTAAGTAGCTTAAGGCACATTCAGAGGAAAGGGATTTTCTCTGAAAGGACAGCATTTAAAAAGTGAAGCAACACTCCATTCACTTCGCACAGTGAATTGAAGTGTTGGAACAGACTGCTTCTCTTTCAGAGGAACGCATGTGAGTTTCTTCCTAATGCTTGCAAGTAGCTTAATGCACTTTCAAAGGAAAATAATTTTCTCTGAAAGGACAGCATTTAGAAAGTGAAGCAACACTCCATTCACATCGCACAGTGAATTGAAGTGTTGGAACAGACTGCTTCTCTATCAGAGAAATGCCTGTGAGTTTCTGGTGAATGCTTGTAAGTAGCGTTAGGCACTTTCAAAGGAACGTGATTTTCTCTGAAAGGACAGCATTTAGAACGTGAAGCAACACTCCATTCACTTCGCACAGTGAATTGAAGTGTTGGAACAGACTGCTTCTCTTTCAGAGAAACGCATGTGAGTTTCTTCCTAATGCTTGCAAGTAGTTTAAGGCACTTTCAAAGGAAAGTGATTTTCTCTAAAAGGACAGCATTTGGAAAGTAAAGCACCACTCCATTCACTTCGCACAGTGAATTGAAGTGTTGGAAGACTGCTTCTTTTTCAGAGAAACGCATGTGAGTTTCTGTTGAATGCTTGTAAGTAGCTTAAGGCACTTTCAAAGGAAAGTGATTATCTCTGAAAGGACAGCATTTAGAAAGGGAAGCAACACTCCATTCACTTTGCAGAGTGAATTGAAGTGTTGGAACAGACTGCTTCTCTTTCAGAGAAACGCATGTGAGTTTCTTCCTAATGCTTGCAAGAAGCTTAAGGCACTTTCAAAGGAAAGTGATTTTCTCTGAAAGGACAGCATTTCGAAAGTGAGGCAACACTCCATCCACTTTGCACAGTGAATTGAAGTGTTGGAACAGATTGCTTCTCTTTCAGAGAAACACATGTGAGTTTCTGGTGAATGCTTGTAAGTAGCTTAAGGCAATTTCAAAGGAACGTGATTTCCTCTGAAAGGACAGCATTTAGAAAGTGAAGCAACACTCCATTCACTTCGCACAGTGAATTGAAGTGTTGGAACAGACTGCTTCTCTTTCAGAGGAACGCATGTGAGTTTCTTCCTAATGCTTGCAAGTAGCTTAAGGCACTTTCAAAGGAAAATAATTTTCTCTGAAAGGACAGCATTTAGAAAGTGAAGCAACACTCCATTCACTTCGCACAGTGAATTGAAGTGTTGGAAGAGATGGCTTCTCTTTCAGAGAAATGCATGTGAATTTCTTGTGAATGCTTGAAAGTTGCTCAAGGCACTTTCAAACAAAAGTGATTTTCTCTGAAAGGACAGGATTTAGAAAGTGAAGCAACACTCCATTCACTTCGCACAGTGAATTGAAGTGTTGGATCAGACTGCTTCTATTTCAGAGAAACGCATGTGTGTTTCCTGTGAATGCTTGAAAGTAGCTTAAGGCACTATCAAAGGAAAGTGATTTTCTCTGAAAGGACAGCATTTGGAAAGTGAAGTAACATTCCATTCACTTCGCGCAGTGAATTGAAGTGTTGGAACAGACTGCTTCTCTTTCAGAGAAATGCATATGAGTTTCTGTTGAATGCTTGTAAGTAGCTCAAGGCTCTTTCAAAGGAAAGTGATTTTCTCTGAAAGGACAGCATTTAGATAGTAAAGCAACACTCCATTCCCTTCGTGCAATGAATTGAAGTGTTAGAACAGACTGCTTCTCTTTCATAGAAACGCATTAGTGTTTCTTGTAAATGCTTGCAAGTAGCTTAAGGCACTTTCAAAGGAAAGTGATTTTCTCTGAAAGGACAGCATTTAGAAAGTAAAGCAACACTCCATTCCCTTCGTGCAGTGAATTGAAGTGTTGGAACAGAGTGCTTCTCTTTCATATAAACGCATTAGTGTTTCTTGTGAATGCTTGCAAGTTGCTTAAGGCACTTTCAAAGGAAAGTGATTTTCTCTGAAAGGACAGCATTTAGAAAGTGAAGCAACACTCCATACACTTTGCACAGTGAATTGAAGTGTTGAAACAGACTGCTTCTCCTTCAGAGAAACGCATGTGAGCTTTTTGTGAATGCTTGAAAGTAGTTTAAGGCACTTTCAAAAGAAAGTGATTTTCTCTGTAAGGACAGAATTTAGAAAGTGAAGCAACACTCCATTCACTTCGCACAGTGAATTGAAGTGTTGGAACAGACTGCTTCTCTTTCAGAGAAATGCATGTGAGTTTCTGATGAATGCTTGTAAGTAGCTTAAGGAACTTTCAAAGGAAAGTGATTTTCTCTGAAAGGACAGCATTTAGAAAGTGAAGCAACACTCCATTCACTTCGCACAGTGAATTGAAGTGTTCGAACAGACTGCTTCTCTTTCAGAGAAACGCATGTGAGTTTCTGTTGAATGCTTGCTCTTAGCTTAAGGCACTTTCAAAGGAAAGTGATTTTCTCTGAAAGGACAGCATTTAGAAAGTGAGGCAACACTCCATTCACTTCACACAGTGAATTGAAGTTTTGGAACAGACTGCTTCTCTTTCAGAGAAACGCATGTGAGTTTCTTCCTAATGCTTGCAAGTAGCTTAAGGCACTTTCAAAGGAAAGTGATTTTCTCTGAAAGGACAGCGTTTAGAAAGTGAAGCAACACTCCATTCACTTCGCAAAGTGAATTGAAGTGTTGGAACAGACTGCTTCTTTTTCAGAGAAATGCATGTGAGTTTCTGTTGAATGCTTGTAAGTAGCTCAAGGCTCTTTCAAAGGAAAGTGATTTTTTCTGAAAGGACAGCATTTAGAAAGTGAAGCAACACTCCATTCACTTCACACAGTGAATTGAAGTTTTGGAACAGACTGCTTCTCTTTCAGAGGAACGCATGTGAGTTTCTTCCTAATGCTTGCAAGAAGCTTAAGGCACTTTCAAAGGAAAGTGATTTTCTCTGAAAGGACAGCATTTCGAAAGTGAGGCAACACTCCATTCACTTTGCACAGTGAATTGAAGTGTTGGAACAGATTGCGTCTCTTTCAGAGAAACACATGTGAGTTTCTGGTGAATGCTTGTAAGTAGCTTAAGGCAATTTCAAAGGAACGTGATTTTCTCTGAAAGGACAGCATTTAGAAAGTGAAGCAACACTCCATTCACTTCGCACAGTGAATTGAAGTGTTGGAAGAGAAGTCTTTTCTTTCAGAGAAATGCATGTGAATTTCTTATGAATGCTTGAAAGTTGCTTAAGGCACTTTCAAACAAAAGTGATTTTCTCTGAAAGGACAGGATTTAGAAAGTGAAGCAACACTCCATTCACTTCGCACAGTGAATTGAAGTGTTGGAAGAGACTGCTTCTATTTCAGAGAAACGCATGTGTGTTTCCTGTGAATGCTTGAAAGTAGCTTAAGGCACTATCAAAGGAAAGTGATTTTCTCTGAAAGGACAGCATTTGGAAAGTGAAGTAACATTCCATTCACTTCGCACAGTGAATTGAAGTGTTGGAACAGACTGCTTCTCTTTCAGAGAAATGCATGTGAGTTTCTGTTGAATGCTTGTAAGTAGCTCAAGGCTCTTTCAAAGGAAAGTGATTTTCTCTGAAAGGACATCATTTAGAAAGTAAAGCAACACTCCATTCCCTTCGTGCAATGAATTGAAGTGTTAGAACAGACTGCTTCTCTTTCATAGAAACGCATTAGTGTTTCTTGTGAATGCTTGCAAGTAGCTTAAGGCACTTTCAAAGGAAAGTGATTTTCTCTGAAAGGACAGCATTTAGAAAGTGAAGCAACACTCCATTCACTTCGCACAGAGAATTGAAGTGTTGGAACAGATTGCTTCTCTTTCAGAGAAATGCATGTGAGTTTCTGTTGAATGCTTGTAAGTAGCTTAAGGCACATTCAGAGGAAAGGGATTTTCTCTGAAAGGACAGGATTTAGAAAGTGAAGCAACACTCCATTCACTTCGCACAGTGAATTGAAGTGTTGGAACAGACTGCTTCTCTTTCAGAGGAACGCATGTGAGTTTCTTCCTAATGCTTGCAAGTAGCTTAAGGCACTTTCAAAGGAAAATAATTTTCTCTGAAAGGACAGCATTTAGAAAGTGAAGCAAAACTCCATTCACTTCGCACAGTGAATTGAAGTGTTGGAACAGACTGCTTCTCTTTCAGAGGAACGCTTGTGAGTTTCTTCCTAATGCTTGCAAGTAGCTTAAGGCACTTTCAAAGGAAAATAATTTTCTCTGAAAGGACAGCATTTAGAAAGTGAAGCAACACTCCATACACTTTGCACAGTGAATTGAAGTGTTGAAACAGACTGCTTCTCTTTCAGAGAAACGCATGTGAGCTTTTTCTGAATGCTTGAAAGTAGTTTAAGGCACTTTCAAAAGAAAGTGATTTTCTCTGTAAGGACAGAATTTAGAAAGTGAAACAACACTCCATTCAGTTCGCACAGTGAATTGAAGTGTTGGAACAGACTGCTTCTCTTTCAGAGAAATGCATGTGAGTTTCTGAAGAATGCTTGTAAGTAGCTTAAGGAACTTTCAAAGGAAAGTGATTTTCTCTGAAAGGACAGCATTTAGAAAGTGAAGCAACACTCCATTCACTTCGCACATTGAATTGAAGTGTTGGAACAGACTGCTTCTCTTTCAGAGAAACGCATGTGAGTTTCTGTTGAATGCTTGTAAGTAGCTTAAGGCACTTTCAAAGGAAAGTGATTTTCTCTGAAAGGACAGCATTTAGAAAGTGAGGCAACACTCCATTCACTTCACACAGTGAATTGAAGTTTTGGAACAGACTGCTTCTCTTTCAGAGAAAAGCATGTGAGTTTCTTCCTAATGCTTGCAAGTAGCTTAAGGCACTTTCAAAGGAAAGTGATTTTCTCTGAAAGGACAGCGTTTAGAAAGTGAAGCAACACTCCATTCACTTCGCAAAGTGAATTGAAGTGTTGGAACAGACTGCTTCTTTTTCAGAGAAATGCATGTGAGTTTCTGTTGAATGCCTGTAAGTAGCTCAAGGCTCTTTCAAAGGAAAGTGATTTTTTCTGAAATTACAGCATTTAGAAAGTGAAGCAACACTCCATTCACTTCACACAGTGAATTGAAGTTTTCTAACAGACTGCTTCTCTTTCAGAGAAACGCATGTGAGTTTCTTCCTAATGCTTGCAAGTAGCTTAAGTCACTTTCAAAGGAAAATAATTTTCTCTGAAAGGACAGCATTTAGAAAGTGAAACAACACTCCATTCACTTCGCACAGTGAATTGAAGTGTTGGAAGAGAAGTCTTCTCTTTCAGAGAAATGCATGTGAATTTCTTGTGAATGCTTGAAAGTTGCTTAAGGCACTTTCACACAAAAGTGATTTTCTCTGAAAGGACAGGATTTAGAAAGTGAAGCAACACTCCATTCACTTCGCACAGTGAATTGAAGTGTTGGAAGAGACTGCTTCTATTTCAGAGAAACTCATGTGTGTTTCCTGTGAATGCTTGAAAGTAGCTTAAGGCACTATCAAAGGAAAGTGATTTTCTCTGAAAGGACAGCATTTGGAAAGTGAAGTAACATTCCATTCACTTCGCACAGTGAATTGAAATGTTGGAACAGACTGCTTCTCTTTCAGAGAAATGCATGTGAGTTTCTGTTGAATGCTTGTAAGTAGCTCAAGGCTCTTTCAAAGGAAAGTGATTTTCTCTGAAAGGACAGCATTTAGAAAGTAAAGCGACACTCCATTCCCTTCGTGCAATGAATTGAAGTGTTAGAACAGACTGCTTTTCTTTCTTAGAAACGCATTAGTGTTTCTTGTGAATGCTTGCAAGTAGCTCAAGGCTCTTTCAAAGGAAAGTGATTTTCTCTGAAAGGACAGCATTTAGAAAGTGAAGCAACACTCCATTCACTTCGCACAGAGAATTGAAGTGTTGGAACAGACTGCTTCTCTTTCAGAGAAATGCGTGTGAGTTTCTTCCTAATGCTTGCACAGTGAATTGAAGTGTTGGAACAGACTGCTTCTCTTTCAGGGAAACGCATGTGAGTTTTTTATGAATGCTTGAAAGTAGTTTAAGGCACTTTCAAAGGAGAGTGATTTAATCTGAAAGGACAACATTTAGAAAGTGAAGCAACACTCCATTCACTTTGCACAGTGAATTGAAGTGTTGGAACAGACTGCTTCTCTTTCAGAGAAACGCATGTGAGCTTCTTCCTAGCAAGTAGCCTAAGGCACTTTCAAAGGAAAGTGATTTTCTCTGAAAGGACAGCATTTAGAAAGTGAAGCAACACTCCATTCACTTCGCACAGTGAATTGAAGTGTTGGAACAGAATGCTTCTCTTTCAGAGAAACGCATGTGAGTTTCTGGTGAATGCTTGTAAGTAGCTTAAGGCACTTTCAAAGGAAAGTGATTTTCTCTGAAAGGACAGCATTTAGAACGTGAAGCAACACTCCATTCACTTCGCACAGTGAATTGAAGTGTTGGAACCGACTGCTTCTCTTTCAGAGAAACGCATGTGAGTTTCTTTCTAATGCTTGCAAGTAGCTTAAGGCACTTTCAAAGGAAAGTGATTTTCTCTAAAAGGACAGCATTTGGAAAGTGAAGCACCACTCCATTCACTTCGCACAGTGAATTGAAGTGTTGGAACAGACTGCTTCTCTTTCAGAGAAACGCATGTGAGTTTCTGTTAAATGCTTGTAAATAGCTTAAGGCACTTTCAAAGGAAAGTGATTTTCTCTGAAAGGACAGCATTTAGAAAGTGAGGCAACACTCCATTCACTTCACACAGTGAATTGAAGTGTTGGAAGAGACTGCTTCCTTTTAGAGAAACGCATGTGAGTTTCTTCCTAATGCTTGCAAGTAGCTTAAGGCACTTTCAAAGGAAAGTGATTTTCTCTGAAAGGACCGCATTTAGAAAGTGAAGCAACGCTCCATTCACTTCGCACAAAGAATTGAAGTGTTGGAACAGACTGCTTCTCTTTCAGAGAAACGCATGTGAGTTTTTTATGAATGCTTGAAAGTAGTTTAAGGCACTTTCAAAGGAAAGTGATTTTCTCTGAAAGGACAGAATGTAGAAAGTGAAGCAACACTCCATTCACTTCGCACAGTGAATTGAAGTGTTGGAACAGAATGCTTCTCTTTCAGAGAAATGCATGTGAGTTTCTTTTGAATGCTTGTAAGTAGCTTAAGGCAATTTCAAAGGAACGTGATTTTCTCTGAAAGGACAGCATTTAGAAAGTGAAGCAACACTCCATTCACTTCGCACAGTGAATTGAAGTGTTGGAAGAGAAGTCTTTTCTTTCAGAGAAATGCATGTGAATTTCTTATGAATGCTTGAAAGTTGCTTAAGGCACTTTCAAACAAAAGTGATTTTCTCTGAAAGGACAGGATTTAGAAAGTGAAGCAACACTCCATTCACTTCGCACAGTGAATTGAAGTGTTGGAAGAGACTGCTTCTATTTCAGAGAAACGCATGTGTGTTTCCTGTGAATGCTTGAAAGTAGCTTAAGGCACTATCAAAGGAAAGTGATTTTCTCTGAAAGGACAGCATTTGGAAAGTGAAGTAACATTCCATTCACTTCGCACAGTGAATTGAAGTGTTGGAACAGACTGCTTCTCTTTCAGAGAAATGCATGTGAGTTTCTGTTGAATGCTTGTAAGTAGCTCAAGGCTCTTTCAAAGGAAAGTGATTTTCTCTGAAAGGACAGCATTTAGAAAGTAAAGCAACACTCCATTCCCTTCGTGCAATGAATTGAAGTGTTAGAACAGACTGCTTCTCTTTCATAGAAACGCATTAGTGTTTCTTGTGAATGCTTGCAAGTAGCTTAAGGCACTTTCAAAGGAAAGTGATTTTCTCTGAAAGGACAGCATTTAGAAAGTGAAGCAACACTCCATTCACTTCGCACAGAGAATTGAAGTGTTGGAACAGATTGCTTCTCTTTCAGAGAAATGCATGTGAGTTTCTGTTGAATGCTTGTAAGTAGCTTAAGGCACATTCAGAGGAAAGGGATTTTCTCTGAAAGGACAGGATTTAGAAAGTGAAGCAACACTCCATTCACTTCGCACAGTGAATTGAAGTGTTGGAACAGACTGCTTCTCTTTCAGAGGAACGCATGTGAGTTTCTTCCTAATGCTTGCAAGTAGCTTAAGGCACTTTCAAAGGAAAATAATTTTCTCTGAAAGGACAGCATTTAGAAAGTGAAGCAAAACTCCATTCACTTCGCACAGTGAATTGAAGTGTTGGAACAGACTGCTTCTCTTTCAGAGGAACGCTTGTGAGTTTCTTCCTAATGCTTGCAAGTAGCTTAAGGCACTTTCAAAGGAAAATAATTTTCTCTGAAAGGACAGCATTTAGAAAGTGAAGCAACACTCCATACACTTTGCACAGTGAATTGAAGTGTTGAAACAGACTGCTTCTCTTTCAGAGAAACGCATGTGAGCTTTTTCTGAATGCTTGAAAGTAGTTTAAGGCACTTTCAAAAGAAAGTGATTTTCTCTGTAAGGACAGAATTTAGAAAGTGAAACAACACTCCATTCAGTTCGCACAGTGAATTGAAGTGTTGGAACAGACTGCTTCTCTTTCAGAGAAACGCATGTGAGTTTCTGTTGAATGCTTGTAAGTAGCTTAAGGCACTTTCAAAGGAAAGTGATTTTCTCTGAAAGGACAGCATTTAGAAAGTGAGGCAACACTCCATTCACTTCACACAGTGAATTGAAGTTTTGGAACAGACTGCTTCTCTTTCAGAGAAAAGCATGTGAGTTTCTTCCTAATGCTTGCAAGTAGCTTAAGGCACTTTCAAAGGAAAGTGATTTTCTCTGAAAGGACAGCGTTTAGAAAGTGAATCAACACTCCATTCACTTCGCAAAGTGAATTGAAGTGTTGGAACAGACTGCTTCTTTTTCAGAGAAATGCATGTGAGTTTCTGTTGAATGCTTGTAAGTAGCTCAAGGCTCTTTCAAAGGAAAGTGATTTTTTCTGAAATTACAGCATTTAGAAAGTGAAGCAACACTCCATTCACTTCACACAGTGAATTGAAGTTTTCTAACAGACTGCTTCTCTTTCAGAGAAACGCATGTGAGTTTCTTCCTAATGCTTGCAAGTAGCTTAAGGCACTTTCAAAGGAAAATAATTTTCTCTGAAAGGACAGCATTTAGAAAGTGAAGCAACACTCCATTCACTTCGCACAGTGAATTGAAGTGTTGGAAGAGAAGTCTTCTCTTTCAGAGAAATGCATGTGAATTTCTTGTGAATGCTTGAAAGTTGCTTAAGGCACTTTCAAACAAAAGTGATTTTCTCTGAAAGGACAGGATTTAGAAAGTGAAGCAACACTCCATTCACTTCGCACAGTGAATTGAAGTGTTGGAAGAGACTGCTTCTATTTCAGAGAAACTCATGTGTGTTTCCTCTGAATGCTTGAAAGTAGCTTAAGGCACTATCAAAGGAAAGTGATTTTCTCTGAAAGGACAGCATTTGGAAAGTGAAGTAACATTCCATTCACTTCGCACAGTGAATTGAAATGTTGGAACAGACTGCTTCTCTTTCAGAGAAATGCATGTGAGTTTCTGTTGAATGCTTGTAAGTAGCTCAAGGCTCTTTCAAAGGAAAGTGATTTTCTCTGAAAGGACAGCATTTAGAAAGTAAAGCGACACTCCATTCCCTTCGTGCAATGAATTGAAGTGTTAGAACAGACTGCTTTTCTTTCTTAGAAACGCATTAGTGTTTCTTGTGAATGCTTGCAAGTAGCTCAAGGCTCTTTCAAAGGAAAGTGATTTTCTCTGAAAGGACAGCATTTAGAAAGTGAAGCAACACTCCATTCACTTCGCACAGAGAATTGAAGTGTTGGAACAGACTGCTTCTCTTTCAGAGAAATGCGTGTGAGTTTCTTCCTAATGCTTGCACAGTGAATTGAAGTGTTGGAACAGACTGCTTCTCTTTCAGGGAAACGCATGTGAGTTTTTTATGAATGCTTGAAAGTAGTTTAAGGCACTTTCAAAGGAGAGTGATTTAATCTGAAAGGACAACATTTAGAAAGTGAAGCAACACTCCATTCACTTTGCACAGTGAATTGAAGTGTTGGAACAGACTGCTTCTCTTTCAGAGAAACGCATGTGAGCTTCTTCCTAGCAAGTAGCCTAAGGCACTTTCAAAGGAAAGTGATTTTCTCTGAAAGGACAGCATTTAGAAAGTGAAGCAACACTCCATTCACTTCGCACAGTGAATTGAAGTGTTGGAACAGAATGCTTCTCTTTCAGAGAAACGCATGTGAGTTTCTGGTGAATGCTTGTAAGTAGCTTAAGGCACTTTCAAAGGAAAGTGATTTTCTCTGAAAGGACAGCATTTAGAAAGTGAAGCAACACTCCATTCACTTCGCACAGTGAAGTGAAGTGTTGGAACAGAGTGCTTCTCTTTCAGAGAAATGCATGTTAGTTTCTGGTGAATGCTTGTAAGTAGCGTAAGGCACTTTCAAAGGAAAGTGATTTTCTCTGAAAGGACAGCATTTAGAACGTGAAGCAACACTCCATTCACTTCGCACAGTGAATTGAAGTGTTGGAACCGACTGCTTCTCTTTCAGAGAAACGCATGTGAGTTTCTTTCTAATGCTTGCAAGTAGCTTAAGGCACTTTCAAAGGAAAGTGATTTTCTCTAAAAGGACAGCATTTGGAAAGTGAAGCACCACTCCATTCACTTCGCACAGTGAATTGAAGTGTTGGAACAGACTGCTTCTCTTTCAGAGAAACGCATGTGAGTTTCTGTTGAATGCTTGTAAATAGCTTAAGGCACTTTCAAAGGAAAGTGATTTTCTCTGAAAGGACAGCATTTAGAAAGTGAGGCAACACTCCATTCACTTCACACAGTGAATTGAAGTGTTGGAAGAGACTGCTTCCTTTTAGAGAAACGCATGTGAGTTTCTTCCTAATGCTTGCAAGTAGCTTAAGGCACTTTCAAAGGAAAGTGATTTTCTCTGAAAGGACCGCATTTAGAAAGTGAAGCAACGCTCCATTCACTTCGCACAAAGAATTGAAGTGTTGGAACAGACTGCTTCTCTTTCAGAGAAACGCATGTGAGTTTTTTATGAATGCTTGAAAGTAGTTTAAGGCACTTTCAAAGGAAAGTGATTTTCTCTGAAAGGACAGAATGTAGAAAGTGAAGCAACACTCCATTCACTTCGCACAGTGAATTGAAGTGTTGGAACAGAATGCTTCTCTTTCAGAGAAATGCATGTGAGTTTCTTTTGAATGCTTGTAAGTAGCTTAAGGCCCTTTCAAAGGAAAGTGATTTTCTCTGAAAGGACAGCATTTAGAAAGTGAGGCAACACTCCATTCACTTCACACAGTGAATTGAAGTTTTGGAACAGACTTCTTCTCTTTCAGAGAAACGCATGTGAGTTTCTTCCTAATGCTTGCTATTAGCTTAAGGCACTTTCAAAGGAAAGTGATTTTCTCTGAAAGGACAGCATTTAGAAAGTGAAGCAACAATCCATTCACTTCGCACAGTGAATTGAAGTGTTGGAACAGACTGCTTCTCTTTCAGAGGAACGCATGTGAGTTTCTTCCTAATGCTTGCAAGAAGCTTAAGGCACTTTCAAAGGAAAATGATTTTCACTGAAAGGACAGCATTTAGAAAGTGAAGCGACACTCCATTCACTTCGCACAGTGAAGTGAAGTGTTGGAACAGAGTGCTTCTCTTTCAGAGAAATGCATGTTAGTTTCTGGTGAATGCTTGTAAGTAGCGTAAGGCACTTTCAAAGGAAAGTGATTTTCTCTGAAAGGACAGCATTTAGAACGTGAAGCAACACTCCATTCACTTCGCACAGTGAATTGAAGTGTTGGAACCGACTGCTTCTCTTTCAGAGAAACGCATGTGAGTTACTTTCTAATGCTTGCAAGTAGCTTAAGGCACTTTCAAAGGAAAGTGATTTTCTCTAAAAGGACAGCATTTGGAAAGTGAAGCACCACTCCATTCACTTCGCACAGTGAATTGAAGTGTTTGAACAGACTGCTTCTCTTTCAGAGAAACGCATGTGAGTTTCTGTTGAATGCTTGTAAGTAGCTTAAGGCACTTTCAAAGGAAAGTGATTTTCTCTGAAAGGACAGCATTTAGAAAGTGAGGCAACACTCCATTCACTTCACACAGTGAATTGAAGTGTTGGAAGAGACTGCTTCCTTTTAGAGAAACGCATGTGAGTTTCTTCCTAATGCTTGCAAGTAGCTTAAGGCACTTTCAAAGGAAAGTGATTTTCTCTGAAAGGACAGCATTTAGAAAGTGAAGCAACGCTCCATTCACTTCGCACAAAGAATTGAAGTGTTGGAACAGACTGCTTCTCTTTCAGAGAAACGCATGTGAGTTTTTTATGAATGCTTGAAAGTAGTTTAAGGCACTTTCAAAGGAAAGTGATTTTCTCTGAAAGGACAGCATTTAGAAAGTGCAGCAACACTCCATTCACTTCGCACAGTGAATTGAAGTGTTGGAACAGACTGCTTCTCTTTCAGAGAAATGCATGTGAGTTTCTTTTGAATGCTTGTAAGTAGCTTAAGGCACTTTCAAAGGAAAGTGATTTTCTCTGAAAGGACAGCATTTAGAAAGTGAAGCAACACTCCATTCACTTCGCACAGAGATTTGAAGTGTTGGAACAGATTGCTTCTCTTTCAGAGAAATGCATGTGAGTTTCTGTTGAATGCTTGTAAGTAGTTTAAGGCACATTCAGAGGAAAGGGATTTTCTCTGAAAGGACAGCATTTAGAAAGTGAAGCAACACTCCATTCACTTCGCACAGTGAATTGAAGTGTTGGAACAGACTGCTTCTCTTTCAGAGAAACGCATGTGAGTTTCTTCCTAATGCTTGCAAGTAGCTTAAGGCACTTTCAAAGGAAAATGATTTTCTCTGAAAGGACAGCATTTAGAAAGTGAAGCAACACTCCAGTCACTTCGCACAGTGAAGTGAAGTGTTGGAACAGAGTGCTTCCCTTTCAGAGAAATGCATGTTAGTTTCTGGTGAATGCTTGTAAGTAGCGTAAGGCACTTTCAAAGGAAAGTGATTTCCTCTGAAAGGACAGCATTTAGAACGTGAAGCAACACTCCATTCACTTCGCACAGTGAATTGAAGTGTTTGAACCGACTGCTTCTCTTTCAGAGAAACGCATGTGATTTTCTTTCTAATGCATGCAAGTAGCTTAAGGCACTTTCAAAGGAATGTGATTTTCTCTAAAAGGACAGCATTTGGAAAGTGAAGCACCACTCCATTCACTTTGCACAGTGAATTGAAGTGTTGGTACAGACTGCTTCTCTTTCAGAGAAACGCATGTGAGTTTCTGTTGAATGCTTGTAAGTAGCTTAAGGCACTTTCAAAGGAAACTGATTTTCTCTGAAAGGACAGCATTTAGAAAGTGAGGCAACACTCCATTCACTTCACACAGTGAATTGAAGTGTTGGAAGAGACTGCTTCCTTTTAGAGAAACGCATGTGAGTTTCTTCCTAATGCTTGCAAGTAGCTTAAGGCACTTTCAAAGGAAAGTGATTTTCTCTGAAAGGACAGCATTTAGAAAGTGAAGCAATGCTCCATTCACTTCGCACAAAGAATTGAAGTTTTGGAACAGACTGCTTCTCTTTCAGAGAAACGCATGTGAGTTTTTTATGAATGCTTGAATGTAGTTTAAGGCACTTTCAAAGGAAAGTGATTTTCTCTGAAAGGACAGCATTTAGAAAGTGAAGCAACACTCCATTCACTTCGCACAGTGAATTGAAGTGTTGGAACCGACTGCTTCTCTTTCAGAGAAATGCATGTGAGTTTCTTTTGAATGCTCGTTAGTAGCTTAAGGCACTTTCAAAGGAAAGTGATTTTCTCTGAAAGGACAGCATTTAGAAAGTGACGCAACACTCCATTCACTTTGCACAGTGAATTGAAGTGTTGGAACAGACTGCTTCTCTTTCAGATAAACGCATGTGAGTTTCTTCCTAATGCTTGCAAGAAGCTTAAGGCACTTTCAAAGGAAAGTGATTTTCTCTGAAAGGACAGCATTTCGAAAGTGAGGCAACACTCCATTCACTTTGCACAGTGAAATGAAGTGTTGGAACAGATTGCTTCTCTTTCAGAGAAACACATGTGAGTTTCTTCCTAATGCTTGTAAGTAGCTTAAGGCAATTTCAAAGGAACGTGATTTTCTCTGAAAGGACAGCATTTAGAAAGGGAAGCAACACTCCATTCACTTCGCACAGTGAATTGAAGTGTTGGAAGAGAAGGCTTCTCTTTCAGAGAAATGCATGTGAGTTTCTGTTGAATGCTTGCAAGTTGCTTAAGGCACTTTCAAAGGAAAGTGATTTTCTCTGAAAGGACAGGATTTAGGAAGTGAAGCAACACTCCATTCACTTCGCACAGTGAATTGAAGTGTTGGAACAGACTGCTTCTATTTCAGAGAAACGCATGTGTGTTTCCTGTGAATGCTTGAAAGTAGCTTAAGGCACTTTCAAAGGAAAGTGATTTTTTCTGAAAGGACAGCATTTAGAAAGTGAGGCAACACTCCATTCACTTCACACAGTGAATTGAAGTTTTGGAACAGACTTCTTCTCTTTCAGAGAAACGCATGTGAGTTTCTTCCTAATGCTTGCTATTAGCTTAAGGCACTTTCAAAGGAAAGTGATTTTCTCTGAAAGGACAGCATTTAGAAAGTGAAGCAACAATCCATTCACTTCGCACAGAGAATTGAAGTGTTGGAACAGATTGCTTCTCTTTCAGAGAAATGCATGTGAGTTTCTGTTGAATGCTTGTAAGTAGCTTAAGGCACATTCAGAGGAAAGGGATTTTCTCTGAAAGGACAGCATTTAGAAAGTGAAGCAACACTCCATTCACTTCGCACAGTGAATTGAAGTGTTGGAACAGACTGCTTCTCTTTCAGAGGAACGCATGTGAGTTTCTTCCTAATGCTTGCAAGTAGCTTAAGGCACTTTCAAAGGAAAATGATTTTCTCTGAAAGGACAGCATTTAGAAAGTGAAGCAACACTCCATTCACTTCGCACAGTGAAGTGAAGTGTTGGAACAGAGTGCTTCTCTTTCAGAGAAACGCATGTGAGCTTTTTGTGAATGCTTGAAAGTAGTTTAAGGCACTTTCAAAAGAAAGTGATTTTCTCTGAAAGGACAGAATTTAGAAAGTGAAGCAACACTCCATTCACTTCGCACAGTGAATTAAAGTGTTGGAACAGACTGATTCTCTTTCAGAGAAATGCATGTGAGTTTCTGATGAATGCTTGTAAGTAGCTTAAGGCACTTTCAAAGGAAAGTGATTTTCTCTGAAAGGACAGCATTTAGAAAGTGAAGGAACACTCCATTCACTTCGCACAGAGAATTGATGTGTTGGAACAGATTGCTTCTCTTTCAGAGAAATGCATGTGAGTTTCTGTTGAATGCTTGAAAGTAGTTTAAGGCACTTTCAAAAGAAAGTGATTTTCTCTGTAAGGACAGAATTTAGAAATTGAAGCAACACTAAATTCACTACGCACAGTGAATTGAAGTGTTGGAACAGACTGCTTCCCTTTCAGAGAAATGCATGTGAGTTTCTGATGAATGCTTGTAAGTAGCTTAAGGAACTTTCAAAGGAAAGTGATTTTCTCTGAAAGGACAGCATTTAGAAAGTGAAACAACACTCCATTCACTTCGCACAGTGAATTGAAGTGTTGGAACAGACTGCTTCTCTTTCAGAGAAATGCATGTGAGTTTCTGTTGAATGCTTGTAAGTAGCTTAAGGCACTTTCAAAGGAAAGTGATTTTCTCTGAAAGGACAGCATTTAGAAAGTGAGGCAACACTCCATTCACTTCACACAGTGAATTGAAGTTTTGGAACAGACTGCTTCTCTTTCAGAGAAACGCATGTGAGTTTCTTCCTAATGCTTGCAAGTAGCTTAAGGCACTTTCAAAGGAAAGTGATTTTCTCTGAAAGGACAGTGTTTAGAAAGTGAAGCAACACTCCATTCACTTCGCAAAGTGAATTGAAGTGTTGGAACAGACTGCTTCTTTTTCAGAGAAATGCATGTGAGTTTTTGTTGAATGCTTGTAAGTAGCTCAATGCTCTTTCAAAGGAAAGTGATTTTTTCTGAAAGGACAGCATTTAGAAAGGGAAGCAACACTCCATTCACTTCTCACAGTGAATTGAAGTGTTGGAAGAGAAGACTTCTCTTTCAGAGAAATGCATGTGAGTTTCTGTTGAATGCTTGCAAGTTGCTTAAGGCACTTTCAAAGGAAAGTGATTTTCTCTGAAAGGACAGGATTTAGTAAGTGAAGCAACACTCCATTCACTTCGCACAGTGAATTGAAGTGTTGGAACAGACTGCTTCTATTTCAGAGAAACGCATGTGTGTTTCCTGTGAATGCTTGAAAGTAGCTTAAGGCACTTTCAAAGGAAAGTGATTTTCTCTGAAAGGACAGCATTTACAAAGTGAGGCAACACTCCATTCACTTCACACAGTGAATTGAAGTGTTGGAACAGACTTCTTCTCTTTCAGAGAAACGCATGTGAGTTTCTTCCTAATGCTTGCAATTAGCTTAAGGCACTTTCAAAGGAAAATGATTTTCTCTGAAAGGACAGCATTTAGAATGTGAAGCAACACTCCATTCACTTCGCACAGTGAAGTGAAGTGTTGGAACAGAGTGCTTCTCTTTCACAGAAATGCATGTTAGTTTCTGGTGAATGCTTGTAAGTAGCGTAAGGCACTTTCAAAGGAAAGTGATTTTCTCTGAAAGGACAGCATTTAGAAAGTGAAGCAACACTCCATTCACTTTGCACAGTGAATTGAAGTGTTGGAACAGACAGCTTCTCTTTCAGAGAAACGCATGTGAGTTTCTTTCTAATGCTTGCAAGTAGCTTAAGGCACTTTCAAAGGAAAGTGATTTTCTCTAAAAGGACAGCATTTGGAAAGTGAAGCACCACTCCATTCACTTCGCACAGTGAATTGTAGTGTTGGAACAGACTGCTTCTCTTTCAGAGAAACGCATGTGAGTTTCTGTTGAATGCTTGTAAGTAGCTTAAGGCATTTTCAAAGGAAAGTGTCTCTGAAAGACAGCATTTAGAAAGTGAAGCAACGCTCCATTCACTTCGCACAAAGAATTGAAGTGTTGGAACAGACTGCTTCTCTTTCAGAGAAACGCATGTGAGTTTTTTATGAATGCTTGAAAGTAGTTTAAGGCACTTTCAAAGGAAAGTGATTTTCTCTGAAAGGACAGCATTTAGAAAGTGAGGCAACACTCCATTCACTTCACACAGTGAATTGAAGTTTTGGAACAGACTTCTTCTCTTTCAGAGAAACACATGTGAGTTTCTTCCTAATGCTTGCAATTAGCTTAAGGCACTTTCAAAGGAAAGTGATTTTCTCTGAAAGGACAGCATTTAGAAAGTGAAGCAACAATCCATTCACTTCGCACAGAGAATTGAAGTGTTGGAACAGATTGCTTCTCTTTCAGAGAAATGCATGTGAGTTTCTGTTGAATGCTTATAAGTAGCTTAAGGCACATTCAGAGGAAAGGGATTTTCTCTGAAAGGACAGCATTTAGAAAGTGAAGCAACACTCCATTCACTTCGCACAGTGAATTGAAGTGTTGGAACAGACTGCTTCTCTTTCAGAGGAACGCATGTTAGTTTCTTTCTAATGCTTGCAAGTAGCTTAAGGCACTTTCAAAGGAAAATGATTTTCTCTGAAAGGACAGCATTTAGAAAGTGAAGCAACACTCCATTCACTTCGCACAGTGAAGTGAAGTGTTGGAACAGAGTGCTTCTCTTTCAGAGAAATGCATGTTAGTTTCTGGTGAATGCTTGTAAGTATCGTTAGGCACTTTCAAAGGAAAGTGATTTTCTCTGAATGGACAGCATTTAGAACGTGAAGCAACACTCCATTCACTTCGCACAGTGAATTGAAGTGTTGGAACCGACTGCTTCCCTTTCAGAGAAATGCATGTGAGTTTCTTTCTAATGCTTGCAAGTAGCTTAAGGCACTTTCAAAGGAAAGTGATTTTCTCTAAAAGGACAGCATTTGGAAAGTGAAGCAACACTCCATTCACTTCGCACAGTGAATTGAAGTGTTGGAACAGACTGCTTCTCTTTCAGAGAAACGCATGTGTGTTTTTTATGAATGCTTGAAAGTAGTTTAAGGCACTTTCAAAGGAAAGTGATTTTCTCTGAAAGGACAGAATTTAGAAAGTGAAGCAACACTCCATTCACTTCGCACAGTGAATTGAAGTGTTGGAACAGACTGCTTCTCTTTCAGAGAAATGCATGTGAGTTTCTGTTGAATGCTTGTAAGTAGCTTAAGGCACTTTCAAAGGAAAATGATTTTCTCGGAAAGGACAGCATTTAGAAAGTGAAGCAACACTCCATTCACTTTGCACAGTGAATTGAAGTGTTGGAACAGATTGCTTCTCTTTCAGAGAAACACATGTGAGTTTCTTCCTAATGCTTGTAAGTAGCTTAAGGCAATTTCAAAGGAACGTGATTTTCTCTGAAAGGACAGCATTTAGAAAGGGAAGCAACACTCCATTCACTTCTCACAGTGAATTGAAGTGTTGGAAGAGAAGTCTTTTCTTTCAGAGAAATGCATGTGAGTTTCTGTTGAATGCTTGCAAGTTGCTTAAGGCACTTTCAAAGGAAAGTGATTTTCTCTGAAAGGACAGGATTTAGGAAGTGAAGCAACACTCCATTCACTTCGCACATTGAATTGAAGTGTTGGAACAGACTGCTTCTATTTCAGAGAAACGCATGTGTGTTTCCTGTGAATGCTTGAAAGTAGCTTAAGGCACTTTCAAAGGAAAGTGATTTTCTCTGAAAGGACAGCATTTAGAAAGTGAGGCAACACTCCATTCACTTCACACAGTGAATTGAAGTTTTGGAACAGACTTCTTCTCTTTCAGAGAAACGCATGAGAGTTTCTTCCTAATGCTTGCAAGTAGCTTAAGGCACTTTCAAAGGAAAGTGATTTTCTCTGAAAGGACAGCATTTAGAAAGTGAAGCAACACTCCATTCACTTCGCACAGAGAATTGAAGTGTTGGAACAGACTGCTTCTCTATCAGAGAAACACATGTGAGTTTCTGGTGAATGCTTGTAAGTAGCTTAAGGCACTTTCAAAGGAAAGTGATTTTCTCGGAAAGGACAGCATTTAGAAAGTGAAGCAACACTCCATTCACTTCGCACAGTGAATTGAAGTGTTGGAACAGACTGCTTCTCTTTCAGAGGAACGCATGTGAGTTTCTTCCTAATGCTTGCAAGTAGCTTAAGGCACTTTCAAAGGAGAATAATTTTCTCTGAAAAAACAGCATTTAGAAAGTGAAGGAACACTCCATACACTTTGCACAGTGAATTGAAGTGTTGGAACAGACTGCTTCTCTTTCAGAGAAACGCATGTGAGCTTTTTGTGAATGCTTGAAAGTAGTTTTAGGCACTTTCAAAGGAAAGGGATTTTCTCTGTAAGGACAGAATTTAGAAAGTGAAGCAACACTCCATTCACTTCGCACAGTGAATTGAAGTGTTGGAACAGACTGCTTCTCTTTCAGAGAAATGCATGTGAGTTTCTGATGAATGCTTGTAAGTAGCTTAAGGAACTTTCAAAGGAAAGTGATTTTCTCTGAAAGGACAGCATTTAGAAAGTGAAGCAACACTCCATTCACTTCGCACAGTGAATTGAAGTGTTGGAACAGACTGCTTCTCTTTAAGAGAAAAGCATGTGAGTTTCTGTTGAATGCTTGTAAGTAGCTTAAGGCACTTTCAAAGGAAAGTGATTTTCTCTGAAAGGACAGCATTTAGAAAGTGATGCAACACTCCATTCACTTCACACAGTGAATTGAAGTTTTGGAACAGACTGCTTCTCTTTCAGAGAAACGCATGTGAGTTTCTTCCTAATGCTTGCAAGTAGCTTAAGGCACTTTCAAAGGAAAGTGATTTTCTCTGAAAGGACAGTGTTTAGAAAGTGAAGCAACACCCCATTCCCTTCGCAAAGTGAATTGAAGTGTTGGAACAGACTGCTTCTTTTTCAGAGAAATGCATGTGAGTTTCTGTTGAATGCTTGTAAGTAGCTCAATGCTCTTTCAAAGGAAAGTGATTTTTTCTGAAAGGACAGCATTTAGAAAGGGAAGCAACACTCCATTCACTTCTCACAGTGAATTGAAGTGTTGGAAGAGAAGGCTTCTCTTTCAGAGAAACGCATGTGAGTTTCTTTCTAATGCTTGCAAGTAGCTTAAGGCACTTTCAAAGGAAAGTGATTTTCTCTAAAAGGACAGCATTTGGAAAGTGAAGCACCACTCCATTCACTTCGCACAGTGAATTGTAGTGTTGGAACAGACTGCTTCTCTTTCAGAGAAACGCATGTGAGTTTCTGTTGAATGCTTGTAAGTAGCTTAAGGCACTTTCAAAGGAAAGTGATTTTCTCTGAAGGGACAGCATTTAGAAAGTGAGGCAACACTCCATTCACTTCACACAGTGAATTGAAGTGTTGGAAGAGACTGCTTCCTTTTAGAGAAACGCATGTGAGTTTCTTCCTAAGGCTTGCAAGTAGCTTAAGGCACTTTCAAAGGAAAGTGATTTTCTCTGAAAGACAGCATTTAGAAAGTGAAGCAACGCTCCATTCACTTCGCACAAAGAATTGAAGTGTTGGAACAGACTGCTTCTCTTTCAGAGAAACGCATGTGAGTTTTTTATGAATGCTTGAAAGTAATTTAAGGCACTTTCAAAGGAAAGTGATTTTCTCTGAAAGGACAGAATTTAGAAAGTGAAGCAACACTCCATTCACTTCGCACAGTGAATTGAAGTGTTGGAACAGACTGCTTCTCTTTCAGAGAAATGCATGTGAGTTTCTTTTGAATGCTTGTAAGTAGCTTAAGGCACTTTCAAAGGAAAGTGATTTTCTCTGAAAGGACAGCATTTCGAAAGTGAGGCAACACTCCATTCACTTTGCCCAGTGAATTGAAGTGTTGGAACAGATTGCTTCTCTTTCAGAGAAACACATGTGAGTTTCTTCCTAATGCTTGTAAGTAGCTTAAGGCAATTTCAAAGGAACGTGATTTTCTCTGAAAGGACAGCATTTAGAAAGTGAAGCAACACTCCATTCACTTCGCACAGTGAATTGAAGTGTTGGAACAGACTGCTTCTCTATCAGAGAAACGCATGTGAGTTTCTGGTGAATGCTTGTAAGTAGCTTAAGGCACTTTCAAAGGAAAGTGATTTTCTCGGAAAGGACAGCATTTAGAAAGTGAAGCAACACTCCATTCCCTTCGTGCAGTGAATTGAAGTGTTGGAACAGAGTGCTTCTCTTTCATATAAACGCATTAGTGTTTCTTGTGAATGCTTGCAAGTTGCTTAAGGCACTTTCAAAGGAAAGTGATTTTCTCTGAAAGGACAGCATTTAGAAAGTGAAGGAACACTCCATACACTTTGCACAGTGAATTGAAGTGTTGAAACAGACTGCTTCTCTTTCAGTGAAACACATGTGACCTTTTTGTGAATGCTTGAAAGTAGTTTTAGGCACTTTCAAAAGAAAGTGATTTTCTCTGTAAGGACAGAATTTAGAAAGTGAAGCAACACTCCATTCACTTCGCACAGTGAATTGAAGTGTTGGAACAGACTGCTTCTCTTTCAGAGAAATGCATGTGAGTTTCTGATGAATGCTTGTAAGTAGCTTAAGGAACTTTCAAAGGAAAGTGATTTTCTCTGAAAGGACAGCATTTAGAAAGTGAAGCAACACTCCATTCACTTCGCACAGTGAATTGAAGTGTTGGAACAGACTGCTTCTCTTTAAGAGAAATGCATGTGAGTTTCTGTTGAATGCTTGTAAGTAGCTTAAGGCACTTTCAAAGGAAAGTGATTTTCTCTGAAAGGACAGCATTTAGAAAGTGAGGCAACACTCCATTCACTTCACACAGTGAATTGAAGTTTTGGAACAGACTGCTTCTCTTTCAGAGAAACGCATGTGAGTTTCTTCCTAATGCTTGCAAGTAGCTTAAGGCACTTTCAAAGGAAAGTGATTTTCT